>NC_044554.1:128719550-129029255 GCF_007565055.1 Rhinopithecus roxellana | reverse complement strand
TTCCTCTATATTTATCTTCTAGGGGTTTTATACTTTTGTGGTTTATACTTAGATCTATGATTTATTTTGAGTTAATTTTTCTGCAAAGTGTAAGAGATGTGTCTAGATTCATGTTTTTGCGTGTGGATGCCATTTGTTGAAAATACTTTTTTTCCATTGACTTGCCTTTGTTCCTTTGTCCAATATCAGGTGACTATATTTGTATCTATTTTTGAACTCTCTATTCCGTTACATTGGTCTATTTGTCTCTTCTTATGCCAGTACCATATACTCTTGATTACTGCATCTTTATAGTAAGTCTTGAAGTCAGGTAGTGTCAGTCCCTCATCTTTGTTTTTCTCCTTTGATATTGTGTTGACTATTCTGGGTATGGACAGAGTTTTTCAAAGTTTAGTTTTAACTATAAACCCACAGCTCCAAGAAGCTCAACAAAGTCAAAAATGTAAGAATAAACAACACTAAGGACATCATAATCAAACTGCTTAAAACAAATGATAGGGAAAACAAAATTCTTTAAAGCAACCATTGAAAAAAAAAAAAAAAACAGAGGGCCAAAAATAAGAATAATAGAAGATTTCTCATTGAAAACAATGCAAGCCAGGAAACAATGAAGCAGAATCTTTAAAAGTACTGAAAGAAAAAAGTCAATGTAGATTTCCTTACCAGTGAAAAAACGTTTCAAAAACAAAAGCGAAATAGAATTTTTCAGATATACAAAGCTAAGAGACTCATCAGTAACATACCTTCATTTCAAGAAATACATTAATGGCTTTAAATAAATTTTATTTTGTAATCACATCATATACATTCCAAAAAGTGCTGTTTCTGTTTGTCAAGCAAGTTGTTCTGTTTGCAGGCATTACTTGTTAGGGATTTGAATCCCAGGATCCTTTGTGTCACCACTACAAACCCTCAAGGTCCTGGGACCCGCAGATGGAGAATCTTTATTTCAGAATACAAACTTCATAAGAAATGAAGATCCAATCCAATGTCATGGGGCAGACAAATGGATTAATGAGGATAAAGGCTGAGCTGCAATGATAATATTAAAATATAGTGACTTAAAAATATTGAACTTTATTTCCTTCTCATAAAACAATCCAGGCAGAAAGGCCAAGGCAATACAGCAGCTCAGGGGGTCAGAGGCCCAGGTTCCTTGCCATTCCCAAGGTGTTGCCCTCACCTGCATGGCGAAAGGTGATCTAACCAGTGGGAAAGGGAGAAAGTAAAGATTAGGATGTGTTTCTTTCAAGGGCAGGACACAGAAGTTATATGCATCTCTTTCTGTCATATCCTATTCACTACAACCTAGTCATATGACCACACCTTGCAACAAGGGAAGCTAAAACCAATGTAACTGAGCAATAATGTGCTCACCTGAAACTTATATTGTAGTTTCTGTAGAAAAGGGGAAGAATAAATGTTGGGGAAATGATTAATAGTATCTGCCAAACCAAGTTAGTGACTGAGTTAAAACTAGAAGGGGAAAAGCTCATCAGATTGACAATTAAGAAACAGGGATTGCAGTTGTAATGCAGCCTCTTATCCCATGATTAAACCAAATATTTGTCCATGTTTCACCTGAACTACCTTAATTATCTGCACCTGAATTTGAGTGAGTCTTCTCAACTGTCCCTGTGTAGGGGGAGCAAGCTATACCAAGAACTAAGAGAGTTTCGTCCTAATTTTTAAGTTAAATCCTGTTCTTCATTGGACAGTGTGACCCTCTGAGGAGTCATTAGCTCTACATCTATGAAGACCAGGGCACAGCTGTGAACTCCAGGCTGCTGCTAGCCCAAACTCCTAGTTCCTAGTCAGAAGCAGGGTTCTACTCTACGGCACATGACAAAATTCTCCACCTGCAGTGAATTAAAAAAAAAAAATACCATTTTGATGCCATCACCAGCATTTTCTTACAGAAGTTCCAATGGATGATACTAGGGGTGGTGAGATGGAGAGGAGCATTATTTATGAAGAAATCTAAGCTGGTGTGGTAATGAAAATAATTACCTTTCTTTTAGTGTAAAACAAGGCTCCTCTCTTCATTGTAGCCTTAATTTTGAAAGGAAAGGAGTTAATTTTAATTAATAAAAGTTAATGCTACTAATTAAACATTTGTTCCATTTTCACATGCACACACAAATCTGCCTAAAGATATAACTAGCTCTGCTGAGGGTATAACAAAAGCTTTGATTTGCTATATAGAGAGTACAAATGATCACAGGAATTAAACTCAAATTGGCCAAGATACTTAGTCCATATTCTTGAGTAAATCCAATTTGTTTTTAAGGATTACACAATCCAGGAATAAATGACTTTATTTTTATTAATAAAATTTCATGTAATCTTTCTTTAAATTTATAACATCCTTTAAATTTATAACACCTATAGAAATTAGACAATGATTTCAATAATTTTTAAACATCATTTTTTTCTAAGTTTAGTCTTCTAGATTATCTAATTTTAATCTCCCAGCAACTCTAAAGAGAAAGGGATTTTTTTCTTATTAATGAGCTGAGCTCTGGAGAGATTTATATGTATGGCTCTTATTAAACACATTGATAATGATAATAGCTTAAGTTCTGTCTCAACATCCCCTACTATAGAACAGGTACAACGAGTACTTATGATGCTGCCAGACACGAGTCAGGAAATAAAAAGATTGCAGAGCTGTAGGGGCTTATAAATCCTGTCTAGAGGGAATGGTAGAGCGTTCATTTGCTTTACAGTACCCATACACCAAGAGAAAGTGGGGCATTCTGCCTCACTTGCTCACGTTGGCTGAGATCTGAGATCATAAGGAACATTTAGAGCATCAAAAATATGTATCAACAATCCAATAAAATAGACCAGATCATATGTAAGTGAGTAGTTTGTATTTGTATGTCCATATATAATTTATATAAATACATACACATGCAAGAGAGAGATTATTGAATTCAGTCTACATGATAATCAATGTCAAATCAGAGATGGCCTATGGATTAAGTTCCACTTGAAACAAATAAATATACATTCCTATATATTAGGAATATGACACAGTTTCAGTCACATGAGATGAAATACATTGCTAATTTAATGCATTTTAGATTACCTGAGAGGGAGAAGAGGGAAAGTAACTTGGCACACACTAAGGAGCCTTGGGAAGTATTCAGCTAAAAGGAACCCTTAAGACATAAGACCATTAAATAGCTCCTGAAAAACTTATTTCCTATATGAATATTCCTATAATTTGCTCATTCAAAATAACTGGCATTAATTTGAAAATATCTCTGAAGTGAGTATTCTTTTTTAAGAATTAAAATAGAAGTTTGGGGCTTTAGTGTCATAATTCTTATTTTGCTTTGTTTTTGGGGGTTTTTACTGCAAGTGCAGATTTGGGGCGGGTAGAGTGGGAAGCTGGTTTTGTTTTACCTTCAATGGTATCCTCCATTAATATTAATTTTTCAGGACATAGTATCACTTTACCTCCTTGTTAAGTTCAATTCCATAAAATTCACTATTATCTGTGTTTGTCCTTATCCAAAAGGATTGTTTTGGCAGGTAGTCTGCTTCTTCCTGCATTTAAACAGAGATAGCTAAGAAGGCTGAGATGCTATAAGACTAGAGCACACTTGCAAATTATTTGTGCGGCAGGAACTTTCCTTTATATTATCAAGAGGTATCCAGTGGATGGATCTGAAATATTTCTCTTTCATTAACAGATTTTTCTGTCCTGTTTCCTCATATTTAGCTTCTTAGTGCCAGTAGAATTTGAATAGTATCCAGAAATCTGAAAATAAGTCACATATTTGGGGGTTTGTTGTATGGTTCTTACCCTGTAACTATTCCTGGGGAAGACACTGGATTTAGTGTACATGTGTGCACACATGTGTGTGTACCTGCCAATAAAACTATGAACACCTTTTTTTTTTACTTTTTAAACAGCTTTACCGAGACATAATTCACATGCCACTAATTCACAATGAATTGTAAAATGCACATCTCAATGGTTTTTAGCATATTGCAGATATTGTAAACATCACCAGTCAACCAATTGTAAAACATTTTCAACACATGAAAAAGAAACTCCTAATCCTACTACTTTGGGAGGCCAAAGTGAGTGGATCACTTGAGGTCAGGAGTTCAAGACCAGCCTGGCCAACATGGCAAAGCCCTGTCTCTACTAAAAACACAAAAATTAGCTGGGCATGGTGTCACACACCTGTAGTCCCAGCTACTCAGGAGGCTGAGGTAGGAGAATCCCTTGAACCCAGGAGATGGGGGCTGCAGTGAGCTGAGATCATGCCACTGCACTCTAGTCTATGCAACAGAGTGCGACTCTGTCTCAAAAAAACAAACAAAAAAACAAACAAAAACACAAAAACCAAGCAAACAAAAAATACCAAAATTAGCTTGGCATGGTGGTGCATGCCTGTAATCCCAGCTACTCAGGAGGCTGAGGCGGGAGAATCACTTGAACCTGGAAGGTGAAGGTTGCAGTGAGCCAAGATTTTGCCACTGCACTCCACACTGCAGGACACAGCAAGACTGTCTCAAAAAAAAGAAAAGAAAATAAAAGAAAAAAACAAAAAGAAACTCTGTACTCTTTAGATCTTACTCCCTATCCACCCATACTCTCTCCAGCCCTAAATGATCACTAATGTATTTTCTGCCTGTACAGACTTCTCTATTCTGGACTTTCATACGAATGGAATAATATATTTGTGACTGGCTTCTTTCACTCAGTATAATGTTTCAAGTTTTGTCTAAGTTGTAGCATAATGTAGTACTTCATTCCTTTACATGGCTGAATATTCCATTATGTGAATATGCTACATTTTGTTTATTCATTTGTCTACAGCAGGATGGTTAGTTTTGACCTTTTGACTATTTTGAATAATGCTGCCATAGACATTTGTGTACCGTAGACATAGGTTTTTATTTCTCTTGGATATAGACCTAGGAGTGGAATTGTTGGGTCATATGGTAGCTCTATGTTTAACCGTTTAAGGAACTTTCAGACTGTTTTCCAAAGTGGTTGCACCATTTTACATTCCCACCAGCGGTTTCCACCACCAATTTACATCCTCGCCTGGGTTTACCTTTGGACAATATTGCTTTGCCTAGGATGGCAGAATAGAATGACAGAAGGGGCAACAGCCCAGTGACACAGTGGAAATCATACCAGCCCTAGACTGCCTACCTTCCAATTTAAGTGAGAAAACAATAAACTCCTATTTCATTTAATCCACTGCTATGCCAAGTCTCTGATAGTACCTTAACACAAATCCAACTCTTGTGGTCCCATTAGCATACTTGAATCCAGGAAGCTCTTGAAAAAATTATTGAATTGAATATATAAAGATTTTTTTCATAGAAAATTTTCTTTGTCATCCTGTTGTACACTGGAAAATGCACCTTATTTCTCTCCTAATTTCTGATCCCATCATTCAACAGCCATTCTCCTTAGAAATTGTTTCGGGTTCTCACTAGCACCTCACTGGTGTTCTGCAAGATGGAAACAACTGATTATTCAGAAACAAATACAAGTGTTATTGATGGAGCCATGTTTTTAATGGGAAGGAAAAGCTCTCATTGTGGTGATGGAGAATGAGCAGGAGTTGTCTATTATCTCCTTTCTCAACTATTATCCTAAGTGTTAGGACAATAATTAGAATGATGAAAAGTCATTTAAGGTTTTCTCCTAAACTTTCTGGGAGCCCAAAGAATTTCAGTGCCATGTTGACTACATAATGCTTGTATAAGGTATTTGTTCTCTTTTAGACATTGCTTTTGAAGCCACTTTTAGCCTCTGTAACAGGTTAGGCTCACAGTCACAGTTTTCACCTTGGAATTCAGAAAGGGTAAAAGAAAACTGTGTAATCAGTTGCAGCTCAGCTGTCCCCGTTTTTCCCCCTCATGCTTTTGTTCCAATCATCTGCATTTTGAGGGGATACTTTGAACACACACATAACCTCCCATTCTACTGGCTGTTTTGTAACAGATGTAAATATTTATCCCAAAGCCAGCCTTTGACCAATGAGGCTTCTGATTAAGTTTTAATATAACTGGTAAATCACTACTGGTAGAAAAGAGAACATTATAGAGTCAGGAAAATGCTTCAATTAACTGATGATATGCTCAGTCAATGTTTATTGAGCACCTATGACGTTCATTACGGCACTTCATTCTGTTAAAGAATAATAATCTCTTTATCCTTTTAACTCCTAATAATAGATTTTTACACATAAATTTACAGTTCTTGGAATCAATGTATCTTAAAATATCTTAACAATCTTTCTTTTGTAAGGAAGCCTTTCTCATTTTAAAGGTTTTGGATATTCTTCTTCTTCTTCTTACATATGGCAAAATCATTTGGCTTGTGTTGTTAACGGGTTAGTTTGAATGTTTCTTGTAAGAGCCAAATATATATAAGCAATGCTTTTCTCTCTGAAAATTTATCCTGAATCTCAGCTTTTCAACAATTTACTATTTTGTAGACCATATTCATGATTTGTTTACTCATACACTTATTAAGGAGCTGTTTACTCAGCTCCAAAATTTGTGTTAGACTAGGACAGGCTCAAATACATGACAAACAGAATCCCCAAAGAATAACTTTAAAGGTTATGTAAATTTCTGGAGCTATGCTATCTTATTATCTTTCTATTAAAGTATCAACATCTTCTATACTTTTTCTCCATCCATTCTGGCAAGACACCAAGCTAT
The DNA here is from genome assembly GCF_007565055.1 of Rhinopithecus roxellana. Taxonomy (NCBI): domain Eukaryota; kingdom Metazoa; phylum Chordata; class Mammalia; order Primates; family Cercopithecidae; genus Rhinopithecus; species Rhinopithecus roxellana. The sequence continues at coordinate 129,022,544 of NC_044554.1, read as the reverse complement.
CTTCAGATTAAGCTAAGTCTCCTAGTTCAGATTCAAATCCCTGCTCAATAATCTCTTTATGGCACTCTGGGCAGTGTATTCATTTGTGAAATCGGAATAATGATTTTATCTACAGTATTGGGTTGCTGTAAGGATTAAATGTAAAGCATACAGCATATGCCGGACATATAGCTAGCACTCCATCCATGTTAGCGCAGGATTTCAGATTTGTCTGCATCATTACTCAATGACTATCATTCGCCCCTTTCAAATTGTTTCAGCGACGACTGAATGAACTTATTTATAAATATACAACATAACCAGGGATGAAGTCATAGTATATTGAGGTTTCATTTCCACGTAGATAACATTAGGAAGCAGCTACGCCAACACTTTTTCTTCCTGTGATCTGTACACTGCAGGGTCTCTAAACAATGGTTTGGTTCTTTCCTGGTGACAAAGGATAAGAGAAGATGAAACTGCTATAAATGGCAACAACTTAAAAATAAAAGATACAGAAATATATGGGAATGAAAAATATATAACTATACATACACAGCTGTTTTTAAAACATGGCCTTTATTCTTGAAGCTCAAACTTGATTTCCAGGTACAGCAGGCCTCTGTAACTTTTCTTGGCATTGAAGTCATGAAGTCTCCCGTCCTCTAAAGCTACAGAAATTTAACCTGGAAGCAAGCAGCAGGCACTACGCACGGCACGGAGGGAACCCTGGGGTGTATGCTGTGGCTCCCACCTGTCCACCAGGTCATTGTGACGCAAACGCTATGGCCACGTGGAACACCTGCCGGAGAGCAGGGGCGGGGTCACTCTGGGCGGCGGATCCGAGCGGGGGATACCCCAGGAGATGGGGGTCGAGGAGAGACCCTGGGGAGTAGAGAGAGAGAGACTCACTCCCCGAGTCCCCGACCCGCCCCAGGCAAGGTGAGGTCAACGCCACTCACCTCCCCCTGGTCACCCTGGGAGGGGTCGCCCCGGCCGGCGTCTGCGGGAGGGGAGAAGCGGGGAAGGGAGGCAGTGGGGGCGCCCAAGCAGCGGTAGGTATCCGGGCGGCAAGGGCGCCCGCACCCCCCGGCCGCTGCGCTGCGCTGCGGCGCGCACGGGCTCCATTCCGGCTGGTGGCGGCCGCCGCAGGAAGGGCCGGTTCCTGCGCTCCCCCGCCCCTTTCCCTCGCCTTCGGCTGACGCTGACGTCGGATGAGTGATCCGCAGGGACGCTCCGACCGCGGCCGGGAGGCTCCTGGGGGCCGGGGCTCCGAGGTACCTGCCCTCCGGGGTCGGGGCGGGGGCGCGCCGGGCGGGCTGCAGGAGGCAGTAGGAGACGCCCGGCAGCCGGGACGGTCGGGGACGCCTGGTAGGAGCTGCCTTCTCTGCCCTCCGCGGGCGGCGCGTGATAGGCGGGTCGCCTCCTCGGGTCCCGGATCCCGGTGCGGGAACCGCATCAGTCCCTTCCTCTCCCCTCCTCCCTCCGGCCTGGGAAGGTCTGGAGGATGCGCGCGCCATGAGAGCGTGCGTCAGCCCCGGGGGAGCGGGAGGGAAGCGTTCCGCGCTCCGGCCCCAGCGCTGGGAGCACCGGCACCCACGCCAGCCCACCCCACCCACCCACCCCACCCGCGCCTCGCCTTCCCGGCGGCTCCGGCCCCAGGACCCCGAGCTCCCTGGTGGGCAGGGACTCGCGTCCAGGGTCGACTTGTTGACAAGTTCACCCGCTGCGGCGCCTGGTGTGTGCTTTTTTTCTTTCCCCCGTGGCCCGTTTTTTGGCAGGGGCGGCAGACAGCATATGGGTACCTCTTTATAACCACCAGTGCCAGGAGACCTGAGCTTGGTCCCTCGGGGGCGAGGTGCTCAGTAGTCTCGAACTAGACGGGGCGAGAGCCCTTAAGCAACCCCGGTTCCAGGTTCCAGCAAACCCTGGCGCGCCCGTTTCCTTTGGGTGCAGCTGACTCCGCCTTTCCTGCTCCGGGGCTATTGCAGCTCCTGCTTCCTCTAGAAACGAACATATCCTGTTGTTATGTCTGCCTTTACCCCAAAGCGGCTGTCCATGAACCTTTCCCACTGTCTTTTTACTTGTAGTGCCCCCAAAGCACCTGAGCTTCTCTTTGGGGTCTTAAAAGTATCGCGCCCTTATACTGGCGAAGGGCATTAACTGCCTGGTTGGGGAGAGTTAGTTTGGAAAGAATCGCGTTCTCTTCTTTTAGATGGCTTTAAAAAATTAGCACAAGAAAGGGTTTTGTTCGTGAATCTTAGTGAGATCTGGTAACTGTATAAAAATTATCAAGGCCTGGAAAATATGTCACCAACTTGCTTGGGAGTGATACTGATTGTATGAAGAAAGGCACATAAGACATTCATTGGCCATTACGGTCCTATGAAATATGACTCATCGCAAACATGTTTTTGTCCATACGTTTCAGTGAAGTCTCTTCAGAAAATCTCACTTTGGTTTCTGTGACCCTCTGGTTTGAATCTGAGATCTGAACTGTTTTGGGGTTAGGGAGTGAAATAAATGCTTAGTTTGAAATCTAGGCTCCCGATGCAATTTCATACCCGCTGTTTAAAACACACACACTCTCTAAAACTGCTGTTAAGTTTTTAAACCAAAGATATCCTTTTAGATTTCAGTCTTTATTTTTGAAACACGCTTTGTAGAGAATACCATAGGGACAAAATCGATTTATAATCCTTAATAGCTCAAATATCACTCTGGTTTTATACTAATACTGTACATACATCTTAATTGCAAGAGATGTTGCTTTCTAATTGTTTCTGTTTGTATTACAAAGGGAAGTAATTGTACTGTTTATAAAGATGAACCTTTAGAAAACGTAACAGTTAAGCTACAGAGGACTATTTGTGGAGAGACCTGATGTTAAAAAAAACCTTAACCCTGTGTCCTCCACCAGTGGATCATCGAGTGCTGAAGACACTGGGTGGTAATTGCCTGGATGGTTTATTTTGTAACTATTTTCCCCCATTTGGAAGTCCTAAGTAACTATCTGACCGCTTTCTCTATGCATCTTTACCGCAGTGTGTATTTCCACATCAACCTCACGAAAAGTATAGAAAATTTTGTTACTCAGAGCCTTCAAAATAACTACATTTTCAAGGCATTTGACTAAATAGTACATTTTCTTCAGATGCAAGCAGCATTAGCGGTATGGAGGTCTGGCAATTATGCCATAACATAGAAGGGTAAACCTGTGTTTGGTATGAACTTTTTAGATTACAGAAACCTCATACAAGAGAGAGTGAGGAAGTTGACAGACCACAAGGGTCAGCAGGAATTTTTCCTCTTAGTTGGTTGAGCCTCAGGGTAGGTGGCCGTGTTTCTAATCAGCACGCTGGTCACTAGTGTCCTTTTTTTCCATCTGCATTATCAGATTTATGGGAACCATTAATAAGGATGCTATCTGCATGTTTTTGTCCGTGAGGCAACATAGATCACTAACGAACCTTATCCCCCAACACTACCAGCGTTCACAATCTGCCTCAGCAGAGCCTTAAACTCAAAAAACTTCCCCCCCTCCCCGCTTTTTTCTTGATTCCCAAGCTGATGCATTTCATATCACAATCATATCTAGCACTCTGAGGGAGTACAGAGGACACATGGGCTTTGGATCCTGATGGAGCAAGATCAGAATCCCTGTGGTAACACCTAACTAGCCGTGTGACCTTGACCAAGTTACATAAGTCACCATTTCCTTATCTACAGAACAGGAATATCTACCTTTTTAGGGGCAGGGTGGAGATTAGAGATAATGTATATAACATGCTTTGCACACTTTTAAATAAGACTCTCTCAGTAGTAATAAATTATTCTTTCACATGCTAAACGTATGCTATCCCTATCTAAAAAGAATGGTGCTGGTTTACCTGTGATAGGAAGTATATTTCAATTTGGCTTTGAGTAGTTCAAGTAATTTTATACCAATACTAAGACCCTGGGCTTTATGGAAAACACTCTCTGAAGTTGGGGGGTGTAATCAGAAACCAAGCAAATCTAATTTGTTCCAGTGGGGATAGATCTTCCAAGCCCCTGCCACTCAAACGTGGTCCAAGGACCCGTAGCATGTGGCCTCCCCTGGGAGCTTATTAGAAATGCAAAATTTTAGCCTGCCTGCTACTCTCTTCCAGACCCACTGAATTCAAATCTGCATTTTAACAAGATCCCCATGTGTATGTTAACATTTGAGAAGCACTACTGTAACCTGTTATTTCTCAAACTTTAGTATCCCAGAGAATCATTTGGGGACTTGTTGTCATAAATGTGGATTCCCAGTCAAGCTTCCCTCATCTGCTGTTAAACAACATCTCGGGTAGCTCTGATCCCTAGGGTCTCCCACTGCTGTGAAACTGTCCAGCACACTGCTCTAAAATGAGCCTCTGTCCTCTTCCTTCACAAAGCACTTTGGCAACTATGATCTTATATGATATTCAACCCCCTTTTAGGTAAATAGATATAATAATCTCCATCTGTCTGATAAGGACTGCAGGCATGATTTGCCATGGATAGATCCATATGGTAGAACTGCCTTGGAGTCTCTAAAAATCCTAGCTGACCACACTTTTACTATTCTAGCAATTTACTATTTAGTGTTCTAGCATCAAATTAACATAGTTTTTGTTTTTTGGCCTGTAAGTAATTTTCACAAATAACTAATGAATCTCTCCAGGACAGGGAAGACTCCATGTGATAGGGCATTTTATACCTGTTTTTACAACAAAGCCTGCCTACTATGTGACTGTAGGCCAGTTACTTAAGATAAGTTCTTCATGAAATGAATATAAATCATTATGTCAACTTGGCAGTATTGTAAGGATACTCAGTAATATGAGTGAAGCATACACCCCAGTGTCTGAGAAGTGGCAGTTCCTCAATTAGTGGTAACTACTTGTTCCAGTGTAAACCTAGTGAGCTAGAATGAGTTCATGAAAAGGTGGGGAAATGATAGCCTGCATCACTCATGATGGGAATCATCTGTCTGTCTTGCTAAGTCAGGTAACATCATCCATCAGGCCTTTGACCAAATCAGAGAAGTGGGATGACTTAGTATTGAACAAGCATTGGTTGTATATGTGCCACGAGCTACGCACTGTGCTAAGTGCTCAGAATCCCAAGACTCAGACCCGATCATGCTATGGAGGAGCCTACAGCTCAGTAAAAGAGAGAGAGAGGAGTCAACTAACCAGTTGTCTTTCAGGGAAAGCAGGGAGGAGACAGAGGCACAGTTGGTAATGCAGTCCAGGGCAGGGGCAACCAGGAGAGAGAGCAGAGAAAACCTGAGATGCTTCATGGAGGAGATTGCCCTTAAGTTGAGCCTTAAACAACCAGTAGGAATTCGGCAGGTAAATAAGAGTTGGGAGTGGGGAGAAAGAGCGTTCCCCACTCCCAACCATGTGTACGTGTGTACAAAAGTCAACAAGCAAGGGAGAGAATACCAATACAAATAGTCCTCATGTTTGGAGCCCGGTGTCTATGTGTGTCCATTACTAGCTGAGTGGCCATGGACAAGTTTGATCATCTGTGATTCTGGAGGATTAAATGCACTAATCAGTGTAAGCACAGGACTGATTCCAATTATTTGTTGCATGGTTGTGGAGGTGGTGGAGGTATTAGTAGAAAATAGGGAACTAATATTAAAAAGTCGTTAGAATTAGAGAACATTGCAGGGTTCAATTTTAGAATACATTTAGCAGAAAATACATAAATTAAGAGAGGTTGACTGAATGCAATATAGTTCTGTGGAGTGGAAAATATGAGGTGTATGTGTTCGGTGATGGACCACTGAATATATAGATAGTAGTCATTGTTAATTTTAAGAGTCTAGATTGGAAACTAGAAAGGTCCTCTGGTTCTAGGTAGTGAAAGTGTTTGTATAAGAAGTGACTCTTAAGTATTGCAACAATGTTCCAAGAGTATACATATTGAAATCCATCTCTTACCATCATCATGATCACACTCACTCCCACATCTCTATTCCCACAACAGGGCATAGACATCAATGTCTGAAACCTAATAGTACCTAGGGGAAAATCCAGCCTTCTCTGTGATGTTTCCAGGGTAGAGCATTCTAAGCCAGAGACCATGAAACTGATTTTTATAAATAGTGCCCCTCTCCTTAGTCGTAGGAACCCTGACAACCATCAAGGAAAAAGTCAATCAGTAATTGCAGGTTTTGTTGTGCACAGTAGCACCATATTGGCAATGGATTTGGGACTAACCCAGCACCTAAGCCTGTGATTAGGGGAGATTGTTTTTATTGAAACATAGCCCCATTAATTAACCTCCTTTCATCCAAGAGTAGAGCAGAGTTAATTTAAAAAAGAGCTCAGAAATCAAAAGTAAACTTGTGTTTACCAGTTGCTGACTTTGGGTAAATTACTTCATCCTTCTAAACTTTGTTTCTCACTTGCAAAATGGGTTGATATCACCTTCATAATGTGTGGCGATGACATAATGATGTTAAGTACTTCACACGTGTAAAGTGCTTGGTAAGTGATGGCACATAATTATTGCCCCTTGCCCAGCATGTATTTACTGAATGACTACTGTGCTCCAGGGGCCATGCTTAAGGCAAAGATGAACTTGAGGGTCCCTATACTCATGGGACCTACAGTCTGGTGCAGGAGATACAGATGTAATTAGCTCCTTGAAGGAGAGTACAGGAGTGCCGTGGCACCACCAGTATGGAGCAGTTAATTCTTCAGTGGGGAGGACTGGAGTGCAAGACCCCTGGGGAGAGGGATAAAGAAGAGATGTTGAGTTGGTAAGACTTCACTGAAGAGGCAACATTTGCGAAAGGTCTTGATGTAAGTTCTAAGTTAGTCAATCAGACAAAGGAGGGAAGGGCATTCCAAGTGGAAAGAATCATCTCAAGGCCTTGAAGTGCATAGTGTATTCAGGAAAGCCCAAGTGTTCTGACATGCGCAGAGGGAATAGTTCTGTTGGAGGGTGGGGAGGGGATCCAGGATGTGAAGGGGCTTGTGTTTTTTCCAAAAATGTTTGGAATTTCTCTAGTGGCAAGAGAAAGCAGTTAAAACATTTTAAGTGGGAGAGTGGAATAATTAGATTTGCATCATATAGTGATAGGTCGGGCAGTGTTGTAAAGATTGGAATGGACAAGTACATGGATAGTGTTGCCTCTTAAGGCCTAGGTTGTCGTAGCTATGAAGATAGAAAACATAAGATGCATTTAATCACTTTTTAAGAGGTAGAATGGAGATAACCTGGAGACTGGTTGCAAAAGATGAAAGAGGCTGGGTGTGGTGGCTTATGTCTGTAACCCTACACTTTGGGAGGCCAAGGCAAGAGGATCGCTTGAACTCAAGTGTTTGAGACCAGCCTGGGCAACATAGTGAGACCTCATCTCTATCAAAAATTTAAAAAATTAGTTGGGTGTGGTGGTATGTGCCTATAGTCCCAGTTACTTGGTAGGCTAAGTAAGAGGATCGCTTGAGCTCAGCAGGTCAAGGCTGCAGTGAGCCATGATTGTGCCACTGCACTCCGGCCTGGGCAACAGAGCAAGACCCTGCCAAAAGAAAAGAAAAAGTAAAAGAAGTGAGGTCTTCACCTTAGGCCATTCAGTAGATTTAGTGCTGGTAATTAACATAGGGACCACAGAAAGAAGAAGAATTTGGGAGTACAGATGGAAAGTGAGGAGTTTAGTTTTAGATTTGCTGAATTTGAAGTGCCTATGGAACAATCCAGGTAAAGATGACCATCTGGAGGTGGAAATGTGGATCTGGTGCCCTGGAGAAGTGTGTGATTTTGGAAGTTGTTGGCATACAGCTGGCAGTTGAAGCCATAGAAGTGGTCTCACCTAATGAGAAATCACCTAATGAGAGCAAATAAAGTTCCAAGCTTGGAACCTTACAGATACTGATATTTGAGATGCAGGCACAGAGGAAAAGCAGCCAGCAAAGAAAATGGAAAAGGTAGAAAACTATGGAGAATATTTCCTGAAAAGTAGTGGAAGAGGAGCATTTCAAGAAAGGAAGAGAACATGGTCAAAGGTCACGAGAAATGAGGATTTGAGTGGGGCCCATAGTGAAAGATGTTCTCTGGGCTGGTGGAGAAAGGAACCAGACAGCATGGGCTTAGAACTCTTGACTGTGAAGAGAAGGAAGAAGATGGGAACTGAGAAAGAGGTTGAAGAATGAGGCGTGAGGGTAGAAATCAAGGGAGGTTGATTAACTTGAAAGAGAAGAGACAATAGATGGACTAAGGTGGGCAGGGGCAAGGGTGTAGGAGCTGTCCTTCCTAGGGAGAAGGAAGTGAACAGCAGGTTATAGTCATGGTTCTGGATAGCTCCAAAGAAGTGAGGAGGGGTATACCGAGAGTGGAAACTGTGACAGAAGGTGCCCAGCATGATGCCAAGGCCATGGTTCCCCAGAGTGCATGGAGAGGGAGACTGCCTATCACCACCCTGCAGGGTTTTCTTCCACCCACTGCTCCCTGAAGGCCAAGAACTAAGTGTCCTGGTGCCTAATGCTGTTGACTCATTGCCATATGCAGTATTGGCATCATTGTGAAGTATGTAAACATTGTGTTGTGTTTGTGCTAAGCCACTCCCCACTTTCTGCTTCCTGTTTCTCTCTTCTCTGCACTCCTAACCTGGAGCTCAGTGCCTTCATGCAACTTTCTGGGTTTTCTACCTGGGCCTGCCCTAGAGGGTACATGCCCAATATCGCTGTCTTTCCTGACCCCCATCAAAATAATCAGTCTTGTGCTTTGTAAGCTCTGGGCTTTGCTGCTATTTATTTCCTGAGGAAGTAGAGAGAACCTGAAAAAGGGATCTTTATTCTCAAATAACACCAACTAGGTGACCCAGTAGAGGCAAGCATGGTGCTGTTAGTTGGGCGTACATGAGCATATAGTGCTTTCTTCTGCTGCCTGTTTCCCTTTGCTGTTGACCTCTGAGATCCTTTTTTGCTCCTCCCTTCTCCTGCCTGCATTCCCTGCTCCTAAGCTAGCCCAAACTTCAAACATGATTTACCTGCCACAGCTTAACCAAGGAAAGTTCTGGAATATGTGCCATTCCCAGAGAAAGGAGCTGTGGTGGTTTGTTTACAGGACCTGTGCACAGCATACACATTTTATAAACCACATGTTGGTGTCTGCATATTTCAGTCATTTAAGTCTAATGAGACAAGGTTTACTCTGTGACTCGGGAAATTCCCCCAAATTTCCCTCGGTTCCCTCAATGAAAAGAGGAGGTTGGACTAAATGATCTGTAAATTCTTTCCTCACTCTCAGCCAGGAGATTCTGTGGAGTCATAACAAATTGCTTGATCACATCTTTTGGAGGCTTCCAATTATGAATTTAATTTTAAAGGAAGAGAACCTTGTAAACTTTAGCATCTCCCTAATTATTCTGATGACTGACATCATGCTTATGTGCAGTTTCATGTAATTATAGTCCCCCATTCATACTCTTGTTCTTCCTTCACACTGGTGTTATTAACCATTCATACCTTTCTGTGTACATATGAATTAAAGTCATCCCTCCATATACACAGGGGATTAGTTCTAGGACCACCCTCAGCTACCAAAATCCACACATATTCAAGTTCTGCAGAGCCCTGCAGAACCCATGTATGTATATGAAAAGTTGACTCTCCATATACACAGGTTTCTTATGCCAGGTTTCTCTCTTTATACTTAATTATAAGCAAAAAAATATTATTTTATATTTAATATAATTAAATATAAAAATATGATTATAAAAAATATAGAAAATATATTTTCTATTTGCCGTTGGTTGAAAAAAATTGGTGTATAGGTGGACCCAAGCAATCCAAACCCATTTTCTTTAGGGGTCAGCTGTATATATTTCTTATTTATAAATATATGTATACATTTTACATTTGTGGATACATATTGTGTATGTTACATCATATAGTCCTTATACTTTTACTCTGATGGTCTTATAGTAGCCCATCCACTTCACTTACTATTCACCTGAATCCAATTTGAAAAAAATAGTACGTTGTGCACACAGATTTGGACCTTTTTAAACTTGTAAAAGTATGGAGTACAGTCATTTTTAGGTTACTTCAAAAGAAGATATATATGATTTTATTTTTGCAATGACATCTCTGACAGAATGTCAGAGATTCTGTGCAGAAATAACTGTTTAAGGGTATTTGTAACTAGTACAGAGTATTGGTGACCTAAGTTATGGAATTAATTTCTAGCTCTTGTTTGATTTGCTTGATGTCTTAAACTGAGGCTCTCCAACAAAAATATAACAGCAACCACATATGTAATTTAAAATATTCTACCAATAGTAAAATATTTTTAGCTTAAAAACTAAAAAGAAATAAGCTGGGGGCTGTGGTGTGTGCCATGCTTATAATTCCAGCTAGTCAGGAGGCTGAGGTGGAAGGATTGTTTGAGCCTAGGGTTTCAAGACCAGCCTGGGCAACACAGTAAGACCCTGTCTCAAAACAAAAACTAAAAAGAAACAGCTTAAATTAAATTGATAATTTATTTGATCTAACCCAAAATATTCAAAATATTGTTTCAACATAAAATATTAAAAAGTAATATATAAATAAGCAAAAAATATAATTAAATATAAAGCAGAATGTATAATACATATAAATATGTAACATATAAATGTAGTTATTTAAAATTTAAATATATATAATGTATCAACATGAAATAATAATTTATATGACTGTAAATATATAGATTTATTAATGAGACATTTTAATTTTTTGTTACTAAGTCTTCAAAATCCAGTGTGAATTTAACATTTAGAGCACATCTGAATTCATACCAGCCATATCTCAAGTGCTCATGTTACATGTGACTAGTGTCTGCTATACTGGACTGCATAGTCTTAGATGATAAAGTTAATTTATCTCAGGTTATTCTTCCATAAAAAGAAAATTTAAGTTGGTGCCATTCTTTAAAGTAAGATTTGTAAGAGCCTTCCAAGTTTTATAATTTGATCCCAATAAAATATAAGGATAACACTTAGACCTATCATTTAATAATGTTCTGTGCTGACATTGAAGGGTGTAGTATTCCTTTATAGAACTTGATCGAGACTTTTACCTGATTAGGGTGCTCCTTCATTCTTCACCTTTTGAAGTTAAGCTTTTAAAGAAAATGCCACCATAAATACAGAGTAAAATCTGTATGTGAAATTTGATTTGATATTTGAAAGTTATATAAACCAAACTAAATAAAATCATTTGATTTGATATTTGAAAGTTATATAAGCCAAACTAAATAAAATCAAAGGTGAATATAATTTATACTGTGAATTTTAAAAGTTACTATTTTTCTTTAGTAGAGGCAACCCATTTGTTCTGTTTCTAGTGTTGTTTTACATTATATATTTTTATCTTTCTGGATTTCTTTTAGGTTTGTTGTTTGCAAATACCAACCTCTTTGTTATTACTGCCATGATTTTTGGTGTAGCACAAAATTCACCATCGATCATCCTTTGAAAGGAGGGCTTTAGGCAAAAGAGAGAGGAGCAAGACCTAGACCACACCTTTTATGAGCAGTTTGAGTTTTCTGGTTTGTTTTTAGTTTGTTTTACATGGATATAATATTTTAAAATTTTTAATAACATTAATGCTGAAGATGATGACATTTTAGAAAGTAGCTTGGCAATTTTGTTTGTTTGTTTGTTTCTGTTATATTTGATATTTTCTTTTCAGAAATGTCTCTTGGAATAGATGAAGAGACAGAGGAGAGCACCAAATTGTTAACTGGCTGATTAGTGTTTCATTCCCAGCATTCCTCTATTTGAACTTGACCTTTAACCTGATCTTGGACAAGTCATCTCTATTTTTAGAACCCCAATTTTTTCATCATTGAAAAGGATGTTGTGTTCATTATCTCTAAGCTTTATCTTAGATATACATGTCTCTGAAAGTAATTTAAATTAGTTTTATTATTTTTGTGACATGGGGCATCCTAGATGGCCACTAGCCTAGTCTACTGTTTTACAGATGAGCAAAGTGAAGCCAGATCGCTGAAGTGATGACTAAGTGTGTGACATGGTCATGGATTTACCAGCTTTTATTTATATCAAGAAGCATATTGGGAAACCTTCAAAATACATACTTTAGGAAAATGATTTTAATAGTTTTAGGGAGTCGTCAAACTTAATCATTGTATATAACTTAATCATTGTATATAACACCTGAGTTCTTTTGAAATGTAAATAAAACAATCATTTAAAAATATCTGGGTGGGCACAGTGACTCACGCCTGTAATCCTGGCACTTCGGAAGTCCAAGGCTGGTGGATCGCTTGAGCTCAGGAGTTTGAGACTAGCCTTGGCTGGTATTTTGCTAAAAATAAAAAAATTAGCTGGACGTATTGGCAAATCCCTGTAGTCCCAGCTACTGAAGAGGCTGAGGTGGGGGGGATCACTTGAGTCCAGGAGGTCAAGGCTGCAGTGAGCTGTAATGGCACAATTGCACTCCAGCCTGGGCAACTGAGCAAGATCCTGTCTCAAAATTTAAAAAATATTTTCTTTAATAAAAGAAAATATCCTAAGACTTTAGTTCATTAACAGAAAATACAGATTTTAACAGTGACTTGCATCTGTTGGGTTAAAATAAAAACTCAGCTTTTAGCTACCTTGAATAAGATCAGAATTCTGTTTTCCTCTTGGTAATATTTGCTGACTCACAAAATTAAAACATGATCCCGTTTCACATTTATTTGTGAATTTATGAAATGTCACAAATCATTGCAGGAGGCACAAAACTGGAAACAGAAATCATTTAAAGTTGTGTAGTCACTCAGTCGCCCAGGCTGGAGTGCAGGGAGGGGGTCAGAGCTCACTGCAGCCTTGTGTGCAGTTGTGTGGAATGCTCAGGTAATTGTGACCACATCAAAATCCGAAAGGACAAGCTGTATGGTATCTGAGAGGTAGGAAAAACATCCATAAAAACTAATCAAATCATGTTACTTTAATTAATACTTAGCTTTTGAAAAGATGGAAGGCTAATTCAACTTCCCTTCCTCCACGGGAATCCCCATTTCTCAACCTCTTGAGAACAGGATTTGATGAATCAAGATTTTAAAAATAATAATTAATATGGTTAATTATGCCTGGAGGAATTGTTCCAGTTTTTTTTCACTGCTTCTACTGAAACTGTTTTAATATTTATATTCAAATACACTTCTCTCCATAAGAAATTATAAAAATCATTATTGACATAAGAGGAAGTGGCTAGAGACAAACATCTAGGAAAAATGATGAAAACATACTTTGCCCAAAAGAAATGTACAGACATCCAATTATTTTTACCTTAGCACCTAAAACCTCTGACAAATCAGCATTTCCTCTGGTCATCAGGCAAGGGTAGGACCCCATGTGGGAGTCCTGGCTCTGAAGACGATTGGCCCTGTTCCTCCCTGGATCACAAGTCCCATTTCAGAAGGAGGGAGCTTTATTCACTTCTTTCTCATCTCTTTCTAGGCTCTGAATTATATGACTTCTGTTTGTTCTGAAGTTACACACCAGAGAAATAAACCCAAATACCTGTGTCACTTCAGATCATTTGAAAAGAAATAGTCTAATAAAGTGAGTAGGAGGAACGCATTTCCACTCCTCTGAAGAAAAGTTCACTACATTTGAGTTTTATAAAATTATTGCATGATGTGTAAGTTTTAGTGTATGGAAAACAAAATATTGAAGCCCGGTCACATTTCCAGACTGAAACTGATCTCTGAAATAACAGGAAAATGGAATGAGGAAGAAGTTACGTAAATTAGTACCATGCAATTGGAAGCTAAATCTGAGAGACATGTCACCAACTTCCAATATTTGTGATGGATAGTCCAAAAACTAACTGCCTAACAAAGGCAGGACAAAAAAAGGTGCCCACCGAGTGTGAAATAAACAGCATTGAGTCTCTACCCTCCAGTGGCTAGAGTATATCTAAATGCTGAAAGTGGCACATGGTGCTTCAGAGGCTGGCCCCTCTGTTTCGCCTGTTGCCTGTCTTTAAATTATAATGCACAACTGCTTACAGTTGGTTACACACATCACTGACAGGTCTGCTAGTGGAAGAATTTGTTCACTGCATTCCCTCTACCTACAGTAAAACCACTTCCCTCCCCACCACACTTCCAGCCTTTGCCTCTCCAGCAACGACTAATTCTTAGAGACAGCCCAGAGGCTGTGTGGGAAGCCAGCTCTGTGCCTCTGCTCTGTGTCCCTCGAACCCTGGCCCTTTCCTCTGCCATGGCATTTGTGTCCCATCACAGGCAGCATGTAGCATCTTCTGATGGCAGATTCTTTTTTTTTTTTTTTTTTCAGTTATATACAAATAGCCACAAAAGTCTGGGGCACATAGTGATGTATAATTTTACAGAAGTTTGATATTAAAGAATTACTCTTCATTTTATCAAATACAAGAAACTATTGGTCAGGAGGTCTTACCATTTATATTCCATGAAGAAAGAAAAATGACTGCCTGACAGTTGACCAGGTAGTGACTGTAACCCAGGAATGATGGAATGTGAACAGATTTGTACCTTAGATTCTATGGCATGTGGTGCTGTGAAGCTGGTGTTTAGGAATGAGTGATTTCACCATGGGATGTTTCTAATATACCACTTTGCACCCACATCATTGCAAGACCCCGTTCTGTTCTGAAAAGTTTGTTTCTTTTCTTTTCTTTCAAGAGGTTGAGGGAGTGGTGGGCATCTTACTCTGTCACCCAAGCTGGCATGCAGTGGCATAATCTCAGCTCAATGCAACTTCCACCTTTCTGGCTCAAGCAATCCTCCCACCTCAGTCTCCTGAATAGCTGGGACCACAGGTCTGCACCACCACGCCCAGCTAATTTTTTGTATTTTTGGTAGAGACAGGGTTTCATCATATTGCCCAGGCTGGTGTCAAACTTCGAAGCTCAAGCAATCCACCTGCCTTGGCCTTTCAAAGTGCTGGAATTCTAAGCATGAGCCACTATTCCTGGCCTGAAAAAAGCATGTTTCTTATGAGGGAAAAAAATGGCACCCTACTTCCCAAATAACTGAAGAACTCTAAGGTAATGACAATTTTTATCTAGAAAATAGAAATGTTGAATAAATTAAAGAGGAAAATGACAAATTTGGCATTGGCTCAGATATGCAATTCAAGAGATTCCACCATATGCTCAGTACAGACACAAGTAAAAGGGATTCTGGACTCAGTTTCAGCTGGTACTCCAACCAGCAGAAAAGCTACCCACTGAATGGAAGAGAGAAATTCTACCACTAAAGTTGGAAAGTAATTAATTTGATACATGAATCTTTGCATAGGTAAAATGACATGCTTAGGAAACATGATACAAGAGGAAGCCAGTTCCATATTAAAAAGAGATAGTTGGCCAGGCGCGGTGGCTCAAGCCTATGATCCCAGCACTTTGGGAGGCCGAGACGGGCAGATCACGAGGTCAGGAGATCGAGACCATCCTGGCTAACACGGTGAAACCCCGTCTTTACTAAAAAAATACAAAAAAACTAGCCGGGCGAGGTGGCGGGCGCCTGTAGTCCCAGCTACTCGGGAGGCTGAGGCAGGAGAATGGCGTAAACCCCGGAGGCGGAGCTTGCAGTGAGCTGAGATCCGGCCACTGCACTCCAGCCTGGGCGACGGAGCGAGACTACGTCTCAAAAAAAAAAAAAAAAAACAGAGATAGTTGATCTAATAAACTGACGAGGAGGCACACATTTCTGCTTCTCTGAAGAAAAGTTAACTACATTTGAGTTTTACCAAGTTACTGCCTGATGTGTTTTAGTGTATGAAAGAACAAGATACTGAAAACTGGTCAAATTTTGTGGGTAGAGAATACCAATATAGTGGAATGACTACTGATCTTAGCTTTACTGTAAACAAGGATTGGCTTAAGAATTTTAGATTCTTTGCATAATTCAAAAGTAATCAGAAGTGCCATCAGTTAACTTCACTGCCTTGAAGAAATGCATAGAAAAAGAGTTTTAGGTCAGAACAAGCTTTCATTGCATCTGAAGCCAGCTTATATGGAATGAAAGTATCTTCCCAGATTATATTTCCAAGGAGAAGAATCTAGTATCTGGGTTCAAGGCAGCTAGGGAAAAACACTCCTGTCTACTTTGTAGCAATGAATCAAACTCTGTACTTACAACCTGGCTTGTTTTAGCATTCTGTATACCTTTGGGTGTTAGGAGAAAACTTCTATGCATGTCTTATTCATGACCAAGCTGTCCAGTTTGTTCAAAATGGCTTGTTTTTTTTTTTTCTTTTTTCTTTTCTTTTTTGATACAGGATCTCACTCTGTTACCCAGGCTGGAGCTCAGTATCTCCATCATGGCTCTCTGCAGCCTTGACCTCCCGGACTCGATTGATCCTCCCATGTCAGCCTCCTGAGTAGCTGGGACTGTAGGCGTGTGCCACCGCATCTAGCTAATTTCTTCTTCTTATTATTTTTTTGTAGAGACAGGGTTCGCCATGTTCACAAGGCTGGTCTCAAACTCCTGGGCTCAAGCGATCCACTTGCCTTGGCCTCCCAAAGTGCTGGAATCACAGGCTTGAGACATCACATCCAGCCTAAAATGGTTATTAAATGGCTCTAGCAAGTAATGACAAGTGGGACGATTGCTGTAGTCTTTTGCCCATCTACATGGGGGAATAAAATTGAGGACTCAGCACAGCAAGCATATATAAAAAGGAAAGGCCAGGCACGGTGGCTTATGCCTGTAATCCCAGCACTTTGGAAGGCCAAGGCGGGTGGATCACAAGGTCGGGAGATCGAGACCATCCTGGCTAACATGGTGAAACCCCATCTCTACTAAAAATACAAAAACTTAGCCAGGTGTTGTGGCAAATACCCATAGTCCCAGGTACGTGGGAGGCTGAGGCAGGAGAATCACTTGAACCCAGGAGGCAGAGGTTACAGTGAGCCGAGATCGCGCCACTGCACGCCAGCCTGAGTGACAGAGTGAGACTACGTCTCAAAGAAAAAGAAAAAAGGAAAAAACGAGCATAGTTATTGTGCAGGAGCACAGAATCCCAACATAAAACCTGAACAAAGTATCCTTCCCCCCGTTCTCTCAATTCTTCCCACAGAGCAAAGTGGTTTCTCAGTCAAATGGATGTGGCTGAGAACAACTATGGTTTTAATGGCTGGCTTTGGACCATGAGGTGAATATATTGCAACCCCATCAAGGTGCAGTGTAGGAAAATCTAAAGGGATTGGGTTGGTAGTCTTAGTGTCACCTAAGAAGAAGGTGCTGACCTCAGCAGCAGTTCCACTTCTGAGCAGGAAGATGCCTTTCCTTTCCCTTTATTTCTGCCTTAGACACAGAGTCTGCTCCTCACCAACTCATTCCCACACTCCCCGGGTTATTATATCAAAATTAGAAACTTGTTTTTCATTGATCTGTTAATCCTTGGGCCTCGGCTTCTTTGAGCAGATCTTAATTATTGGTGCAACTGCTTTGTCTTCTTTGAGGAAACAGTTTGTGAAAAACATTCATGCAATCAAGTTGTGCTGACTGTGACAATATCTTGGCACTCGCAGTCCATAAGCATCTTGTTACTTGCCTTTCTTTGCTTATCTGCCAAGGTAAGATGACCACAAGCAGATCTTTAGGACATCTTTTCTGTGCCCTTAAAAAGCTGGAGATGTGACACCATTCATTTTGGGTTTGTTTCATAAGTGCCTTGTGGCAGAAGTGGAGAAATAGCTTCCATTGCAGAATCATGAAGTATTAGCTAATCATAGACTTTATTCCATTTTACAGGGAAAATATTTTTACAGCAGAATTTCCAAATTTGAGGATTCATTAAGGGGACATTTTTATATGTCCCTTGCAAATGTCAAGGCTCTCCTGATTCTGGAAATTGTATATCTGTCTTTACTGCTAAACTTGCACTGTTCAATGTGGTATCCACTAACCCCATGTGGCTCTTGAGTACTTAATATGGCTAGTGTGAATTGAGATTTCCTGAAAGTATAAGATACTATATTTTAAACTTGGTAAAAAAATTAATGTAAAATATATCACTCATTTTTATATTGATCATATGTTGAAATAATAGTTCAGATATATTGGTTTAAAATATATAAACATTAATTTCACTGTTTTTAAATTTTCTTTACATGGCTATTAGAACATTTAAACTCATAGTATATTTCCTCTTTTTTGTTATTATTATACTTTAAATTCTAGGGTACATGTGCACAACATGCAGGCTCGTTACGTAAGTATACATGTGCCATGCTGGTCCGCTGCACCTATCAATCCCTCATTTACATTAGGTATTTCTCCCAGTGCTATCCCTCCCCCTGCCTACCACCCCACAACAGGCCCCACTGTGTAATGTTTCTACCCAGTGACCAAGTGTTCTCATTGTTCAGTTCCCACCTATGAGTGAGAACATGTGGTGTTTGGTTTTCTGTCCTTGTGATGGTTTGCTCAGAATGATGGTTTCCAGCTTCATCCAAGTCTTTGCAAAGGACATGAACTCATCCTTTTTTACGGCTGCATAGTATTCCATGGTATATATGTGCCACATTTTCTTAATCTACTCTATCATTGATGGACATTTGGGTTGGTTCCAAGTCTTTGCTATTGTGAATAGTGCCTCACTAAACATACGTGTGCATGTGTCTTTATAGTAGCATGATTTATAATCCTTTGGGTATATACCCAGTAATGGGATCGATCACTGGGTCAAATGGTATTTCTAGCTCTAGATCCTTGAGGAATCACCACACTGTCTTCCACAGTGGTTGAACTGGTTTACAGTCCCACCAACAGTGCAAATGCATTCCTGTTTCTCCACATCCTCTTCACCATCTATTGTTTCCTGACTTTTTAATGATTGCCATTCTAACTGGTATGAGATGATATCTCATTGTGGTTTTGATTTGCATTTCTTTGATGAACAATAATGATGAGCATTTTTTCATGTGTCTGTTGACCGCATAAATGTCTTCTTTTGAGAAGTGTCTGTTCATATCCTTTGCCCACTTTTTGATGGGGTTGTTTTTTTCTTGTAAATTTGTTTAAGTTCTTTGTAGATTCTGGATATTAGCCCTTTGTCAGATGGTTAGATTGCAAAAATTATGTCCCATTCAGTAGGTTGACTGTTAACTCTGATGGTAGTTTCTTTTGCTGTGCAGAAGCTCTTTAGTTTAATTAGATCCCATTTGTCTATTTTGGCTTTTGTTACCATTGCTTTTGGTGTTCTAGTCATGAAGTCCTTGCCCATGCCTATGTCCTGAATGGTATTGCCTAAGTTTTCTTCTAGGGTTTTTATGGTTGTAGGTCTAACATTTAAGTCTTTAATCCATCTTGCATTAATTTTTGTATAAGGTGTAGGGAAGGGATCCAGTTTCAACTTTCTACATATGGCTAGCCAGTTTTCCCGGCACCATTTATTAAATAGGGAATCCTTTCCCCATTTCTTGTTTTTGTCAGATTTATCAAAGATCAGATAATTATAGATGTGTGGTGTATTTCTGAGTCCTCTGTTCTGTTCCATTGGTCTATATCTCTGTTTTGGTACCAGTACCATACTGTTTCAGTTACTATAGCCTTGTAGTATAGTTTGAAGTCAGGTAGCCATGATGCCTCCAGCTTTGTTCTTTTTGCTTAGGATTAATGTGGCAATGTGGGCTCTTTTTTGGTTCCATATGAACTTTAAAGTAGTTTTTTCCAATTCTGTGAAGAAAGTCATTGGTAGCTTGATGGGGATGGCATTGAATCTATAAATTACCTTGGGCAGTATGGCCATTTTTACGATATTGATTATTCCTATCCATGAGCATGGACTGTTCTTCCATTTGTTTGTGTCCTCTTTTATTTCATTGAGCAGTAGTTTGTAGTTCTCCTTGAAGAGGTCCTTTGCATCCCTTGTGAGTTGGATTCCTGAGTATTTTATTCTCTTTGAAGCAATTGTGAATGGGAGTTCATTCATGATTTGGCTCTGTTTGTCTGTTTGTTATATAGGAATGCCTGTGATTTTTGCACATTGATTCTGTATCCTGAGACTTTGCTGAATTTGCTTATCAGCTTAAGGAGATTTTGGGCTGAGACGATAAGATTTTCTAAATATACAATCATGTCATCTGCAAACAAGGACAATTTGACTTCTTCTTTTCCTAATTGAATACCCTTTATTGCTTTCTCCTGCCTGATAGCCCTGGCCAGAACTTCCAACACTATGTTGAATAGGAATGGTGAGAGAGGGCATCCCTGTCTTTTCCAGTTTTCAAAGGGAATGCTTCCAGTTTTTGCCCATTCGGTATTATATTGGCTGTGGGTTTGTCATAAATAACTGTTATTGAGATATGTTCCATCATTACCTAGTTTATTGAGAGTTTTTAGCATGAAGGGCTGTTGAATTTTGTTGAAGGCCTTTTCTGCATCTATTGAGATAATCATGTGGTTTTTGTCGATGGTTCTGTTTATGTGATGGATTACGTGTATTTGTGTATGTTGAATCAGCCTTGCATTCCAGGGATGAAGCCGACTTGATCATGGTAGATAAGCTTTTTGATATGCTGCTGGATTTTGTTTGCCAGTATTTTATTGAGGATTTTCACACCAATGTTCACCAGGGATATTGGTCTAAAATTCCCTTTTGCGTGTGTGTGTCTGCTAGGCTTTGGTATCAGGATGATGCTGGCCTCATAAAATGAGTTATGGAGGATTCCCTCTTTTTCTGTTGGTTGGAATAGTTTCAGAAGAAATGGTACCAGCTCCTCCTTGTACCTCTGGTAGAATTCAACTGTGAATCCATCTGGTCCTGGACTTTTTTTGGTTGGTAGGCTATTAATTATTGCCTCAATTTCAGAGTCTGTTATTGGTCTATTCATAAATTCAATTTCTTCCTGGTTTAGTCTTGGGAGAGTGTAAGTGTCCAGGAATTTATCCATTTCTTCTAGATTTTCTAGTTTATTTGTGTAGAGGTGTTTATAGTATTCTCTGATGGTAGTTTGTATTTCTGTGGGATTGGTGGTGATATTCCCTTTATCATTTTTTATTGTGTCTATTTGATTCTTCTCTGTTTTCTTCTTTATTAGTGTTGCTAGCGGTCTATCAATTTTGTTGATGTTTTCGAAAAACCACCTCCTGGATTCATTGATTTTTCAAGGGTTTTTTGTGTCTCTGTCTTCAGTTCTACTCGGATTTTAGTTATTTCTTGCCTTCTGCGAGCATTTGAATGTGTTTGCTCTTGCTTCTCTAGTTCTTTTAATTGTGATGTTAGGGTGCTGATTTTAGATCTTTCCAGCTTTCTCTTGTGGGCCTTTAGTGCTATAAATTTCCCTCTACATACTGCTTTAAATGTGTCCCAGAGATTCTGGTACATTGTGTCTTTGTTCTCACTGGTTTCAAAGGACATCTTTATTTCTGTCTTCATTTCATTATTTACCCAGTAGTCATTCAGGAGCAGGTTGTTCAGTTTCCATGTAGTTGTGCAGTTTTGAGTGAGTTTCTTAATCATGAGTTCTAATTTGATTGCACTGTGGTCTGAGAGACAGTTTGTTGTGATTTCTGTTCTTTTTCATTTGCTGAGGAGTGCTTTACTTCCAGCGATGTGTTCAATTTTGGAATAAGTGTGATGCGGTGCTGAGAAGAATGCATATTCTGTTGATTTGGGGTGGAGAGTTCTGTAGATGTCTATTAGGTCCGCTTGGTGCAGAGATGAGTTCAAGTTTTGGATGTCCTTGTAAACCTTCTGTCGCATTGATCTGTCTAATATTGACAGTGGGGTGTTAAAGTCTCCCATTATTATTGTGTGGGAGTCTAAGTCTCTTTGTAGGTCTCTAAGGATTTGCTTTCTATGAATGTGGGTGCTCTTGTATTGGGTGCATATATATTTAGGATAGTTAGCTCTTCTTGTTGAATAGATCCCTTTACCATTATGTAATGGCCTTCTTTGTCTCTTTTGATCTTTGTTGGTTTGAAGTGTGTTTTATCAGAGACTAGGATTGCAACCCCAGCTTTTTTTTTTCACTTTCTATTTGCTTGGTAGATCTTCCTCCATCCCTTTATTTTGAGCCTGTGTGTGTCTTTGCATGTGAGATGGGTCTCCTGAATACAGCACACTGATGGTTCTTGACTGTTTATCCAATTTGCCAGTCTGTGTCTTTTAATTGGGGCATTTAGCCCATTTACATTTAAGGTTAATATTGTTATGTGTGAATTTAATCCTGTCATTATGATGTTAGCTGGTTATTTTGCCCATTAGTTGATGCAGTTTCTTCCTAGTATCGATGGTCTTTACAATTTGGCATGTTTTTGCAGTGGCTGGTACCAGTCGTTCCTTTCCATGTTTAGTGCTTCCTTCAGGAGTTCCTGTAAGGCAGGCCTGGTGGTGACAAAAATCTCTTGGCATTTGCTTGTCTGTAAAGGATTTTATGTCTCCTTCATTTGTGAAGCTTAGTTTGGCTGGATATGAAATTCTGGGTTGAAAAGTATTTTCTTTAAGAATGTTGAATATTGGCCCCCACTCTCTTCTGGCTTGTAGAGTTTCTGCCGAGAGATCTGCTGTTAGTTTGATGGGCTTCCCTTTGTGGGTACTCTGACCTTTCTCTCTGGCTGCCCTTAACATTTTTTCCTTCATTTCAACCTTGGTGAATCTGACAATTATGTGTCTTGGGGTTGCTCTTCTTGAGGAGTATCATTGTGGTGTTCTCTGTATTTCCTGAATTTGAATGTTGGCCTGCCTTGCTAGGTTGGGGAAGTTCTCCTGGATAATATCCTGAGGAGTATTTTCCAGCTTGGTTCCATTCTTCCTGTCACTTTCGGGTACACCAATCAAATGTAGATTTGGTGTTTTCACATAGTCTCTTGTTTGTTGGAGGCTTTGTTAGTTTCTTTTTACTCTTTTTTCTCTAAACTTTTCTTCTCAGTTTATTTCATTAATTTGATCTTCAATCACTGATACCTACCCTTTCTTCCACTTGATTGAATCAGCTGTTGAAGCTTGTGCATGCATCATGTAGTTCTCATGCCATGGTTTTCAGCTCCATCAGGTCATTTAAGGTCTTCTCTACACTGTTTATTCTAGTTAGTCATTCGTCTGATCTTTTTTCAAGGTTTTTAAGTTTCCTTGCGATGGGTTTGAACATCCTCCTTTAGCTCGGAGAAGTTTGTTATTACCAACCTTCTGAAGCCTACTTCTGTCAACTCATCAAAGTCATTCTCGTCGAGCTTTGTTCTGTTGCTGGTGAGGAGCTACAATCCTTTGGAGAAGAAGAGGTGCTCTGGTTTTTAGAATTTTCAGATTTTCTGCTCTGGTTTCTCCCTATCTTTATGGTTTTATCTACCTTTGGTCTTTGATGTTGGTGACCTACAGATAAGGTTTTGGTGTGAATGTCCTTTTTGTTGATGTTGATCCTATTCCTTTCTGTTTGTTAGTTTTCCTTCTAACAGTCCCTCAGCTGCAGGTCTGTTGGAGTTTGCTGGAGGTCCACTCCAGACGCTGTTTGCCTGGGTATCACCAGCAGTGGCTGCAGAACAGCAAATATTGCTGCCTGATCCTTCCTCTGGAATCTTCATCCCAGAGGGGCACCTGCCTGTATGAGGTGTCTGTCAGCCCCTACTGGGAGGTGTCTTCCAGTTAGGCTACACAGGGGTCAGGGACCCACTTGAGGAGGCAGTCTGTCCATTCTCAGAGCTCAAACACCATGCTGGAAGAACCACTGCTCTCTTCAGAGCTGTCAGACAGGGACGCTGAAGTCTGCAGAAGCTTCTGCTGCCTTTTGTTCAGCTATGCCCTGCCCCCAGAGGTGGAATGTACAGAGGCAACAGGCCTTGCTGAGCTACAGTGGGTTCCGCCCTGTTCGAGCTTCCCTGGCCACTTTGTTTACCTACTCACACCTCAGCAATGGTGACGCCCCTCCCCCAGCTAGGCTGCCACCTCGCAGTTCTATCTCAGACTGCTGTGCTAGCAGTGAGCAAGGCTCCATGGGCATGGGACCTGCCGAGCCAGGAGTAGGATATAATCTCCTGGTGTGCTGTTTGCTGAGAGTGTTGGAAAAGCTCAGTATCTGGGCGTCAGTGTCCTGATTTTCCCGGTACAGTCTGTCATGGCTTCCCTCAGCTAGGAAAGGGAAATTCCCCGACCCCTTGCACTTCCCGGGTGAGAAGATATCCACCCTGTTTTGGCTTGCCCTCTGTTGCCTGCACCCACTGTCCAACCAGTCCCAATGAGATGAACCAGGTACCTCAGTGGGAAATGCAGAAATCACCTGTCTTCTGTGTTGATCACACTGGGAGCTGCAGACTGGGAGCCGCAGACTGGAGCTGTTCCTATTCGGCCACCTTGGAATGTGCTCGTAGTATATTTCTACTGGACAGAGCTGATCTATATTTGAGGCCAGGAAGAGTGACTGGCACATATTCATTTGATGCTCAGTTTATGTCTGATAAACCAAACTGTTGAACTGAAATGAATGGATAACAATTATAATGATTTTTTAAAGTAGCAATTTTAATGCTGTGGATTTGGAAAGTGATAGAGCAAAACAAGATAGATTATGTCAAGAAATCTTAAGATGTTTATTAATCGTCTCTGGTATGCAGAGTTAGAACATATATAAAAAAAGATGTTAGCACTGGCTCCAGCTGCCTTCTCATAAGGTGTTCAGATGTACCCTGTAAGGCTGACCTTATTTTGGCCACTTATGATTCCTTTGCTCCTCTGCCTATATTCCAGTAGTTTGTTCTAGAAAGATCCATTTTCAGAAAGAATTTTCCCTGTGTGCCATTTAGCTGTGGTTCTCATACTTGAATGCATTTAAGAATCACTTGCAAAGCCTATTATAAAACTAGATTCCCGGAATCATTCTGAGATGCAAGTTCACTAGGAAAGGAGTGGGGTCTAGAATTCTGTATATTAGTACCCCCAGAAGATTTCAATGCCAATGGCTAGTAAACAATACCTTGAGGAACACTGCCATATGGTATCATAATCTGGGAATAGCCTGGAAATCTAGGTAGAAGGGGCAATTTGCTCAGCAATTTTTGTTAATTATAACTATAAATAACACATATTATACTATAAGAACTTACTCTATGAAGGATTTATATTAAAAGGTATTTTAATAAGCAAAAATTAATTTAAAAGTCATAGTAAAGAAAATTATCAACAGAGTAAAAAGCTAACCTACAGAATAGGAGAAAATAGTTGCAAACCATGTATTGGATAAGGGATCAATATCTGGAATATATACAGAATTCCTGCAACTCAATAACAACGAAATGACCCAATTTAAAAATGGGCAAAAGACCTGCATAGACATTTCTCCAAGAAAATATACAAATGGCAAAAAAATATGAAAAATGCATGACATCACTAATCAGAGAACTGTAAACAAAAACCATGAGATACCACCTCACAATTCTTAGGATGGCTATTATTTTTTAAAATGGAAATAAGCATTAACAAGGATGTGGAGAAAGTGGAACCCTTGTATACTGTCAGTGGGCTTGAAATGGTACAGCTGCTGTAGAAAACAATATGGAGTTTCCTCAGAAAATTAAGTAGAGAACTGTATAATCCAGCAGTCAAAATTCTATGTATTTGTGCAAAAGAATTGAATACAGGATCTCAGAGAGATACATTAAGACCTCATTTAATGTCATTGACAAGTTCTTAGAAACTGCAACTTTAGGCAAAATGACATAAACCATTTTTTCTTATCAACATTATTATGAAACGGTATTATTTAGGACCTGGTGTATATCATTTTGCCTAAAGTTGCAGCTTCCAAGAACCTGTCAATGACTTTAAGTGAGAACTTAACTATACACTGTGTTTATTGCAGCATTATTCTCAATAGCCAAGATGTGAAAGCAACCTAAATATCCATTGACACATGAATGGTTAAAGAAAGTGGTGTGTATATGTGTGTATACAACATTGCATATATACAATGCAATATTATTCAGCCTTAAAAAGGAAGTCCTGTCATATACTACAACACAGATGAAGCTTAAATGTATTATGCTAAGTGAAGTAAGCCAATCACAAGAACACAAATACTGAGTGTTTGCATTTTTATGAGGTACCTAAAGTAGTCAACTTCACAGAATCAGAAACTAGAATAGAGGTTGCTGGGGGCTGCGGGAAGGGAAAATGGGGAGTTGTTCAATGGGTATAGAATTTCCATCATGCAAGATGAAAAAAATCTAGGGATCTGTCGTACAACAATGTGTATATTGTTAGCACTACTATACTGTACACTTTTAATAAACTTTTTTTACTGTAATAAAAAAAGAATCAAAAATACTAACTATCCTAATAGTTCATGGTGACACTGAACTCAAGAGTATGATAATTCCATTTCCTTTGAACAACCTCTTTTTATGAAAAATTTTGTTGGAAATTTCAAACTAACTAAAGTAAATGTGTACTTACAGTGAAACTGCGTGGATGGCAAGAGGACTGGGTGTTAGTAGCCTCTCCATGATGCACTGAGTGGAGGGCAGAGCTTACTTACCCTGAATGTCATTCCCAAAGCAGTTTGTCCAGATATTTGGATGCTCTCCACAAGGAAGAGAGATGTTCATTACGGGATGCTGTCATTTCAGAGGCATCTGACACTCTGAAAATTCTCTTCTTCCTCTCTCTTGTCCCCATACCTGAAGCCTGGGATTTACACACCTTAATTTTGTTCCATTGAAATATTTTTAAATAGCCTAGGAAATCTTTAATCATTTTAGAAGTCCTGGTTGCCAGGACCCTTTCTAAGACCAAAGGAGAATGATTGGATTGATTTTTGTGAAGCGGTCTGAGCATCCATATGCTGTGAGCACTCACTCTGGCAGCCAGAGGTTTTGCCTCTGGCCAGCGACCATTCCTTTGAGTAGTGAGCTTTCTGTTCTTTCCGGTAACTGCTAGGCAAGTGGGCTAATGTGGCTAGGCTGGTGGGCCCTGCCCCTGGGGCGGGCTAGCTTCCATGAGTGGAGCACATGGAGTGAGGGCAGAGACATTGACTCCGGTATTTACTAACGAGATAAATATAC
Source organism: Rhinopithecus roxellana (assembly GCF_007565055.1). Taxonomy (NCBI): domain Eukaryota; kingdom Metazoa; phylum Chordata; class Mammalia; order Primates; family Cercopithecidae; genus Rhinopithecus; species Rhinopithecus roxellana. The sequence goes on along the minus strand of NC_044554.1, from coordinate 128,995,559 downwards.
AAGGCTAGGCTGGTAGATACATACTTTCCTCCTTTGTACCCTTCTTGGTATCTTATTCAAGCTTATCAACTCTTTTTTGGTTTTTATTTGGGATTTTAAATTTTCGTTCTATTTTTGTTTTTGTTTTTGCAATGTGCTGGTTTGTTTCTTTAAAAATGTTGATTATAAAATATTTCAAATCTATAAAGAGGCATACAGATGCAATATACTCACCATCTAGCTTAGAAAAGAGAACATTATGTGTGCACTCGAAGCCGCTGTTTATCTCTCTCGAAACACACCCCACACCATCTACTGCTATGGTCTGCTGTCTGGAACTTAGTGGTCATCATTGCTAAGCAATTATTTATACCTTTACCATATAATGTTATATACCTCAACAACATATAGTATTGTTTTACATATTTTTAAGCTTTATATAAGTGGTATTGTATTTTATATAGTCTTCTGCAACCTGCTTTTTCATTCAACCTGCCTGTTCACTTTTTAAACTTTACTTGGGATATTTCTTCCAGTGTTACTTAGCTATATTGTTGTCATCACCAGTGTGCCGCATTACTGTATAATAGAGTTGGACCCTAAAATACGGCTAGAAATGGCTTAGATTGAAGCCTTTTATGTATTTCAAATTAGTATGTAACTATAATATAGTGTGTAACTGGTAAACGTATTTGTTTTATTTCAGGTTATAATATAACTTATCCTCTCATGCTTTTTTCCTGCCCCTTCTCCCCAAATCATCAACAGTAGAAGAAGAAGAAGAAAACATGTCAGGACACAAATGGTAAGTAATTTGTCATCTTTTCTAAATTGGGAAAGGCTAATGAAAGTAGAAAGCGTATAGCATATGCTCAATAAGTGTCTATTGAATGGAAAAACAAGAGATACATTGGCAGTAAGTATCATGTTAGCCCTCACCAATGCTGAGCCAAATTCAATATCTCTGTTAAATATGGTGTGAAAACCAAGTAACAAAAAATATTATAAATTCTTACCTAATGTGCATTCTCTAAGAAATTCACTTATGTGTAACTTTCCTCTTGGGAATCTAATGATAGTTTTTCTTACCACCATTTTGTCTAATGTAATGAGTTGATGCATTTTTATTACTATCTTATTTATAACTTCTAACAGAGTTACAAGGGAATTTTATGTTAGGGTAGCTATAAAATAAAGAATGATTCTACAACCACACACTACTTTTACTTATTAATTTATAGTCATGATTTCAACCTTTCTGAACATTCAGGAACCAGTCATTGTCGAAAGTAAATGATGCTGAATAAAGTAGATGTGGTAACTATTTGGCAATGTTAGCGCTGATATTTATGTGCCTATAACATATCTAAGCAGCATGTTAAACCTCTTATAAGGTCCAGAGCTCTTCAAGCAGTGTTTGCAAATTCTTTTGAACCCATGACCCACCAAGCAAGCAGATCTTTGTGAACTTTTATTTTCTTTAATTCGTATCATGAAAAAAATGTGTTACATGTTTTCCAAATGCACAATTAATTATAATAAGTGCTTTTTTTTGAGGAGTCTCACTCTGTCACCTGGGCTGGAGTGCAGTGGCACAATCTCAGCTCACTGCAACCTCCGCCTCCCAGGTTCAAGCGATTCTCCTGCCTTAGCCTCCCGAGTAGCTGGGATTACAGGCATATGCCACCACGCCTGGCTAATTTTTGTATTTTTAGTAGAGACAGAGTTTCACCATGTTGGCCAGGATGGTCTCGATCTTTTGACCTTGTGATCTGCCCACCTCAGCCTCCCAAAATGCTGGGATTACAGGTATGAGCCACCACGCCTGGCCAAAGAAGTCCATTCTATGTCCCACTCTTGAGAATCCCATTTCCCTGAAATAATCAGTCTTTGCAGTGTATCCTTCCAACCTTTTAATGTGCATATTCTGTAAAGAGATTATCTTTTACATAATTCCATTTCATTTTCAATTACTTTTGTTTCTTTTCTCTTTTTTCTTTTCTTTTATCTTTTGTTTTTGAGTGACAGGGTCTTGTGCTGTATCCCAGACTGAAGTGTAGTGGTATGATCATGGCTCCCTGCAGCCTCAAACTCCTGGGCTTGAACAATCCACACACTTGAGTCTGCTGAGTAGCTTTGTGTCATAGGCCTATGCCACCACACCTGGCTAATTTTTTGTAGAGATGGGGTCTTACTACGTTGCCCAGGCTGGTCTCAAACTCCTGGCCTCAAGCAGTCTCCTGCCTGGGCCTCCCAAAGTGCTAGAATTAAAGGCATGAGCCACCATGTCCGGCCAGTTTCTGATTTTTTCTCCACATACTTTTTGATTTGCTCTTCACTATGATCCTCTGAAAAATGGTTTTTCATCTATATTTTAAGCATTTATATTGAAGAGTTTAAAGTTTTTAACATCAGAAGCCTGCAACCAATCTTAAATTTATTTTATTTTTATTTTATTGTGTTAAGAACAGTTAACATGAAGTCAACCCTCTTAAATTTTAGGTGCACAATACAGTATTGTTAACAATAGGCACCATGGGGCTGGGCAAAGTGGCTCATGTCTGTAATGCCAGCAGTTTGGGAGGCCGAGGAGGGAGGATCATCTGAGGTCAGGAGTTAGAGACCAGCCTGGCCAACATATTGTAACCCCATCTCTACTAAAAACATACCAAGTGTGGTGGGCATGGTGGCATGTGCCTGTAATCCCAGCTACTCAGCAAGCCAAGGCAGGAGAATCGCTTGAACCTGGGAGGCAGAGGTTGCAGTGAGCCAAGATTGCACCACTGCACTCCAGCCTGGGCAACAAGAGTGAGATTCCATCTCAAAAAATAAATAGGCACCGTGTTGCACAGCAGATCTCTAGAACTTAATCATCTTGCATAACTGAAACTTTATGCCCCTTGAATAGTAATTTCTCATGGCCTGCCATTCTACTCTCTGCTTCTGTGAGTTTTACTGTTTTAGATTCCTCTGTAACAGATCTTAGGCATGCTGTTCTTCAGCCTCTTATCTCTGCTTTCCTGCCATCACCTTGGTGTTGGCTGTAGTGTTAGAGTGAAGAGAGTGTGTTGGTGTCTGGCTTTATTTCTGACTCACTGAGGTGACTTGGGTTGGTCACCCTGTCTGGCTTGACCTCACTGTCTCCACCTCTAAAAGGGGTGTGCTTAATCTGTTATATCTACATTCTTTTCAAGGGTTAGATTTTTTATTTCCTGCAAGAGATTCTAAATTTCTCCACTCTGACTTTTAAGGTTTTTGAGTCGGAAGGAGTTGATCAACTTTCTTGGTGTGACACCCATATAAGAAAGTGCTCATACATTTATCAATGTTGTAAATGTCAATGTATAATGGAAAGTCATGTTTAAAGAAATTATTTCACACTAAAATATCTTAATCTTTATGAAAGTCATGAATAAAATAGTTCTTTAAATGTTTTTAGCAGTTATCCCTGGGACTTACAGGATCGATATGCTCAAGATAAGTCAGTTGTAAATAAGATGCAGCAGAAGTATTGGGAGACGAAGCAGGCCTTTATTAAAGCCACAGGGAAGAAGGAAGATGAACATGTTGTTGCCTCTGACGCAGACCTGGATGCCAAGCTAGAGGTGAGCTCTTTATTGCTGTCAGCTCCAACGCAGCCGCCTTGCTAGGATCAAGGTCCTAGAGTGTACACACTGAGGCAGAGCTAGGTGTGCTTTGTCTTTGAAGATGAGGAAAATCTAGGATTAGGTGAACTCAATCCCAGCATATTTATTAAAACCTACAAATTCTCACATAACCACTATGCCTCAGTTACTTCATATTTCAAGAACATAGTTGCAATGCATTGCCTGTGGTAAATTCTCAGTGTTTGTTGGGAAAAGTAATGCAATCAAAGAGCTGCTGCTAGTCATAGCTGAGAAGTCGGATTTAGAACACTAGAATCTGGCAAATGTTAAATTTTCTTAAAAAAAGAACTCAGGTAAAAGTCATGGAAAGTAGAGTCTAGTAAGTTTTGTATTGAACCCTGGAAAATTCTAAAATAAATAAGGAGATATTTAGTTAAACTAGTTAACAATACAGTAAGCCGGATTTGGATATGGTTGATTTAGCATATTAATATAAGAAGGCCCACTAACTCCCTGTCTTGCTGGATATTTCTGCCAATAGTTTAGATTAAAATTTTGAAAGCATACCTATCATTTCTATAAATAACAGGGCACTGAGAGGAATAATATCTTAGACGGTCTGATAAGGATTCAAAATGAACTCAAATTTTAATATGTACACTAAGGTTAATGAACTGAACATTTAATGGGACTAAAAAAGCCCAAGATTTCAAAAAGCTTTCTGAGAAGAGTGTCCAGGATGGTGGAAACCATAGTTATTGTACATCAGAGAGGGTTAAAGGGAAATATTAGTTGTCAATTACTTGGGAAGCTCTGTCACGTGAAAAGGGATGAGATTCATTCTAAGCACGTGAGGGTAGACCAGACCCAGGAAGAACTTTGTAATGTTAAGGCTGTCCTGTGAGAACTGGGCTGCCTTTGAGGTTAGGACTATCCTGTGAGATGGATCTGGGCTACTATTCTACCTACCATCTGCTGTAACTTTAGGAGAACTGTACCCAATTTCTCATATCCTCGTTTTCTTAATGCGTGAAATAGAGAAATTAATACCTACTTATTACAGCTCTTATCAAGATTAAAGTAGGTAACAGAGTGATGGCTAATGTTTGTTAGTGTTTAAATATTATACTAACATGTTTATAAACATAACTAATGTTTATTAGTAATTAATGTTTATGAGTGTGTTTTATGTCCCAGGAACCATTTAGACTGTGTTCCATATGTTATCTCTAGTACATGGCAAAGCTCCTGACCCACTGGTCCTGCCTCCCTGTCCTGCATTTCCTCTCTTCTACACGCTTACATTGCCCTCACCACCATCCAGCCATGATGGCCTTGTCTCAGTTCTCAGTCCACAACCAGCCAAGTTCACACCCATTAGAGCATTTGCTGGCTTCCACCTGGACACTGTTTCCCCACATCTTCCCTTCTCATAGTTCGGGTTTCAGCCTAAAGGTCACGCTGCTTCAAGTCACTGTCTGTCCACCCCTGCTCCCCACCTACCCCACCCCTGCTCACTGTCTAACACGTGTCCTTGTTTTATTTTATTCATAGTACTCATCTCACTGAATTATCTTGGGTGTTCATCTCTTTGACCACCTTCCCTCCACTATGATATCAAATTCCATATTAGCCTATTCACCACATATCCCCAGCCACACACAGAATACACATTCAATAGGTACTAACTGAATAAGGGTATGTATTAGTGCAATTAATATCAGTTCTCAGTCCTTTCCTTCTGCAATTGGAAATTTTGAGATAGAAACTGGGTTCAACAAGGATGTTCTAATAGAGATTTCTGCAATGGAGGAAAGTAGAACTAGGAAGCATCTGTTTTGATTTTTATATTCTAAGTACAGTGTAAATTATTATAAGCATATATGCTTTTTATATCTCATAGTTTTTTCCTAAGAACCTAATAAATACATGCATTATTCAAAAGGTAATTTAATATGTTAATTACAAATATGTTAAACATTGTATGTAGGCTCTTGCAGCAGTATTTTGGCTGAACCAAATGTCCTTTAATCAAAATAGCTGCTCTCCTAGGTTTGTAGCATCCAGAGTACTTAGCTGTGACAAATAATTTAGCACATGATAGAGGTTTCTGTTGCAGAAATGTTAATACTGATGTTGATGTGTATAGAGAGGATGGATTCCATCCATGAAACATATGAAAATGATGTGAAAACCTCTTTGATAGTTCATACCTTGAGTTATCCATAGAAGGCTAACTTATAAACCAAGAAGTTGTATTATTCTGGCACAGAAAACTTGTGTGCCAAGCTATGATAATGGTCAGATTCTATTGCAATCTGTTGGAAAGTTAATATAGAAATGTTGCTCTGAGTTTTAATATTTGTCCACATTGCTTGCTAATGAAATCCTTTTCTGAAAAACAGCTCTTCAGTACAGTAACAGACAAAAAGTAATCTCTGCTGACAGAAATCTTCTTGCCAGAGTCACTCTGCCACAGCAGAGTGGACTGATTAGATGATAGAAATGTTTCTTATCTTGCCTTGGGCATGATTATGTTAGTATATATAATTGTCATAACTCACAGAACTGAACACTCCAGAGCTGTGCATTTTAGTGCATTTAATTTATACCTCAATTTTTAAAAAGTGAACAGTGACAACAGAACAACTCCTAAACATACTTTTTGAACGTCCTTGCTCCTGAATACAATTCAGGAAATACTATGTGTTAGTGGGTTTTGATGCAGAATACTGACATAAAACACTTGTTAAGGGACAGATTCAGACTGCTGATTTTCTGTTTTGTTTTACGACTCTTTACTAAACAGGTGGAAGATACAATTTAATGAAATGGGAATTAGCAAATTTATATTCTTTATAACCAAGTTTTAAGCATTCCTAGAAATGGTTTTAATCTTTTAAGTATATATGCATGCATCTGTTTTTATTAATGTATTCATATTTATAATGAAACAGATCATCTGTATTCACTCAAATGTAGAAGTGCTTTATGATACCATTATAGAATTTCTGCACCACTGCGGCCAGTGAACTAGGAGAGAGAAAGAGGGAAAACCTTGCCCTGCCTTAGTGAGTAGCTCCACAGAGGCAGGATGTTTATCTGCCAGGTTTTCTCATTGATACCATATCTGGTCCCTAAGTTAGTGGGCAAAGGGTAGAGAAAGTGTGAAGTCTGTTCTGTCTTTTCTTGAGCTATCTCAGTTTCTGAAACAAAGGCTGGAACCAACATGCATTGAAATCAAGTTAGATTCTTCTCAGCACAGCCCCATCTGCCTTTCCCCCAGTTTCCTCTAGTATGGCCACAGCATGGCATTGTATTTTCTCTCTGTATGTTTTATGAAATTGTTGGGAAAATAAGGAGTATTGGGGACTACTTGCCCAACATCATTTTATCAGATGTTTTCTAAATACATAGGACATCCAGCTGATTGATTTTGTTTGCTTGATCCAGTTGTTTAAGCATGCCATAAAATACATTAGGATCACAAAATAAGTTAATATCAACTTCTAAATATGCTTAATTGACAGATCCCCCATTTAAAAAAAAAAACACAGCAAGTGGTGAAAGGAATAAATTTGATTATGAATGAATATTGGGTCACTGGTTTACCAAGTCATCTAACTGAACCCTTCACTTAGGATTTCTGTTTTCAGCTATGATTTCAGTAGACCGGAGGACATAACTGTTCTGCAGATCTTAATTTAGGTTGCAGAGACGATGAATTCCAATAAATATAGAATAATAGGAGATATTTAAAGGCTTTGGTCACAGTTTCTATATAGTGCACCACATAACACTAAGCATACTTAGACATGTGGTCTTGTTTTTGGCAAATTGAACACTGGTTGTGTTCAATGTAATTATTTTTTATCTCACCACTGTCTATTTTATTTTGCGTTTTGTTTGTATTTTTATTACAGCTGTTTCATTCAATTCAGAGAACCTGTCTGGACTTATCGAAAGCAATTGTGCTCTATCAAAAGAGGATATGTTGTAAGTATGACATCAGTATGAATATTGATCAAATAGACAGTAAGAAATAGCAGGGTATTTTGTCTTGATACATCATTTCATATGCTTAGGAAACTAAGGGTGTTTGTCTATGTCTTTAGGCAGTTGGGAGGAGAGTCTCTAATTATCAATAATATACGTAGCTTATTTATCTTTCAAAGCAAGTATATTAGGAGAATTCTGTTTGGATCTCCCATGGATATGGACATGCCATTTATTTTCCCAATTATAAAAGAGTTTTCTCAGTTTGTATCTTGGGCTTTTTACCTTCAGGTTTTTTTTTTATGTGATTATCTGCACTCTCTGATACACAGTTTTGTTCCTTTTAAGATAACAAACAGAGACAGAAGGCACATACAGTTAATTTGTTGATGATATTTTGTTGACAACATTTCTTCCTGAATGTTTTTTGTATTGGATATTAGGTTCCTACAGAACGATATTTTCATATAGTCAGACTGTCTTAAAAGCATTAACAACAAAGTTATCTCTGAAATACTAAATATCAATTATGTGTTAGTACATTTTTAAGTTTCTATTTGTAGGTCATTTTAATAATATAATCTCTGTATTTTTGAGACTAGACTATGGGAAGTCTTTCTGTTGCTGACTGCTGACAAACCCCTTTTCAGTAATCACAGATTTTCTACATCAGTAGAAAGTTTTTCTATGTCATTTTTCTACATCAGTAACATTTTTCTACATCAGTAGTATTTTATTAAGACAATCATTTTGGTAGGCTGAGTGCATTGGCTCACATCTGTAATCCCAGCATTTTAGGAGGCCGAGGCAGGAGGATCACTTGAAGCCAGGAGTGTGAGACCAGCCTGGGCAACAAAGTGAGACCCCCATCTCTACAAAAAATAAAAATACCTAAAAATTATCCAGGTACCATGGCATGTGCCTGCAGTCCCAGTTACTTAGGAGGCTGAGGCTGGAGGATCACAGTGACCTATAATGAGCCATTGTGCTCCAGCCTGGGCGACAGAAGGTGACTGTCTCTTTAAAAAAAAAAAAAAAATTACTTCAGGAAAGTCCAAAATCATTGTATGTAGAGGCAGTATTTTATAAATTATCTATGTTAATATTTCCTAAGTGTTTGCGCTAAGACTTCTCCAGGGCTGCAACTCCAGGTGTTGATCTGTGAGGAAATTAAGACACATGACCACCGCTCCCCTATTTATCTTTCCTGCATCCAGTCAGTCTCAAATGCTGGTGTTTGCCTCCTAAATAGCTCTCAGATTCTCCTTCCTCTCTCCGTCTTCTCTGCCACTACGTTGGTTCAGGCCACCACCATTGCTCTCTCACTTGGTTTACTAATCATCTTCCTCACTGATCTTGCCTCCACCTCTGCTTTCTCTAGCCTATTGTCTGCACTGCTGTCAATCAAAGTACACTTTTAAACCTGATCAGATTCTTCCTTGGCTTAAACCTTGTGTTCTGGGAACTACTGGTCAAACTTCTTCTTACTATACCCACCATCCCCCTAGTACTCACCATGAAATGAATCATTTTCATTTTTATGGTAGAAAACAAAATAATTTAGAAAATTGTAACTTTAATTTTTTAAGTAAGTCATATGAGGTTGGTGTGTCCACTTTTCATTAAACAATACATATTGTAACAAGGGAAGAAAAGAAGGATGCTTGCATATTTCCTGTAAATAGTGATTCTCTAAACAGAAATTATGTTTTCCACCTATATTAATGTTTCTAAAAGAATATAGAGGAAAAACTTCCCCCTAAACCACCTCAGAGTAGTTAATAGAATTATAATGGAACACCATCAAGGCTCATAATTATCTTGTAATATAAAGGGTTAGAATAATGTCCCCACCCTTGAAGTAGTCACCTGGTTGTGCCAGCAGAGCTGGCTGTGGATGGTGGCTAAGCCCTTTTATGTCTACCCGCTAAGCTCATGTGAGCCATACCATCTCAGCAGAGACAGGAGGGAGGAGTTCTGCCCTGCTTGGACTTGAAAAATATCCCAATTTGATAGAAGACTAAAAATAGTACGGTTAATTGAGGATGTTGCTATGTAGCTGTCAAAGAAACAAAAATGAGGAAAATCTGCGAACTAATAATGAAGCGATTTGGAGGATATGCTTTTAAGTGAAAGAAGCAAAAGATAAAAGCGTATCTATAGTATGCTGTCCTTCATGCAAGCAAGAAGGTGATATAAAATATAAATGTAAAAAAATATATATAGAGTGTGTGTATTACCGTTTTTTTACATTACATTTTACCATCTATATCTATCTAGAGAGCAAGCCTGCTCATTGTGCAAAGGAAATTTAGGAAGGATAAACCAGAAACGAAAGAGACTGGATACCAGTGGTGGGTGAGGATGGGAAAAGGGTTGAGAATGGAGGAACAAAGGTGAGGAGGGAGCTGTACCTTCCTGAGGTACTTTCCCATAGCTTTGATTCCTAAAACCATAGTGACATTTCATAGACTCAAAAAATACTAAAATCCAGCCAGATGTGGGAAAATCTAAAATGGAATGCAAACAGTAGCAAATGAACCTAATTGCATTATAAATGAATAACATTGTCACAGTGACAATGAACTAACCTCAGTAGTTTTGGAACATAATTATTTTTAACTAGATACTGAGGCTAAACACAAAAAGAATTATACATGGAAGCCGTACTCTCATTGGTAAGTTTGTTTCTTATAGGAATACGGGTTAGCAATGCTGAAACTACATTATGCAAATATTGAAGTTGAACTATCTGTAAAGACATTGTGGATGATGAGAGCCAGCTTTCTCACTCCCTACATTAGAAAGAAGTTACAGAGAAAGAAAAGGAGAAGCTAGAAGGAACACTGTGGTGTTGCACTGGCATCAAAGGTGCCACTATGAAGTCATTGTTTTTAATATCTATAGAGATAGATACATACAGAAATAAATGCAGATGAGGGCGTATGCATGGGTTAGTGTACATTCATATATTTCTTGCTGCTTTGAGCTGACGTGACCTAGAAGCACTAACACCCCATAGCAGTGAGTACATGTGGCACCCAGATCTTGCTTTCTAAATACCTTTCCCCAGTAAAAGAAATGCTCCTTGGAGAAGTGGTTGATTCTAGGATTGGGGCAGGGAAAATTCAAAATGTACCTGTATTATTTGTAACACTAGAACATAAGGAAGTGCTTGAGAAAGGATATGTTGAAGGGACACGGGAGCAAACCTATGATCAAAACTGGCACAATTTGAGCAGCAAACTAAATAATGATAAATAATGCTAGTATTGAATTTTAACCCATAGAATAAAATTAATTTCCCTTAAGTCTATATGAAGAGAGAGAGAGAAATGGTGGAGAAGGGACAGCTTTGTCTCATAAAATAATTTCAGTTAATTAATGGAAAGAATAAGGGAACTACAAAATCACCATTAGGCAAACACCACAGTGAGAACTGTGACAGGTGAGATTCACTGAAGAGTGTTAGTGAGTGAAAGTTCGAGGAGAAAATGGACATTTGCATCGTCTGATGTATTCCCCGCAAGATTTTTAATGATTATAAAAGGAAAAAAAATTCTTAACTTTACAGTGGAGAAACCCAGCAGATACCTCCTTAACCAAGCGGTTGAGCTTGACATCATGAGTGATGAGGTACACTGAGGTCATGTAACCTCTGATGCTGTGCACTAAGAAAGACTCTTCAGCACTGTGTATCCTTCCCAAATATCCATAACCCCAGCCTAATTCTGAGAAATCAGACAAACCCAAATTGGGGCACATTCTACAGAATATCTAACCAGTACTCTTAATCTGTCAAAGTCATGAAAGATAAAGTCAAAGGAACAGTCACAGATTTAAGAGACTAAGGAAACTCAATATTTTGGTGCCAGGCGAGACCCTAGATTGGATCCTATAACAGAAAAAGAATGTTAATGGAAAAACTGGTAAAATTCAAATAAGGACTATAGGTTAGTTGATAGTATTGTACCAGTGTTAATTTCCTAATGTTGATTATTGTGCCATGATTATGTAAGATGTACATATAAGGGGATGCTAGGGGAAAGTAAGTACTAGGGGATGTTAGCGAAAGGTATACAGGAACTCTATATACTGTTTGTAATTTTTCTGTAAGTCTATCATTAGTTCAGAATAAAAGGTTTAATACACGTAAATTGGATCACATTGCTCCCCTACTTTTAAAAGCCTCCAATAACACATAGAATGGAATCCGACTCCCATTCTTATACGTAGGACATGATCTGGCCCCAGTTCACCTCTTCAGCCACCTTTTCCCTTGTCCACCAAACTCCCGAGGCCTTTTGCAGTGGATGTTCCTGCTGCCCGGAAGGTCCCTGCTCTCATAGTCCCAAGACTATTGTCATTCAGAACTCAGCCTAATGGTCACCTGCTCAGAGACGCCTTCCCTGATTACCTTGTCTAAGGCAGCTACTGACCACTCACTCGTACTCCCCATCTCTCATTGCTCTCCCTGGTATTTTTCTTTTTTGTGTTTTGTATTTGTGATTTATGTTTTATTTTCTATCTCCTGCTGCTTGAATATAAGCTCTGTAAGTGTGGAGAACTCCTTTATCCTCTTCATCACTGTATTCTAGTGGCAAGAACTGTGCCTCGTATGTGTTGGATCATCCATAAATCTGTGCTGAGTGAGTGAATGCTGTCAAGCTGATTAATTTCATAGTTCCATAGTTGCCTTGTTTTTAAGGGCACATCTGAAAACCTAATCAGCAAGTAAATATAAAAATGTTTCTGTCTCTGAATTCTCAAGTCCCAAATAATTGAAACCTTATTAATAGAACATTTTGAGTTATCTTTTTTTATTTTTGCTTTCTTCTTGTAATAGAAGCAGGTGTTTTGCTATGTTGCACAGGCTCATCTTGAACTCCTACTATCAAACGATCCTCCTGCCTCTACCTCCCAAAAGTGCTGGGACTGCAGGTGTGAATCACCACACCCAGCCCTCTTGCATTACCTGATACCTATGTTATACCTGAATTTTAAACTTCTATAAGTTAATTTCAGTATTTGAATTTTTAAAATTAAAGAATGACCATCCCTTCTCAGAAAATCTAACCTTGACGCTGATAGAGGTCACACTTCTTTCCACTGCCCTCTGAGTAAGTATTGCCAAGTAATCAGAGTCAGCACCTAAAATGAAACCTGTTTGCTGCCCCAAGTTAATCCTCAAGTGCCTAAAATGAGCCAAAATTATTTTTAAATGCTTCAGCCTACTTAGGTTTATTTAGGAAAGAGTACATTTCGCCAACCATGTAATCATTCAGGTACCACGAATTGGTTTCTTCTTAGCCTTAAGCTAAATGCATTCATTTGTATGTGACTTGAGACTTCAAGGTAAAAAGGGTGACAGTAGCCTCATGCTATTAAGAACAAAAATGAGAAATTGCTCTCCATAGGGAAAGATTCATTGTGGACTTGAGTGAGACACATATTAGTCAGTGGGGAGGAGAAGGAATGGAAGGTATTAAAAAACAAAAAAAACCTTCTTATAATTATAGGAGTTTTAAAAAGCTACATAGAACCATGGCATGAGTATTAAAAGGCAATAAGTATTTAAGCTGAATTAAAGTATATGAGGATAACAAGGCAAAATTATAGTTAATTCAGTTCGTAAGCATTTAATTAGCACCATGAATTTAAGACTTTATGCTCGGCCTGGGGAATACACAGTTTGAGTGAGATCCCTGTCTTGGAAAACTTAGAGCCCCCTGGGAAAGAGAGACACACGCCCAGTCACACAAGGTGAGTGCTAAGTCAGGTGCCCAGAGAGCACTGCTGTCTGGGGAAATAGGGATCAATTGCTTCACAGAGGAAGGAACCTGCGAGCAGGCCTTTGATGGTGAGCTTGATTTTTGAGAGACAGAAGAGAAACAGGGTCATCGTTTATCTCTCAGGAAAAATGGATTCTAAAAGCCTCTTCTTGACTGGGCCTTCCCAAGGGAATGTTTAGAGTGAAACTATAGTCACAAATTAATAAGGTAGCAGTATCGAGTTTAGCCTTCACCTTTGGATTTGTGGCTCCTGCCTAATGTTATACAATTATTGTTGGTGAGATTCTGTCAGGAATGGGGGTACGTTCTTAAAGAAAAGTCTGACTGGTTTGTGAAAACTGGCAAGAATCCTAGTAGCATTTAGAAAGCAGTTTTAAGAAACACATGGTGTGTAAATACATCAATACAGAAATAGGAAATAAAAGTAGTGTTCAAAATCTGTTGATGGTAAATTTAGGGGGAAAGCACATCCTAGGAAGTTAAGTGTCACTCTGGTGCCGGGGGCTTGGCTGCTAGTGTGTGTTCAGGACCCCTACTGTGCCATTATGTGGGTGCACTGTATTTTATTAAACTAGTTCCTAGTATAAGGAGAGTGTTTTACTATTATAAATAATGATGCTATGATTGTTTTTGCATTTACATCTTTGTGCCCATTTTACTACTTCCTTAGGAAGTACTCCTACCTAACAGTAGACGTGCAGAATCCAAAGATACATGCAATTCTGTGATTTTTTTAAATGTATACTGTCAAATCAATCTGTAGAAAGCTTGCACCAAATCACTTTCCCACCAAAAATACCATCTGAGGTTGTCTTTAAAAATAAGGCCAAGATTAGGCATCACCAATTCAGATTTGGTTCCAGCTCTGTATTTTTAAAACCCACTGTCATCAACCTGATGACCTCCCCACCCTCAATCCCTACCCCCACTTCCAACCAAAAACCTGTGTCACGGCTGAGGTATTTGAATTGCTTTACAATCGAATAGAATGTAACTCAAAAAGCAGAGATCAAAAGTCAGCAGGAGAGAATAATGGGAGGCAGCTAGCACTGCATCCTAAGCAGCCACAAAAGATTCCCACAGTCATACTTGACAAACCCAACTCCTTTATTTCAGCTCGAAGCAGCACATTATGGGCTTGCTTTTCAGTACAGAGGTCATTTTCTGGTTCTGATTACAGGGCACCAATCTCACTGACATGTATTCAAGTGAATTTGATCTCTCGTATTGTAAATGGAAGAACAGCATGAAAGTTAAATGGGGGGTAGGGGGAGCTTACCTTGTAGCCTGCCACTTGGATTTAATTTCATCTCATCTTCGCCTCTGGAAGAGAGAGGACCTTGTGATTTGTCTTTCTTGTTCCCTTTGTAATCAAAATGCTCATTGTTCATGGCTCCTTTTGGTCTTTTCTTCATCAGTCTTGTCTCAAGAAGAAAACGAACTGGGAAAATTTCTTCGATCCCAAGGCTTCCAAGACAAAACCAGAGCAGGAAAGATGATGCAAGCGACAGGAAAGGCCCTCTGCTTTTCTTCCCAGCAAAGGTGTGTGGCCTTCAGTGGGGCTCTATTTGGAGGGATCTGAGGAGACTCTGGGACGCACCCTACTCATGAAGGGGAATCTCACAGTATTCTTTAGAAGGATTTTGCCTGAGGCTGAGGAGCTGCACTGTACTCACTAGTTAGGCAGTTTGTATTTAACTCTCTAATTAAGATTAATACATAGGATTTTTTTTTCCTCCCTGTTAATTAAAAAAAATTTTTTTCATTTTTCTTTTGGTCTATAGGGGCATTATATATGTCAATCACTATGAGTGCTGTCCTGGGCTTATGTTTGACCTTCCGTGTTGCTTGTAGCAATCAGTCTGGTCCCCTTCCAGCAGCTGATTAATGCAGGAGCCTAATGAGACCGGGTTGAAGGGTTCCCTCTCCACTCTCTGTGGGCCAATTAACTTCAGAGAGGTGCTGTTCTCATGCCCAGGTCCACACTGCTCAGACCGCGGACCATAACCTGAGAGTGTGTGAGAAATGCAGAATCTAGGCCATACCCCAGACATGCAGGATCCACATCCCCATTTTAACTAGACCCCTGTTGTTTTGATGTAAATTCAAGTTTGAGAAGCTCTGGTACAGGGAAAATTGTGGTAGATGAGTGGTATTTTTTTTTTTTAACACAACTGTGACTCATTTTTATGGTGGATGTTAAATAAGCAGGAGCCCCTGCACACAGTCACCCTCTGCGCCTGAGAAAAGTGACACTCCTCCTCACTCCCTTCTCTCCCAGTAACTAACAAACCCCCAAAATGTCACCCACTAATATTAGGCAGAATGTAGGTAGTTCCCACAAATATTCCGGCTATAGAAATTTCAGTTACTCAAATTGTCCAGCATTTTCTTCTATTAATGTCTCCTTGCTGCTTTCCCTCCTTTTGGGCCAACAGCAGGCCAGCAGCATGGTACATGGTTGTTCCTATGAAAACCCAAGGAAGATGGAGTAGAAAAAAAGAGACCTACTGCATCTCTTTTTCAGTGGTGTCTTCTCCTGGGCATTTAGGTTCTTCCTGATGACATTTGGAACCTGACTTTGTGGGCAATGCCAACTTTTATGCTTGAACGAAACCATTTCTAGTAGTTCTCCACACATTTCCCAAGAGGTATTTGTTTATCATCTTAAATCTTACCATTTAGTATTATTTATAATTTTTCTATGTAAAAATACATACTCATTCTAGAAAAATTTTTAAATAGAGACAAACCAAAAAGTGAAAATTAAAAAGCAACTAAAATTTTACTAATAGAGATGATCTACTTTTAACCTCTTAATTAATACTTTCTATGCATGTAGGACCTTTTTGAACCTTGCAAGAATAATTGATTCCTAAAAAAATATTTCATAGAGTAAGTTGTCATATGTTAAACATATAATTATCGCTAACTTCAGTGAGAAAAATTCTTAGGCAAAGGAAGAGAAAAAAAGAATCTAGAAGTGAACAGAATCGTTAGGGAGATAGCTGAGGACTCTTGATGTCTTTAAATAGAAGTCACCAGTTACACAAACCTTCACACCAGTGTTGTTTTACTGGCTTATTCAGTAGTCATTGCTACACCCACATATTCTATTTGATGAAAGGTGAGTATTAAATCAAACCAACAGGAATAACAAGCTTACTTTATGGCACAACAATGTCTTTGAAAATAATCTGCAACATCTAGGTAGGACAGTGTGAGCAGGCTATTCTTATGCAAGTACTCAGTATTTAAAAATAATGCTTTACAGACAAGAAGAAAACTAGGGGAAATAGTAAAAGGAAATTTTTTCTTTAATAGTTCATTGCACCATTTGTAATCTTACCGTGCTACACACATGTAAGGCATTGCAGACGTTGATGGAATTTCCAAAAGCTGACTTCAGTTCACTGACACCATTGTTCCCTTTAGCTAAATAAGTTTGCATTTAAATTGATATTTAAATATTCATTTTTTGGCATCTGTGCCCTGAAACTTCATGGAGAAGAGTATATTTTAAGAGTATAATTCATCTGACATTGCTCATTTTTGGGTAGGGAGATGGAAGAAGCAGTATTTTTCACCAGGATGAGTATTATATCTGAAGTTTAATATGCCTTAAACGTTTTTTGGCTGGGTAAATGGCATATGTTATAACCAACATTATAATAATTTTACACCTACTTCATCACCTTCATTTCTGGTGTAATATCCTCAAGTGTTTTTTTAGCAAAGATGAAATAATGTAACCTGTCTGAAAGTACTAACACACAATAGCCTCTCAGTAAGTGTGCTGGTCCCCCTTCCTGTACCATTTCAAAATGCTTCTGCTCATATTTCATTCCTCTCTGACTATTGGAGTGAGCAGCAGATGCCTTGGCCTTTGGAGAGTGATCTAAAATGGCCTAGTCAGAGAGACACTAATCATATACACTCCATCCCTCCTCAAAGGGCCAAATGTAGAAATGGGCAGTGGTCATGCCTTGGCCATCCTCTATGAACACAGGACTGACCCCAGCCTCAAATGAGCACTCAGCCCAGGCTCAAGACCACCCCCAACAATGCAGATGGAGGTGCTTGCCAGTGGTCCAGTTAGTAGCAGTAAGCTAAGGGATGGGTACTTCTCTGGCTGACTCATCAGTTCAAACTACATGTATTTCAATTATTATTCAGCAAATATTGATGGAGCATCTTCTACATTCCAGGCACTGTTCTAGACTCGTGAGTCTAAGATTGGCAGAATGTCAAGGAGTTAAATTGCTCACTGGCTTAGTTTTGAAAGTATGGCTTTGTCCTCCTGTCTAGGTTGGCCTTGCGAAATCCTCTGTGTAGATTTCACCAAGAAGTGGAGACTTTTCGGCATCGGGCCATCTCAGATACTTGGCTGACGGTGAACCGCATGGAACAGTGCAGGACGGAATATAGAGGAGCACTATTATGGATGAAGGACGTGTCTCAAGAGCTTGATCCAGACCTCTACAAGCAAATGGAGAAGTTCAGGAAGGTAGGAGGTTTTATGAGGGTTAGCAGAATGGGTACCTGCTAGAAGGTAATGAGGTGTGATTTGAATCCCTCTGGTGAAGAAGACATAACTCAAAAGCACCAAGGATGCAATTAATCATCGCTGGTGTCATTTTATGTGACAGAATACCAATTAATGTGATACGTAATTCTCTAAAGGATAAGATAGAAGAGACAGCTGGAAATTGCTGGGATTTCATAACTGCTTTTAATTGAAGTCAGATTTTCTTATAATGCGTACTTTTTGTAAGGTTGTCACTTTTAAATGCCTTTTCATGCATAACTAAAAATCAAGATTAGATCAAATGGATCTGGGAGGTGAGAACAGACTACTGGGGAAATCTTTTAAAATTGCTAATGCATATTAAAAATTAATAGAATAATAATGCTCCTTTGTTTTGTGACATGTTCAGAAGCAGTGGGGTTTAGTTGCAGGGTTGACTCATGCAGCATTCCTCAGAAATTTTTCTGAGGAAAGTATGTGGCTGAAGAGATGGCTATGCTCTTAAACTTCATTGAAATATTTGGTAAGCAGCAAAGAACAATCCTGTTGGTTTTTTAATTATCTTGTGTCAATTTAGCAGTTTGATTTTGTCATACAAGAATACATTCCACCACTAGGTGGCAGTCTTACACTGAATATTTATGAAAATGTAGCGAGATTTTTGTTGTGTGCAGTCTTGGTAGTTCTTTGTTTGGTCGCCTGGATGTATTTCAGGGTGTGAAAGAAAAAAGAATCAGCCAAATGTTAGGCTTGACATAATATTGTGTCAACTGTCTTACTCATTTCAAATGATCCATTTGTAATTGTGATATTGCTTAAAATCCCTAGATTTCTTATTATGTACATTATTGCAGAGCTACAAATAGAACCTTCACTTGTGTTGGAGGTTAGCTCTGCAGGGGTGGAGGGAAGGAAGGTGCTTAAGAATACGGTCACCAATTCTTGACCTAGATATAGATTGATTCCTTTAAAGTCAAGTTTTATCTTAGTTTGTGATTTAGAACCCTTCCCTCTGAAGAGAAATCAGGGTCCATTTTATTTCTGATCACAGATGTTCTTCATGTGTCAGCAACATCTGACTTCTTCATAAGGTAGGCTTCTGAGTCATAGAAAATCAGGACTGAAAAGGCTGTTGTGATCCTCTAGTGAAACTCACTCATCTTATAGAAGAGAAAAATCAAAGCCCCTAAATTGTAAATAACATTTTTAAAGGATTACTAGCTAGATGCTGGTGATCCCAGGATACTTTTGAAGTTTTCTAACTTTGTAATCAGGCCAGTAATTTGGTTTGTCATTAGTACTTTATTTGAGGGTTGAGGAGAATGAAGAGGGTGAAAAAAATTGTCTTCAAGGTAGAGTGCTTATCATTTATATCTGTTGCCTTCTTTAATCCTCATAATAGCCAAGACACTGGTTTTATTTTATAAGTGAGGAAAATGATACCCATGTTAGGAAATTAGCCCAAGATCAGAGAGGTAAATGAGAGTCAGAATCCTTCAAAATACACATAATTTTCTTCCGTAAGAGAGAATACCTAAAATTGAAAAAGGCCTTTCATAGTAATTCCTTTCTTGTGATTTATTCATTCAATTAATATTTATTGAACACCTGCTATGTGCCAGGTAATAAAAATAAATATGTGATTATTCTGGAAGGCAGAAGAATTTTATGTGGAATTGTGTTTTTTTTGGTTTTGTTTTGGGGGAGTGGTTACTAACTGTAAGGACGAAATAAAAACCAAGCCCTTCGTCATTTGGTTTGAATGTTGAAACATTACCCATTCCTTAGTGTCATCAGTCTGTTGATTTTGGAAAATATGGTTTAAAAAAAAAAAAATCCTCTGCCATGCAGAAGTTGCTGAAGCCTTACTCCCCAATCCCATGTGTACTGGATTCAATTTAACAGCTAAACATGGTGTACTTAGAATCTTTTTTTAAATAAGCCTGTCTTCAAGTGTATATTTGATTAGGCCAGACTCTCCACAAGAAAAGGAACCGTGTTGGGGATCTTCACAGCCCAGGGCCAGTCCAGCGCCTGGCCCCAAATTAGCACACACATAACCAATGACAAGATTCCAGGCACTGAGTTGGAAGTGCCACACCCATGTTTTCTCAGACCTGTGGGGCATTCTCACCATTTGCAACTGACCTCATGATGTTTTGGAAATTGACATACGTGGTTTTGCAGGTAAGAAGTTGCATTATTAATGTGAGGCTTGCTGCCCTTTTTAGAATGAATTTAAATTGTGGAGTTTTCTCTTCACTTGGAGTTTATAACTTGACATTTAACTTTGAGCAAGCTTTAGTGTTTCGTCCCAGTAGGACTCCATTTTAAACAGTCTCCATTTCTCTCCCAGGAATGTGTTACCTAAGTGTTTCTGAGTCATCTAGGAGAGCGATCTAGCTGCCAGTGGCTCCTTGGGAGTCACTGTGGGAGGGGGAGTTTCAGTCTCCTCGGGGCCAGCTGCCACCTTCACATCTCAAAGGATGAATCCTGAGCTAAAGTAGTATTTTGCTATAAATTCTCTTTTTTAAGTTCACACTTTCTGATGGAGACAAAGTTCGAATTCATACCTCATGGATGTGGTCTCCCTATTTGGATTCCTTGGTATCTACTCATTCATTTATTGTCCATTCAACAAATGATATTGAAGCTGGGCCCTGTTCAGGCAGCATCCGGAGGAATACAGTAGTAAGGAAGCAGACTGATCATTGCCATCTTGTCTTGTGCAGTCATGTGGGGCTACAGCAAGTAAACACAGTACAGCATGGCGAACAGTAGTGTCTGTGGTAGCACATGGTGCCTCAGGAACTCCTGGGAGGGGCTTCCTGGAGGAGGTGGCACTAAACAAAATGTGAAGGGCGGGTAGGAAGGAGCTGGGTAGAAGGAGTAGGAGCAACAGAGCAGCATTTCTGGCTGAGAAAGCAATTTTCAGAAAGATCTTTTAGGGGAAAGGAGCAGCACACTTAGAACCAGAGCACAGAAGGTGAGGTGGGTGTGGAGATGGGGTGCCCTGACCATGGGGCTAGAAAGGGAGACAGGACTAGAATAAAAACAACACTTCTCTAAGTGGGGGGGGTAGTGGGAGGGTATAGGGAAGGCAGGAGGCATGATCAAGTTTGTGTTCTTAGATTGTAAGATGGAGAAAGGATTGCAAGGGCCTAAGACTGGAGGCTGGGAGAACTACTGGGAAGCTTTTATACAAACCCGATGAGACATGAGGTAACCATGAAATGAAGGGGGAGGTAGACCAGAGAGAAATGGGCTGTTCTGACCTCTACCAGATTCCATGGTAGCACCACTTTAATTGCTGAGGTCTTCATTGTCTTTACAAATAAGTAGAATAAGCATAAATAAGTTGCAAGTTCAAGTGTCTTTTCGCCTCAAACCAAGGCTTTTTTCATAGTGTCTTTTTCATAGTGTCTTGCCAAGAAACCTTTTAAATAGCACACAGTGAGCATGCCTGAAATGATGAATGAAAAACTTGAAGTTAAACAAAGCAATCTGTTTTCCTTCTGGCACCCTTTGAAGCACAGAGGCCTGACGACAGAGCTCTCAACATCAACATTAAGAGCATTTATTAAGTGTCTGTGTCAGGGGTGGAAATACAAAGAGGTGGGAAAGCGTGAGTCCAGCCTTCAAGAAGGACCCTGCCAGGCATCTGCTCCTTGTCAATATGACCATGAGGGACGAGATACCTGGAGAGTGTGGCCGCACATAGCTGTTCTCAAGACCAAATACATAATAGGAAAAGGTGGATGAATTTAAAGGGGGAGGGCTGGGCTGTGTGCAGTCGGAAGTTCCTCCTGACAGTGTGATTCACCCCGAGACCACGAGGTATTTTATGAGCAAAGTTACAACATGTGATATATGTGCCCTTTGAAGGCAGAGTAAAAGGGTATGATTTAAAAATAGAAGTCAGCTTCTTGTAGCAGATTACATCAGCTGAAGTTGTGAGCTTGCAGCAAAGCTTTTGCAGCCTGAATGCCCTTGAGAGAGTCCTCCTGTGGTCAATTAAGTGTCTTGTTTTTCTTGAAAGTCAGAAATGGGATGGAGGGTAATTATTCTAAATGGGATAAAAGCTGTGTTAGGTGTAAGAAAATAGTCCTGAATCCTCTAAAGAGATAGTATGGAAATGTATACGTGGGCATTTATAGGAGTCTGAGTCCTCACAGACAAGGACAAGCGAACCAGTGTTTTAATGAGAGCCATTTATTAAATGGCGAATGAAATCCTGCAGCATTTGTCTAGTGTTTCATCACCATAATTCAAAAGGATAGCTAAAAGGTATTATAGGAAATGAGTGATACTCACTGGTATTTGCAGGTGCATATCTGTTTAAAATAGTGTTAGCTTTTGGAGACCTGTTCATGCACTAATCATATTATCAAAGGATATGTTTGGTGAGAAGGCTTATTAACAAATGTTGGCGGCTTACTAGGTGGGACCTTATTAGGGCCATCAGTCAGTGGTGTTCTGGTGTCCTGATTGTGAAGGTTTGGGTCTATAGCACTTAGTCAAGGACTGGTAAACAGCAGTATTGATATGGGGGATGGGTTTCCTGTGAACAAAGACTTGGGTTAATTAATTTGACAGTATCATTAATTACTGCTGAAATCATTGGTTTTTGTCAGAGGTCAGGCTCTTTTAGCAATTGAGGGCGGGTCCCATGAGAGTTGGAGACACTAAGTAATGCAAGAGTGTCACTGCTCAACCATCTCAGGCTGTAGGATGAAGGCCTTTCCTTTCTGCCCGGGCCATTTAGCTCTCTGTATTAAACCAGTTTCTGCTTTACTTCAGTGTCTAGGGTAGGGCTGGGACACCTCCCCCTACCCCAGAGAGTTGTGTTGAGTGAATGGGGAACATTTCCAGTTTGGATCCATGCAATGAACCAGTGTTAAATGTTTAAGCGCTAATATCTCTCAGGACTTTGCTTAATTCATCTGTAAAGGAGGTAGGGTAGGGGGCTTACTCCATTATCCTCTCTTCCTCTGCTAGTTCTAGAATTCTATACACTGGATTGAGTTCTTTTAAGAGGAAAATTTCTTTTGTAAAACTAATGCTCTCTTAAATGTATTTGTTTCATAACTTGCCATTTTCATTTGTGGGTTTTGGTGTGTGCCTGTTGTTTGTTTGGGTTTGGTTGTTTAACTGGGGTGCCTGTTTTTTGTGGATTCAAGTAGATTGACTCTAGCTGCCAAACCCCACCCATGGGTTGCTGCTTTTTTAGAGTATGTGAATGCCGAAGGAAAAGCCTGCCATTTTCACATGGCACAACTTGGAAGGGAACAAACAATTACACCCATGCTTCCAAATCTGAATTGGATGAGATGAGACTTTCAGAGTTTTATGTTATCTTTATTGATTCTCCCCATGGAACTTGATAAATAGCAAAAATTAGCTTTAGGGTAAGGCCAAGACCATTTAAAATAACATGCATGAAATATAACTCGCTGGCTGGCTGCTCGCTGCTGCTCCTGACTGGAAATGGAGAAGAGGAAGGAGCATGACCTCAGACTCAGGATGGCACTACACTATGTCTTAGCCCTTGCTCACACGAGCTGTGACCGCTTGGATAGGTCTAATAAACCTATTTCAATTTTCTCATCCACTAAGGGTGATCGCTGAGCCCTCTTCCAGCTGCAGCATTTTTAGTTTTTTATTTTGTTTTGTTTGTTTGTTTGTTTTGAGACAGGGTCCTGTTCTTTCTCCCCAGGCTGGAGTGCAGTGGTGCAATCTTAGCTCACTGCAATCTCCGCTTCCCAGGTTCAAGCATTTCTTGTGCCTCAGCTTCCTGAGTAGCCAGAATTATAGGCACGGGCCACCACACCCAGCTAATTTTTGTATTTTTAGTAAAGATGGGGTTTCACCATGTTGGCCAGGCTGGTCTCAAACTCCTGGCCTCAAGTGATCTCCCCACCTCGGCCTCCCAAGTGCTGGGATTACAGGTGTGAGCCACAGTGCCCGGCCTTAGTTTTTTTTTTTTTTTTTTCCTAAATCACTGAGCTCATCTGTAGAGAAGTGTAGATACTGGAGTAGGTCTGACATGTTCATTTTTCAATGTGGTGTTTTCCTGGGACTTCACGTAAGTTCTGATCTTTCTGAGTCTGCTTGCTCTTATTGCTATTGCTCTAATCTTAGCCTCTGGAAAAATAAGAATGTTTCATGCGTAATTATTGGGTGAATTTATTGGACACTTTCAAAGAGGAGCCTTTGGTATTTACAAATGGGTAGTATTTTTCTCTTATTTATGTATGAATACTTTTGCAAGGGTCAGCAACCTATGGCCCACAGGTCAGCCACCTGTTTTTGTAAATAAAGGTTTTATTGGAACATGACCATGCCTATTCACTTATGACCATAAGTGGTCTGGCTGCTTTCACAATACCATGGCAGAGTTGAGCAGTTACGACAGAGGCTAATGGCTCACAAAGCTAAAGATATTTACTCACCATCCCTTTATAGTTTGCTGGCTGCTGTTTTATAGGTACCTCTAGTGCATGTTGAGATTAAGAAAGTGTGAGGTTTTAAAATTTTTTAATTGTGGTAAAAAGAAACATACCATAAAATTTACCATCTTAACCATTTTTACATGTCCGGTTGAGTAGTGATCAATGTATTTACATTGTTGTGCAATGGATCTGTAGAATGTTTTCGTCTTGGTCCCAGACAGTCCAATTCCAGAGCTCAATGTGCAAACCACTTCATTTCTCCCACTCTTACAAAGCACTATGAACACATGAAATCCAGGGCCCATGGTACTCAGAGTAGAATGAGTCCTGATCCACAAACCAGAAGATCCATTTATTTGGGGCATAATGCTGGACAAGCTACCAAACCCATTAACCATGCTAAGCCTCCCTTGCAGGTTGCAGCTGAGGAAGTTGCCCCTCACAGGGGGGCAGTGAGTTTTAGAGGGCATGAGTCACGGGAGGTACTTAGCAGGGCACATGGCACAAGGCAAGCTCTTGGATAATGGTAACTCTTTTTTATAGTTACCATATTTGTTCCTGAATCTCCAAGGGAAAAAAATTAACATCCAGCAAAACACATATGCTAAATTAATCAGCTGTAGGGTCTCTGGGAGGTTGGCCTCAGCCTTGGATTGCCCCCGCAATGTGGGCTGGAGTAAATGGTGTTTATCGTTCTGGATTGTCTAACAGTTTGTCACACAGGAGTCTCCAGGTATGATAGGCCACTCCTGACTTCCTCTTCTACGATTCAGCCGCCTTCCTCCAACCCAAAGGGCAGGTGATTCCAAAGTGCCTGATTGTCTCGGGAGTCCCACCAACCCAAGATTAGCTGCCTGTCCTGTCTGTTGCTGGAGCTCCTGGATCCCTTGAACATTTTGCTTTAAAATTTCCCTTGGCCCATGGTGGTGCGTGCCTGTAATCCCAGCTACCCAGGAGACTGAGGTGAGGATCCCTTGAGCCTGGGTGGCAGAGATTGCAGTGAGCTGTGATCACGCCACTGTACTCCAGCCTGGGAGACAGAGTGAGACCTGTTTCAAAAAATAAAACATAATAAAATAAAATTCTCCTTTGGCTATAATGGTTAGACAACCCACCTTTGTGTTTAGGGATTTTTTTCCCCCTCTGTGATCTACTTTCAGTTGGATGAAGTCTTTGAAAAAAAAATTGTCTGTTGAGCATAATTTTGCGTTTATAAATGGATGAGCTAGGAAATTATATAGTAGTCTCTTAATTTGTGCCTTTCTTACTTGATGTACCTTCACAGCTTTTATATTACTTCTGTTTTTAGTTCAACTTCGTGGTGAGAAGTATTTAAGCTTAAATAAATACATATTCATGATGTGTTTATGTCCTGAAAAGTTTTCAGTTACGTTTGTGCAAAATAAGTAAATATATTTACACACATCCCCAAAATGACAGACATTTAAGCACATTTCTGTCACATCCTTTTCTGTTTCCCAAGCTAGAGGTTGATCCTCAGCTGCTACCGTTATTCAGTCTCCACATCCAGGAGGCCTCTCGTTTGTAATAATTCTTCTTCCAAAGTATCTCTTGAATTGGTTCTCTCCTCTCATCCCCAGTGCTCTTATCTGAGCTAGAATCTTCTTCAATTTAAAGGATTATAATTGGCACCCCTTTCCACACTAATGCTAGTCCTAATTCCGTAACAAAGTGATCATGTCTTTCTCCTGGCTAATAACTTTCTGTGGCCCTTCCTTGGACAATCGACAAGTCCAAACTTAGTGTGGCCTTCTAGGCCCTCCACAGGCTGGCTCTGACCTACCTCCCCCAACCCCGGCTTCCCTCTAGAATAATTTCCCTCCCGCCTCTCTTCCCTGCTGCTGCCACACACACATGCACACCCTGTGTTTCCAGCCTCATTAAAATCCGTGCCATTCACCCCATTCTTAACACACCCTGACCTTTGCAGGCTCTGTTTCTCCCACCAGAAATTCCCTTCTCCCTCTTTTGTGCCTGTAAAACTTTGAGGCATCATTTAAGGCCACATGACCCCCAGGGAGCCTTTGCTGACTTCCCAAAGCAAGGCTGTTACCCTTTTGCACTGTTCCCGTTGCACTTTATACATGCTTCTAAGCCTGCCACTTGGTAGATATTCAATAAATATTTATCAAATGAGCGAATAGGTAAATAAATATGCTTAATTATTCTGCAATTGGGATTCAACTGTGCAAAGATCCGGATCTTACACATCCTTGAACCCAATTGCATAATAAACATAATATGCTTCTTATAAATGTATTACTGAAATTTAATCCTGCCATTGAACAAAAATGAGACTCAGTTATGCAAGTGAGGATATTAACATCCTAGAAGATATCATCTATACATACTAATTCATGATTTCTGTTATTTGAATTCTGTAAGTAGAGGAACTATCCATACAGTTTTTTTAAATTAAGCATGTTTTGTAATACTATAAATGCTAATATGTTGGCTTAAAACAGATTTTTTTCAAGTGTGGAGTGGGAAGGACTACATCTCTCTTGAGAGGCATTAAATCTTTGCATGTGACATTTCTCTAATTGTTTAAGGGAAAAGCTGGCTTAACTCTTGAGTTTCAGAGTGGACTCTGGACAAAAGTGAACTATCTGCGAACTGATCTGTGTGAACTGATCTGGTCCAAGGTAGTTTTCCTTTTGCCAGATTGTCTGGCTTTTCTTCCTAAGGTTTATATGTATTGGGTGGCACATGCAAGCTTGGCTTCTAGAATTTCATGGATGACAACATTCAAAACATAACAGGTTTTATTGAGTGGAACCATCAAGTTCCAGGTCAAAATACTGCTGTAAATTGAGCCCATCTCTTAACAAGGGCTCCTCAGTGCCTCAGCAGCTTGAATCTCTTGGATGACTATTTCCATGTTTCCATGTTTCATCACTTAATGCTTTTGGCTGCAGGATCAGAGGGATGCATAGTGCCTGTGACAACTCCCCCTGCCCCCACGCAACACTGACTGTTCCATTGGCCTCTGTCTCTTTTTGGTAGCTTCTGAAGAAGGTATCATCTTAAATTACGGGTCAATGGAAAATTACCATGTTCTATGAGTTACTGTCTCTCGCCTCTGTAGTTGATTCCTAAGTCTGTCATAGCAACACATCCTTCTAGATTACTTTCTTCTTTTTGGTTAACAGCTCAAATATCATCTTTCCCAGCTAGTCCTCTTATTCACCAAGATGAAATAGTTGTAATTTTTACCATCTTCTAGATTTCAGTATAAAAGAAGACAGTTGTACCCTGGTGGGTTAGCCCAGCACTCTCATTTAAAGTATTTATGCTTCAGGGATCCATTACTTTTTATTTTTATTTTTATTTTAAAATATGGTGATTTACTTACCTATACAAAATAGAGTGTGGGTTTTCTTTAAATTTCAAATAGGAGCAGTGTGGCTACTGTTTCCTGAATGCCAATAGCATTATAGTACTGTAAATTGCTTTTGATAGACTCAAAAAGAATTTTCTTCAAATCCTTCTTTACAAACAGATATTTCAGTGACGGCAAAAATAATGGTTTGATGGTTGCCTGGATTGCCACTTTTACATAAAACTGGATTTATAAGTTGGCTAGGGAGACTTAGTATTTTAGAAAGAAAGATCTAAATCACAATTGCTTTAGGAAAAACTTGTGTTCTGTGATAGTTTATCATCAAGGAATATTAAATAATTTTGAATAGCATTTTTTAATGATTGAATTATTTTTGTTAACCCTCAAGAAAGCATTCCTAACAAGATTTATGCAAGCAGTATTGGCACTGTAATGGAGTTATAGATTGTCATTATTTCATAGGTTCCCTGTCTCTCACTGAAACTCAGACTTCCCTTTGTCCCAAGTCCTCAGTCTATCTATATTTTAGTGTTCGAACTATCAGAAGAATGATTGAATAGAAAACTGGTAGTTTCCATTCATAGTTCTGAGATTTAAAATAACAAAAAAAAAAAAAAGATGTTGGATGATTCCTTGTTCTCCAGATAACTGCTGTAATTCCAATCTAACAGGGAAATGAGGAAATGGAAGCGGGCAGGTTACCCGTTTATGTCCTGGTCAGCAGGAGCTCTGTTCACTAAAATGTGCACAATTCTCAGCCACTTTCGTCCCACTTATCTCAAAAAGTGTCTTCACTTTGTCTCCTTTAGTGAGTTATTGATAAAAAGAAAACCTTAAACAGACAACAGCTTTAAAAATGTGTGTACTACCTTTCAAACATAAAATTTTCAGGACAGTTACAGGTATAATAAAATTATCCCAAGTGAAGAAATCCTGCTTCATCTTCAGCAGTTATCCCACTCCTAATCATTAAATAAGATCAATCAAATTCAGAGAGAGGAGCCTTAACATCTTAAATGGGCCGATTTTACATGGGTTCAGGGAGCCCTAAAAAGAAGCAGACCCTAAGAGTCTATTGGTGTAACTCTGAAATGAAATTCCCACATGCATTAATCAGGCTTCTGTTGTTACCATCAAATGAAATATGATTTTCAGGCTTGGTAACACTTCACAGTTGATTGGCTCCTTCTATCCAACCACCCATCTATCTGTGCATCCATCTTTTAAAATTCTGTCTCCAGCTGTGACTCTGAGACAACCATTGTCATTTAGATGCTGATTCCTCACTGTGGTTCTGCTGGTGACTGCTGACATTGAAATGAAGGATGTTTCTCAAGATAGATTAATTATATAAACAAATTGAGGGATGAGGTTTTCTTCTGCTTTGTTCTTTTTAATAAATTTCTGTCCTGGACCACTAGAGGTGGGACTCAGCCATGCTTACAAGCAAAAATAGTTCATGGATATTAGTTCATGTTCTGAGAGAGGTTCAGGCAAAGGGACTTGGAAAATATCCATATCGGAAGAGGAGGAACCATAGGGGAAAATAGTCTACAGATCAATGCGTGTGGAATAAATGAAGAAATTTCTCAAATAGGGAAGCTGAGAAAATAGTGGGGTAAAATATGTTGCATTTAGGATCTTGTTCTTTCATTTTTTTTTCATCTTAAATCTGTGGGGGAAAGATCCAGGAGAAGCTGGCAACCGCAAGTGCTTCCAGGGCCTGGAACCACCTTGGGGGATGAGATGAGCTGAGGAAGCTAGGAATGAGGTTGAGGTTTCACCGTACGCCTTTTCCTGCCTTTTAAATGTTGTACCATGTGCATGTGTTACTCATTACAATAATGTTTATTAAAAATATTGAGAATCAGTGAGATTAAAGAACAGAAGAAAAGGGAGAATGACAGAAAAGTTTCTTAAATTGGCAAAAATGGGGAGGGTTTTTAATAATAATAAAGGGAAGAGAGAAATCAGGCTTTAGGGGCAAAGATGGGAAGCTAAGTTCCAAGGTAATGTCATGTGGGCAGCTGGATGGAGGAGGTTGGAAGATGAAGTCATTTTCGAAAGCCATCAGCAGGGAGAGCCATGTGAGGAGGTGAAGTCACTTAGGGATGGAAGGATCAAAACTAGCGCCTGAGGGAAAGCCACCAAAGAGCAGGAAGGAAGATAACAGTGTTTCTTTTAAAAGCCTTCACTGTTCTAGGAGAACTTCAAGGAGCAGTTATGCTTATCCGGAAAGGGAAAAAGGTGAGAAAGTAAAAAGACAACTTTTCCCAGATATCCTCAATTCTGTCCTAGAAGGAAAATGTTCTATGTTTAGCATCAGTGAGAACTTGGAGAAAATCCTTTCCCAAAAAAGAATGAAGGGGGAGGGGGAGAGAGGCAGTAGGGGGGTAAGCAGCTATTTCAGAGAGAACCATCTCCCCACTTTCAACCCCACTCCAGGCCTTCGAGTTAGATTGCAGCACCCTATAGGCTGAGGTTTTGTCTCCTGACGTGGAGGTTTTCTGTCAGCCTTAATGACTTGTTCTGTGTTCAGCGTCCACCTCTAATTCTTATTCATGCTGTTTAATGTGCTGAGGCACAGTCTTTCCCTACAGTCTCTCTCTCAACTCTGCTCTCTCAATCTAGCGATTTCATCAGTTCCTTTTCACTGGGAGTCTTCCAGGTCTTACATACTAAACCCAAGAGCATTTATGTTCCTGCTAGCCCCAATTTTGTCATTAAAATTTTTTGAGTAGTATCAGTTGCCATAAATCAAACTAATATCCCTCTGGCTTCATCATATTTGTTTATTACTCGTTTATTTTTTAATACTCTTATAAGGGCCTCCTAATGTTCAAGTTTAAAAAGAAATGGAAACACATGCAGATTCTAAACCACACATCTTTTTGTGTGCACGTTATGGATTGGGGTCCTATTTAACAAAGTGTATATGTTAAAGTCAGGTATGACTGGGAACACAGAGGATGTGGCTCCCCGAGGGTTACTAGAGACTGTGTGGCATACTCAGGTTTCATTGGAATTTTATCAGAGGCACCACAAATCAAGTATTTTAGAATAAGACATTGAAAACATCTTTAATTTTAAAGATCTGCATATCTTCCCCATCCAGGCTGTGTATGCCATGCTTCCTCACCTTCCATCCCCAAGCCCTGCCAGGAAAAGCCAGAGATTTGTAAACTGAAGCTATGTCAGCTAAAGCTTTTATTGGTACTTATTATCCAGGCCTCCGTCTGCTTTTCATTAATTCTCAACTGAAAGAATTAGTTCTGCCCCCCCCACCCTTTTTTTTTTCTTTTTTTTTTTGCATGTCTTCCATTTTAAAATAAAAAGCAACAGCTAAAAGTCATGATGTGAAACCAGACAATGGTTAGATTTCGCAAGTTAGACTCCCTCTTCCTTATCCTTAGTGTATTTTAGGTTTTAGGCAAAACCTATTAGATTCATTGTGGATTTACTTGTCCCTCCGTTCTCCCTGGCATGTCCCCATTTTCCCCACTGTTCTGCAATTTCAGCTAATAAATGGTGCGAGTAAAGTTGACATTAAGGAGATGACAATAGGAAAGAGTATTTTGAAAATAAAATGAAGATTTGATGAACTTTCTCACCATTTAATCCAGAAAATAAGAACAACGTACTTTAAAAGGACGTTAACATGAGTTCTGCAAAAGTCAAAAGACTGCTCATTTTTTGTTTAAAAATATCTTTTTCTTAGTACAAAAGCACAGCAGATATTTAAACTCCACAATGAACAATATGATAGGTTTATTTATGTAAGAAAATTAACATATTTGAATTTTTTCCCAGCCTAGAGTTTTCCCTAACATTCTGCCTTATAGAGCGAGTTAGCAGCTCTTTAAATATGTACATAATGCAGAATATTTTTGATTAAATATTGGTAAAATGCTCTACAGTTTACAAAGCTGTTTCGTATTCATTAGCTCATTAAAACTGCACAGCATTAGCGAGGGTATGAATTCTTTTTCCCATTTCACAGAAAACCACAGGGCAACCATGACTGACTTGCCCATTGCCATACATATGAACTAGAGTTTGAACCCAAGCCTCTGACTCTACAGTCAGTGCTCTTCTCACCTTTTTGGCCCCACATTACTACAATCCAATGAACAGATCCTTGTGTAATATTAGGTTACTACTGGAAAAAAGGGTTTCTGGGGTAGAGGAGACCTGACTTCATGTTAAAGTAGCAGTCACATCTTCCAGCACATGCCACATCCTCTGAACTCATTTTTCTGACCCCAGTGGTTCATGTTCCAAGCACCCTTAAGGAGTATTTGGACTTTTCTTTTCCCTTCCTTCTCACCAATCTCTCTGTCTCTTGAACATCCAGTCACATTTCTAGGTTCGGCATTTCACATTTCTGTTCTACCTTATTCTGGGAGTGGTTTTTCGAGGTGAAATGGCACATCTAGAGCCTGAGTTCTTTGGGGTCTGGTGCCGGAATCCTGCAACAGTAGGCTCAACTCAGGGACCCAAACCTGTGGCTCATTGATGGAAAGTAGACATCACAAAGGCCAGCACCCAGCAAAGGATCCTCTGCAAATTGCCCCACTGGTTTAAAGCCTGTCACTGTTGAAAGGTTTGCAGTCACAAGAGGAAAGTAGCAGAAGCCCTACAGCAAATAGACACAGAAAATTAACAGGCCCCCTGCAGACATTTCCAGTGAAGAACATCTCAACTCACTCTGAATTAGGGCCTCTCTGGCCTCAGTTGAGTGTGCGAATCCTCTGAGAAGCAAGTTGGATGTGTAGAATCCTGGCTTCTACCTAAGGATTTTGATTCTGGAGGCCTGGAGATCTGACTTTTAACATGCTCCCAGATAATTCCTTTGCTGGGATCCATAGATCATACCTTGAGAAATACTTTCCAAAGCACCATCGTGAAATAGCTGATGTTCATCATGATGACTGATCCATCAAAAAAGGCAATTTTGCTCTAGTTTAGAAGATAGACATTTAATAATGTCTGACTTATATGAAGATTTCTTATTTCTTACCTTTTTTTTTAATAGAGTATGCTTCACCTACATGAAAAAGTCACTTAAACCACTTCATTTCCCAGGAACTCTACTATATTAAGGCTTATTGCGCTTTTTAGTACTTACATATATGTTTACCTAAGGCTTAGAGCCTAGAACTTTGTGTATCACAAACACTCAAAAATTACTTATTTTGTTTATCTAGAATCAGTATTAACCTTTCTAATGAAGTCTCTTCTCCTGTTTCAACTAAAGCCCCCTTGGTGTTCTCTAGGTTGATTCAGAAAACTGAGAGAGCTAGAATGGAGCCCCAGGTTAGTTAATATCTATAATTGATATTATAGTATAGTATAATTGAATACTCAGCAGCAAACAATTCTGACAGTTAATATACCCATGTTAATCACAAGTAATTTTCCAGGAGCACTCTGGCACTGTCTGTCCAGATATGCATGTTAAAATTGCCCACAGATTCACAAAGGAATCCTCCCCTCTGCATTTTTCCCCATTTGTGTGCCGTGTCTATTGCCTATAGCTGGTTCTTCCTCTTAGGAGTAATCAGCCTAAGACAGAGCAGGTTCACCACCAGGTCCTACAAATGCCTCCATCATTTTACTCGGTGGTTTGTTACAGCCAACTTTATTCTTAAGAAATATCATCCTGGCTTGGAGGTAATTTCTGTGGTGAGTACCAAGATGTTTACTAAGCTGAGAAAAAGTCGAGGGTGATATAAAAACAGTAATTCTCATTCATCCCCAGAATGGCCTTTCTGTGCTGGCCTTTCACAACTAGAGGTTGTGACATCATAAATGAAGAATGTCAGAAATACAGTACTTCGACATTTTTTGACAAACATGTAGTTAGCCATTCTTGAACAGAATAAAAGAAACTTTGACATTGAATGTAAAGTAGAAGTGATAACAAAATTAACACATCTAAAAAGTTTATCATGTATCAGCTACAGTTGTAAGCATTTTATATAAATGGGCTCATTAAAACTCCCCAAGAGGAAGACACTATGTTCTGCTTTCCACAGATGAGGATTTTGACGCTTAGAGAGTTTACATAACTGTCTCAATGTGACACAGTCAGAACGTGTCAGGGCCAGGTGGAAAGGATTATAATTTGACTCAGACCACATTGACACACGCATCCTCTTATTTTCTGGAACTAAAGCAGTTTATTCATGAGCAGTATGATGGGGTCTTCTACACTTGTCAGCTGAGTTAGGTTAAGAAGCCTCTGTTGTTTCAGTTTAAATGTTGAGTCAATTCAAAATTTGGCTCCCTCTGTACTGTTTTAAATCGTCTGTTTTTGGATGCTCTTTCAGAAGCATTCTCTGCTCCAGGAGGGCATTGGGCTGACTGTGTCCTGGGCGTAGGCAGGGGACATGGTGTCCTAGAGGCCACTCCCTGTCCCCTGGTTTCTTGCTTATCTTGCTGCAGCATCGTTAGTCTGGGCTTGCATGGTGAGTTCCTGAAGCCTGTGGCCAGGGGAATGCCTAATCTCCTTCCTCAGCCCTAGGAATGTTCTAGGATCCTCAGCCTCTTTCCTTTGATGAATCTCTCTTATGGCAATTCTGATTACCTTGGACTTCCATTTGGCCCCTAACCCAGTGCCATTCCCTGGCAAGTTTACTGGCCAGCACCCTCAGCCACCTCCCTCTTCTTTGCATAAAACATGGAAGATCTTCTGAATGTCTTCTTCTCCATACCACAAAAGCTCATGGAGAAACCCGGGAGCTAAACTTGGCCCTTTTTCATCAACTGCACTGCTTTTCATCAACTGCACTGCTTTATTTTAGTGCAGCTGACCCTACTTGGAGCTGAGGCAGGCCTGAGAGGCAACCCCCTTGCAAACTACCAAGCAGGCGGGGGCAGGGTGGGGGCAGCTCATCTTCTGCCTTTGGTTTTTCCCTCAGGGCTTTTCCTCCCTGAGACAAAGTTGGGCTCCATGTGTCTTTGCCCAGTTGCCTGATTGAAGACCCCAGCCCTGAAAGGGATAGGCAGGATTTGTCCCTTCCGTTCTCTTATCATTAACCCCATCACTACCACCACCATAATTCGAAGTCTAGGATCAAGTCCACCTGCTACAGTGGGAGATAAACATTATCTAATCCTTTAAAAAGCCCAAGTTTCAAGTTCATTGTCTTGCTGCAGACTTGAAAACACAATTTGGGGCTGTCAGAAGCTGGAGAGTACAACTTTCTTTTTGTATTTCTCCTGCAACAATCCAGAGGCACAGCCAGGGAGAGGTATGCCTCAGGCTGGCAGTGGAGAAGGTCAGGCACATAGACATGCAAAGAGAAAACCACGTTGACATATTACAAAAATATTGCCCCAATTTTCCATGACTAAAACACAAGCATTCTCACTCTAGAAAGTATGTTTTTATCTGCCATACTCACTGACCACTAAATTAAATGAAATTTGTGGGGGGTTTTGGCATCAAGAGAATAGAGCAGTGGTAAAAGTAGATCAGACATGAAACACTTCAGTCCAGAAAATGTCTACAGTTACAAAAGGAGCCAAAGCTAGACATGGCTTTTCTGAGAAATTGGCAGTGAGAAATTAGAAAAGAATGATAAATTATGAAACTATCCCTGTTTGGCTGGACATTTAGTAGATGGATCCAGGGTTACCAGCTCAAAACTCAACTAATATTCATAACTGTGGCTTAAATCTTCATGAAACTCTTTCATTATATTCAGGAATCTAAAATGATCTTCAGTAGTCAACTACAGTCCAGTAAATTCAGTTTCCTATATTCAAGTGTTCTTTTTGCTCCTTTTCCATGACACCTCATCGGTCTCATCTCTTTGATTCCCAGCAAGGCCCCTTCCATACTTGTCAGCCTTCACATGGCATGTGCAGGCTCCTATGTCTATGCCCCTCATGGTTGCATCCCCCAAACAGGAAGTCAGTCTGTTCCTTTATTTCCTCCGTGTCAACTTATGGCCACTCCTGTAATCTGGCATAAAACCCCAAACTTCCACAAATTCACTTTTTGGTTAATATAGTACTTTGTAATTGTTCTAACATACTGTTTTGTAATTGTTCTTTTTTTTTTTTTTTTTTTTTTTTTTTTTTGCTCAACTATGCTAAAGGTTCTCAAAGACTTTAAGAAGCCCCAATTACTTCTATCATCCCGGAAACACATGGTACTATGCTTTAACTCAATAAATATTCAGTTGATGTATTTTTAAATGTTTTAAATTTTATTTTTGTGGCTACATAGTAGGTATATATATTTATGAGGTACCTGAGATGTTTTGATGCAGGTGTGCAACGCATAATAATCACATCATGGAAAATGGGGTATCCATTTCCTCAAGCATTTATCTTTTGTGTTATGAACAATTGAATTATACTCTTTTAGTTACTTTAAAATGTACAATTAAATTATTATTGACTGTAGTCCCCCTGTTATGCTATCAAATACTAGGTCTTACTCATTTTTTCTGTTTTTTTGTGTCCGTTAGCCATCCCTACTTTCCTTCCCACTTCCCGTTACCCTTCCCAGCCTCTGGTAACCATCCTACTTTCTGTCTCCATGAGTTCAATTGTTTTGATTTGTAGATTCCACAAATAAGTGAGAACATGCAATGTTTGTCTTTCTGTGCCTGGCTTATTTCACTTAACATAATGACCTCCAGTTCCATCCATGTTGTTGCAAATGACAGGAACTCATTCTTTTGTTTTTTGTTTTGTTTAGAGACAGAAACAGTTCTGTCATCAGTTTGGAGCGCAGTGGCACGATCTTGGCTCACTGCAACCTCTGCCTCCTGGGTTCAAGCAATTCGCCTGCCTCAGCCTCTCGAGTAGCTGGGATTACAGGCGCCCGTCACCACACCCGGCTAATTTTTGTATTTTTTAGTAGAGACAGGGTTTCAACATGTTGGCCAAGCTGGTCTCAAACTCCTGACCTCAAGTGATCTGCCCGCCTCAGCCTCGCAAAGTGCTGGGATTACAGGTGTGAGTAATCGTGCCCGACCAGGAACTCATTCTTTTTATGGCTGAATAGTACTCCATTGTGTATAAGTAGCACATTTTCTTTATCCATTCATCTATTGATGGACACTTAGGTTGCTTCCAAATCCTAGCTGTAGTGAACAGCCAAGAACCTGTATTTGCTGCAACAAATACAGGAGTGCAGATATGTCTTTGATATACTGATTTCCTTTCTTTTGGGTATATACCCAGCAATGGGATTGCTGGGTCATACGGTAGCTCTACTTTTAGTTTTCTGAGGAACCTTCAGATAGTTCTCCACAATGGTTGTACTGATTTATCAGGGCTCCCCTTTTCTCCACATCCTTGCCAGAATTTGTTATTGCCCGTCTTTTGGATAAAGGCCATTTTAACTGGGGTGAGATGATCTCTCATTGCCATTTTGATTTGCATTTCTCTGATAATGAGTAATGTTGAGCACTTTTTCGTATGCCTGTTTGCCATTTCTGTGTCTTCTTTTGAGAAATGTCTATTCAAATATTTTGCCCACTTTTACATCAGATTATTAGATTTCTTTCCTATTGAGTTGTTTGAACTTCTTATATATTCTAGTTGTTAATCCATTGTCAGGTAGGTTGCCCATATTTTCTCCCATTCTGTGGGCCATCTCTTTGTGTTGTTGTTTCCTTTGCTGTGCGGAACTGCTGTCTTTATTCTCACTGAGGCTGGAAACCTAAGGAACATCTTGATGCCTTACTCTCTTGCACCTCCTACATCCAACAAATCATCATATTAGCATATTTTGACCTTCCAAATATTTTCCAGATCTGTGTCTTCTTAAGCCTGTCATCTCGGCTCTTGTTCAGGCCTTGTGATGCTCGCCTGGACCACCAGTCTCTGGCTTGACTTCCTGCTTCAAGTCTGCCTTCCACATACCCCAGTGTGACTGAAATGAAACCCAAATCCAACCACATCAACGTCTCTGCAAAGTAACTGCCAAGGCCACAGGATTGAGTTCAAGCTCCTCAACACCCCACAAAGCCCTCTGTGGTTTCACTCTGGTACAAATCTAGGGTTTTAATTCACACTCTTTTCAGCCTCATATTTTCTGTTGCAATAACAGCAAGCTGCTTGGTTTTCTCCAAACGATGCTTTGCTCACATTGTCTCCTCTGCCAGGAGACAGGTTGAGGTTGATACCACCTCAGCAGGTATGTGGATGATTTCCCTTCAACCTGGAGAAAGAGAACAGAAGTTCACAAGAGAAGGAGCATGAGGTAGGAAAGTGTGCAGAGCAGGTTGGGTGGATGTTGTGACAATGGGTCACATTTATGCAAACCACATTTTCTGCCATAGGCCATTAGCTTATATTCTGCTTCCATATTTTGGCTTGTGGTTTACCACAATCTGTATTGTTTGTGACATACACAACTTGTAGAAATTTTAATTTTCAAAAGAAAGTTGATAGAATTATATCATTCCAAAATATATGGAATACTCTTCTGATAAAATGATTATCTATAACATATTTTTGGTTGATTCCCTAACATCCATTCTCTCCCAGTCTAAAACAATAGTTCTCAGAGTGTGGTCCCCCAACCAGCTGCATTAGCCTCATTCAAGAACTTCTTAAACATGCAAACTCTTGAGTCCCATCTCAGATCTACTGACTCAGAAATTCTGGAAGTGGGGTTTAGCAACCTGTGCTTTAATAAGATCCTCCAGGGATCTGATGCATGTAGAAGTTTGAAAACCACTAGTCTAAGACAATCTTGACAATTCTACTCTTTACTACAGATTTGTTTAAGAATTTATGGGTAATGCAATTCAGGCCAGTAAGAGGTGAGAAGTTGGTTTGGGCAGTAGGGAGCCTCTGGGAAAAGTGTCCTTGTCCTAAGAAGGATACTTAGTGAAAGATCATACCTGTGTTTACCTGAATATTTTCATATCTGGATGTGACATCTTGAAATTGCTTTGCCCTCTTGGGACCATGAAAGGTGCCAGGTGAGAGCAAAGGCAGCAGCTGAGAGGGGCCAAGCAGAGAGATCAAAGAACCTGGGCCCCTTAGGACCTCACAGAGCCATTGATTAGCTGACTTTGGAAGCTGTGCTACCTCTGGAGTATGAATTAATGTTTCCTGATTATTGAATTCCATTTGAATCAGCTCTCTAATGATCATCAAAAAAAATTGATGCATATACATACTCTTTTTATATACATGCATTTATTCACACCTAAAAACTCTTCCTTTGTTTTTAAAGGTGACACTGGATGGTGATTATTATTACTTACCATGTTAGTGAGGTTCTTTGAAACCAACTGAAACCCAGATGTCCTGTTCTCTTCTAGAATATAGCAGCCATACTTCACTTTAATGGTCAAATACTGATGCTTCAAGCCTTTTTGCTATTTTTGCTGGAGGTGCAAGACTTTCCAGGAGTCCCTGCCCACGCATTCTCAGGAATCCCACAGGAATGCTGTGCTCCTCAGTTCTACTGTGGCTGTCACTTGTGGCACTCTTCTGCAGGTCATCCCTTGTCATCCTGCAGTGGGAGAGAATTATAACATAGACATGTGACTCCTCAAAGAATTTATTGGTCATGTACTCCCAGAGTACACTTGAGGATGCTTGTCTCCTCCATACTCTGCCTGGCCCCATGTCACAGGAAACAGCTTCCCTTTCCCATGTGGGAGTGCTATTGGCTGTGGCTTGCCTCTTCCTGAGGTCCTCAGAGAGGATGAATATCTTACTAGTCTAAAGGGTAGCAGTTTGAGAGATCCAGTCTACCCACTAGGCTGATTAACATTCACTTCATAATGCAGAGCCCTTTAGCTCCTCCTTGTCTTTAACTTCTGCCTCCTTTCCAGAATATGTTAACAGCCTTCCCTTTGTGTAATTAAAGACCTATTA
Source organism: Rhinopithecus roxellana (assembly GCF_007565055.1). Classification (NCBI taxonomy): domain Eukaryota; kingdom Metazoa; phylum Chordata; class Mammalia; order Primates; family Cercopithecidae; genus Rhinopithecus; species Rhinopithecus roxellana. The sequence continues at coordinate 128,955,978 of NC_044554.1, read as the reverse complement.
AAGTTTTTCTTCCAAAAATAAAGGAGCAATTTCTCTTCATAAGTGATTTCAGACTTCACTTTGAAGGTAGTTACCCTGCTTTTTGCCATCAGGGTTTTCAAAAGCGTGGAGTTGAGTTTTTGCTGATATCACACGATACACAAGGATCAAGTGCTCTCAGAATCGGTGGTTAGTGTGGGGACAGGGAGTACAGGAGAAACTTAGAAATCAAGCAGCAATTGGAGCCACCATGCCTGGCTTTTCAGGAAGAACAACAATACAACTAGACCTCAAAGACTTCGAACTAGAGGGTCCCTCAGGGCTTGAAAACTGACTTACCTCATCTCTCCTCAGCAGGCACAACTCGTGGATTTCTAGTTAAGTGTGCGGTCACCCTCTGGGTCTGTATCTTATTTAGTTCCCCACTACTAATTATCTATTTCTTTCCATAGTCCCCAGTTCAAATTTCTAAGACAGAGGATTTGATTGGGCTAGCTCATCATTGGTTTTTGTGTTTGAGCAAAGCTCTTTATACCAGATGACCTCACAGGTCATTGACCCAAATGGAATGACTCCCTTGGGTCGGGTGACAACCTTTAGTCTAATCAGCTGTGTTGATGGAATGGCGATGGGGGTGAGGGGCATGATTACAGGGTCACTACAAAGTCACTCCTCCTCAGGGACTAGCTTAGGACTGCTTCTTCAGCAGAGGCCGAGTTGGGCAGGGGGAAGAGGCAGGCAGCCTCCCTTAGAAGGAGCCTGTGGGCCTAGCCAGGGCTGTTATTGCAGTGTGACCAAGAGGTACAATGCAGTCCTTTCCAGGGAAACATAAGTGGAGGCTGACTTTTAATGAAATGGTTGACATCCACCGTTTGGCTTCAACAAGTTGTCCTTTCCAGGACTCAGTTTTTTCATCTGTAAAATCAGACAGTTCATCTTAGTGATTTCTAGGGACCTTTTATTCAGGGAAGACCTGGTCTTGTATCGTATTTGGAGCCCTCTTTAAGAAAAAAAAAAAAAAATACAAAATTTGGTGCAAAGTCTTGAAAGGGGCCCTGAGACTCAAGCGTCCTTATTTTCATATAATTCCACCTCTGCTTCCATCCTTAAACTCTGCAGCTTCTTTCTGGTCATTGTTTTGGATTCTGCCTACCTCTTATGCTTACAGCCTGAGGCTTTTTGATGAGCTACGTGCAGGCTGGTCTGTAGTTTCACTTCCAAAGAACAGGGTTTCCCTAGCCATTTGTCCTTTAAATAGACTCCAGACAATTTGTTGGTTTGAGAGAGCCAAAAATTTGGTTCACAAACATGTTACAAATTTGAAATATAGTATTATTATTATATTGAAATTACCATGATTTGTACAGAAATCCTTTTGCTTTCTAACTCTACACTCTTCAAAGTACACCCAGTCCTCAAAAGATGTTACTGGTCAGTGATCAGTAGTCTTTATGTCTTGGCAAACATTCCCCTATCAGAGGGCAGTTTCTCGTGGCTAATGTATTTTCAGACTGTTGATGTGTTGCTGCTTATATTTCTTGAATTTTCATTTTCATTGTTACAATTGTATTGTATTATATCTGCCTATTCACACACATGGATCAATAATCCCAAAGAAATTCATGATAGTGTAAAATTTGAGATGAAAATATTGATGTATTAACTCAGAATAACTAGCTTTATAAATGTAAACAGTGAACAGTGCTCCATTCAGAAAAAGTTCTAAAAAGAAATATGGTGCTGTTAAAAAGCTAGATTTAACTAATTCATTCATGTATTGTCTAAGAGGAGACTCTGTCCAATGAGGGCAAGACCTTCTGATGTTTTCTTTCATGACATTTCCACAAAACGTTCAAAAACATATTTAGTAAACTAAGTATAAATGTGTTACTAAACCAAGACTTGCTGTCGTTTCTGATGACTTACAATTGGAAAGCAGAATCATAAAATGTAGAAACCAGATGGATGTGGAACTTTCTTACAACTCAAATGTTCATCTCATTGAAAATTTCAGACAATAGCATTCTGACCATTGATATGAAACTACAACCATTATTGTTACTATGTATTGTCTTTTCCTATCCTATTTTTTAATCTTCTTGCTCTACTTTTTGAGAAGTCTGTTAAGCTTTATCATCTAATCCATCTATTTCTTAGAGATTTTTGCTTTTTTTTTAATGTTCCTTTTTTATTACATCCTGTTCTTGCTTTAAGAGTAAGCTATTTCCTCATATCTCTGAAGATGTGAATTGTTTTTCTTCTACCTGAAATCTCTCTACTGGCCTCCCATTTGCATCTTTCAGCTCTCTCTGTTGTCTGTAGACTAATTAAAAAGGTTGGCCTCAAAGGGCTAAAAATCTTTGATTATGGGCTCATATGAAAGAAGGAGACCCTGAAAAGCTGCTTTTAGATGCTCTGTGTATATGGGTGGAATTTGTCAACTGTAGTTCATTAAAGAGCGACATGGTTGTCGGTATCTTTAGTGTATTCTGAAGAGTATATTATGTATTTAGCATATATTTTCTTGCACTTGGCAGATTCCATAGGGGAGACTTTCACTTTTTGCTTGAAGAGAATATATATTGTTGCCAAAATTGTGGGAGCCAGGGTAGGGGAAGGAGCCAGACTATCAGCATTTAGTATGTAAACTCCCTCTCATCTCCCTGGGTTCATAACAGTGTCCATGCCTTCAGCTGTCCGTGGGTTTCCAGAGCATATCCCTCTGTTTTACATTCTTCAGAAAAGCAGCCTTTCCTACTTGAAGTAAAGGGAGGGATCTGGGCATTTAACGAATTAAACAGACATTCAGCCAAGCTTGCTCTTATTAACCTCACTATCACTTCCACTTCCAAAGGTATCCAAACCATCAGTTCATAAAACTTTGAGAGTTCTGAATTAACCAGGTAGTTTCTAGGTTTTTTCCATTGCCAGATTTGGATTTAGCTTTCTTGAGTCTGTTCATTTAGTTATAACTTATCTATCTCCTTTCCAGCTTCCAATGTTTAGTAGTGATAGTCTCTTTTCCCATCTTCTTTATTCTCATTTGTGCCCCGTTTAGAGTTTTTGGTGGGCTTTCAGGGGTGAGTAGAGCTAAATGGATGGCTTCCACCCTTCATTGTTAATAGAAAGATTCCATTTTTCTTCTTCCTTCTTTCTTTCTTTCTTCTTTCTCCTTTTTTTTTTTTTTTTTTTTTTTTTTCTGAGACAAAGTCTCACTCTGTTGCCCAAGCTGGAATGCAGTGGTGTGATCACAGCTCACTGCAACCTCCACCTCCCAGGTTCAAGCGATTCTCCTGCCTCAGCCTCCTGAGTAGCTGGGACTACAGGCATGCGCCACCATGCCCAGCTAATTTTTGTATTTTTAGTAGAGATGGAGTTTCATCATGTTGGCCAGGCTGGTCTTGAACTCCTGACCTTGTAATCTGCCTGCCTTGGCCTCTCAAAGTGCTGGGATTACAGGCGTGAGCCACCGCACCCAGCCTCTTCTGCTTTTTTTTAATGTGGTTGGCAAATGGTAGCCATTTTTTGAGGGTCTGAAGCATAATTGTTACTATCTTTTCTCATCTTTACCATCTGTCTTTTTTTTTTTCCAGCATCCACATTAAGGATTCACATCTGTCTTTTTCACCCTTTCCCAAAGGTACATACATTTTTTAAATGCTCATGTGTAGAAAAATTATATATATTTATATCTATTAGTCTACTAATAAAGATATAGCTGAGGCTGAGTAATTTGTAAAGGGAAGAAGTTTAATTGACTCACAGTTCCACATGGCTGGGGAGGCCTCACAATCATGGCGGAAGGTGAATGAGGAGCAAAGTCACGTGTCTCATGGTGGGAGGAAAGAAAGCTTGTGCAGGGGATCTCCCATTTATAAAACCATCAGATCTGGTGAGACATAATCACTACCACAAGAACAGTATGGGGGAACTGCCATGATTCATTTATCTCCACCTGGCCCCTGGATAATTGAATTACTACAATTCAAGGTGAGATTTGGCTGGGGATGCAGCCAAACCACGTCAGTATATTGTATATTAAATTATATGTAAAGTTAATAGACTATTTTAAGAGCAGTTTTTAGCGTCACAGCAAAATTGAGAGAAAGATACAGAGCTTCTGCATACTCACTCCCCACTTCCCAAGAACCCCACAACACACATACCCGGTGCATACACACAGCCTCCCTCACCATCAACATCCCCCAACAGTGCAGTACATTTTTTACAATTCATGAGCCACGGTTGACACATTATTACCAACCAAAGTCTAGAGTTTATGTTAGGGTTCACTCTTTGTGTTGTAGATTCTGTTTTGACAAATGCATAGTGACATGTACCCACCATTCTAGTAGCATATGGGTAGTTTAATTGCCCTAACAATCATCTATGCTTCACCTATTCATCCTTCTATCTCCCTGAGCCCCTGGCAACCCCTGATCTTTTTACTGCCTTCATAGTTTCACCTTTTTCAGAATGTCATATAACTGGAATAGCACCTAGCCTTTTCAGATTGGTGTCTTTCACTTAGTAATGTGTACTTAAATTTCTCCATATATTTTCGTGTCTTGTTATCTCATTTCCTTTTAGTACTAAATAATGTTTCATTGTCTGGATGTATCACAGTTTTTTCATCCATTCATCTACCAAAGGGCATCTTGGTTGCTTCCAGTTTTTGGCAATTATGAATAAAGATGCTGTAAACATTCATGTATAGGTTTTTGTATGGATGTTTGTTGTTGTTGTTGTTGTTGTTGTTGTTTTGTGAGATGGAGCTTCACTCTGTTGCCCAGGCTGGAGTGCAGTGGCTCCATCTCGGCTCACCACAACCTCCGCTTCCCGGGTTCAAGCAATTCTCCTGTCTCAGCCTCCCAAGTAGCTGGGACTACAAGCACGTACCACTGTGCCTGGCTAATTTGTGTATTTTAGTAGAGACAGGGTTTCACTGTGTTGGCCAGGCTGGTCTTGAACTCCTGACCTTGGGATCCTCCCCCCTTGGCCTCCCAAAGTGCTGGGATTACAGGCATGAACCAGTGTGCCCAGCTGGGTGTTTTTAACTCTGGATAGACACCAAGGAGCACTGTTGCTAGATCACATGGTAAGAACTTTAGTTTTTTAAGAAACTGTCAAACTGTCTTTCAAAGTGGCGATATCATTTTGTTTTTGTTCTTGTTTTTTTTTTTTTTTTTTTTTTTTTTTTTCAGATGTCGAGTATTATCTTTATTGAGTTAGGACTGTGGTAACCCACTTTTTTTTTTTTTTTTTTTTATTATACTTTAAGTTCTAGGGTACATGTGCATAACGTGCAGGTTTGTTACATATGTATACTTATGCCATGTTGGTGTGCTGCACCCATCAACTCGTCAGCACCCATCAATTCATCATTTATATCATGTATAACTCCCCAATGCAATCCCTCCCTCCTCCCCCCTCCCCCCTCCCCATGATAGGCCCCAGTGCGTGATGTTCCCCTTCCCGAGTCCAAGTGATCTCAGTGTTCAGTTCCCACCTATGAGTGAGAACATGCGGTGTTTGGTTTTCTGTTCTTGTGATAGTTTGCTAAGAATGATGGTTTCCAGCTGCATCCATGTCCCTACAAAGGACGCAAACTCATCCTTTTTTATGGCTGCATAGTATTCCATGGTGTGTATGTGCCACATTTTCTTAATCCAGTCTGTCACAGATGGACATTTGGGTTGATTCCAAGTCTTTGCTATTGTGAATAGTGCCGCAATAAACATACGTGTACATGTGTCTTTGTAGTAGAATAATTTATAATCCTTTGGGTATATACCCAGTAGTGGGATGGCTGGGTCATATGGTACATCTAGTTCTAGATCCTTGAGGAATTGCCATACTGTTTTCCATAATGGTTGAACTAGTTTACAATCCCACCAACAGTGTAAAAGTGTTCCTATTTCTCCACATCCTCTCCAACACCTGTTGTTTCCTGACTTCTTAATGATTGCCATTCTACCTGGTGTGAGATGGTATCTCATTGTGGTTTTGATTTGCATTTCTCTGATGGCGAGTGATGATGAGCATTTTTTCATGTGTCTGTTGGCTGTATGAATATCTTCTTTTGAGAAATGTCTGTTCATATCCTTTCCCCACTTTTTGATGGGGTTGTTTGTTTTTTTCTTGTATATTTGTTTGAGTTCTTTGTAGATTCTGGATATTAGCCCTTTGTCAGATGAGTAGGTTGCAAAAATTTTCTCCCATTCTGTAGGTTGCCTGTTCACTCTGATGGTAGTTTCTTTTGCTGTGCAAAAGCTCTTTAGTTTAATTAGATCCCATTTGTCAATTTTGGCTTTTGCTGCCGTTGCTTTTGGTGTTTTAGACATGAAGTCCTCGCCCATGCCTATGTCCTGAATGGTACTACCTAGATTTTCTTCTAGGGTTTTTATGGTATTAGGTCTAACATTTAAGTCTCTAATCCATCTTGAATTAATCTTCGTATAAGGGGTAAGGAAAGGATCCAGTTTCAGCTTTCTACTTATGGCTAGCCAATTTTCCCAGCACCATTTATTAAATAGGGAATCCTTTCCCCATTTCTTGTTTCTCTCAGGTTTGTCAAAGATCAGATTGCTGTAGATGTGTGGTATTATTTCTGAGGACTCTGTTCTGTTCCATTGGTCTATATCTCTGTTTTGGTACCAGTACCATGCTGTTTTGGTTACTGTAGCCTTGTAGTATAGTTTGAAGTCAGGTAGCGTGACGCCTCCAGCTTTGTCCTTTTGACTTAGGATTGTCTTGGCAATGCGGGCTCTTTTTTGGTTCCATATGAACTTTAAAGCAGTTTTTTCCAATTCTGTGAAGAAACTCATTGGTAGCTTGATGGGGATGGCATTGAATCTATAAATAACCTTGGGGAGTATGGCCATTTTCACGATATTGATTCTTCCTATCCATGAGCATGGTATGTTCTTCCATTTGTTTGTGTCCTCTTTGATTTCACTGAGCAGTGGTTTGTAGTTCTCCTTGAAGAGGTCCTTTACATCCCTTGTAAGCTGGATTCCTAGGTATTTTATTCTCTTTGAAGCAATTGTGAATGGAAGTTCATTCCTGATTTGGCTCTCTGCTTGTCTGTTACTGGTGTATAAGAATGCTTGTGATTTTTGCACATTAATTTTGTATCCTGAGACTTTGCTGAAGTTGCTTATCAGCTTAAGGAGATTTTGGGCTGAGACGATGGGGTTTTCTAAATATACAATCATGTCATCTGCAAACAGGGACAATTTGACTTCTTCTTTTCCTAACTGGATACCCTTGATTTCTTTCTCTTGCCTGATTGCCCTAGCCAGAACTTCCAACACTATGTTGAATAGGAGTGGTGAGAGAGGGCATCCCTGTCTTGTGCCAGTTTTCAAAGGGAATTTTTCCAGTTTTTGCCCATTCAGTATGATATTAGCTGTGGGTTTGTCATAAATGGCTCTTATTATTTTGAGATACGTTCCATCAATACCGAATTTATTGAGCGTTTTTAGCATGAAGGGCTGTTGAATTTTGTCAAAAGCCTTTTCTGCATCTATTGAGACAATCATGTGGTTCTTGTCTTTGGTTCTGTTTATATGCTGGATTACGTTTATTGATTTGCGAATGTTGAACCAGCCTTGCATCCCAGGGATGAAGCCCACTTGATCATGGTGGATAAGCTTTTTGATGTGCTGCTGAATCCGGTTTGCCAGTATTTTATTGAGAATTTTTGCATCAATGTTCATCAGGGATATTGGTCTAAAATTCTCTTTTTTTGTTGTGTCTCTGCCAGGCTTTGGTATCAGGATGATGTTGGCCTCATAAAATGAGTTAGGGAGGATTCCCTCTTTTTCTATTGATTGGAATAGTTTCAGAAGGAATGGTACCAGCTCCTCCTTGTACCTCTGGTAGAATTCAGCTGTGAATCCATCTGGTCCTGGACTTTTTTTGGTGGGTAGGCTATTAATTGTTGCCTCAATTTCAGAGCCTGCTATTGGTCTATTCAGGGATTCAACTTCTTCCTGGTTTAGCCTTGGGAGAGTGTAAGTGTCCAGGAAATTATCCATTTCTTCTAGATTTTCTAGTTGATTTGCGTAGAGGTGTTTATAGTATTCTCTGATGGTAGTTTGTATTTCTGTGGGGTCAGTGGTGATATCCCCTTTATCATTTTTTATTGCATCTATTTGATTCCTCTCTCTTTTCTTCTTTATTAGCCTTGCTAGCGGTCTGTCAATTTTGTTGATCTTTTCAAAAAACCAACTCCTGGATTCACTGATTTTTTGGAGGGTTTTTTGTGTCTCTATCTCCTTCAGTTCTGCTCTGATCTTAGTTATTTCTTGCCTTCTGCTAGCTTTTGAATGTGTTTGCTCTTGCCTCTCTAGTTCTTTTAGTTGTGATGTTAGAGTGTCAATTTTAGATCTTTCCTGCTTTCTCTTGTGGGCATTTAGTGCTATAAATTTCCCTCTACACACTGCTTTAAATGTGTCCCAGAGATTCTGGTATGTTGTATCTTTGTTCTCATTGGTTTCAAAGAACATCTTTATTTCTGCTTTCATTTCGTTATGTACCCAGTAGTCATTCAGGAGCAGGTTGTTCAGTTTCCATGTAGTTGAGCGGTTTTGATTGAGTTTCTTAGTCCTGAGTTCTAGTTTGATTGCACTGTGGTCTGAGAGACAGTTTGTTATAATTTCTGTTCTTTTACATTTGCTGAGGGGTGCTTTACTTCCAATTATGTGGTCAATTTTGGAATAAGTGTGATGTGGTGCTGAGAAGAATGTATATTGTGTTGATTTGGGGTGGAGAGTTCTATAGATGTCTATTAGGTCCACTTGGTGCAGAGATGAGTTCAATTCCTGGATATCCTTGTTAACTTTCTGTCTCGTTGATCTGTCTAATGTTGACAGCGGAGTGTTGAAGTCTCCCATTATTATTGTATGGGAGTCTAAGTCTCTTTGTATGTCTCTAAGGACTTGCTTTATGAATCTGGGTGCTCCTGTATTGGGTGCATATATATTTAGGATAGTTAGCTCTTCCTGTTGAATTGATCCCTTTACCATTATGTAATGGCCTTCTTTGTCTCTTTTGATCTTTGATGGTTTAAAGTCTGTTTTATCAGAGACAAGGATTGCAACCCCTGCTTTTTTTTGTTCTCCATTTGCTTGGTAGATCTTCCTCCATCCCTTTATTTTGAGCCTATGTATGTCTCTGCATGTGAGATGGGTCTCCTGAATACAGCAGACTGATGGGTCTTGACTCTTTATCCAGTTTGCCAGTCTGTGTCTTTTAATTGGAGCATTTAGTCCATTTACATTTAAGGTTAATATTGTTATGTGTGAACTTGATCCTGCCATTATGATATTAACTGGTTATTTTGCTCGTTAGTTGATGCAGTTTCTTCCTAGCCTCGATGGTCTTTACATTTTGGCATGTTTTTGCGATGGCTGGTACCGGTTGTTCCTTTCCATGTTTAGGGCTTCCTTCAGGGTCTCTTGTAAGGCAGGCCTGGTGGTGACAAAATCTCTAAGCATTTGCTTATCTGTAAAGGATTTTATTTCTCCTTCACTTATGACACTTAGTTTGGGTGGATATGAAATTCTGGGTTTAAAATTCTTTTCTTTAAGAACGTTGAATATTGGCCCCCACTCTCTTCTGGCTTGTAGAGTTTCTGCCGAGAGATCTGCTGTTAGTCTGATGGGCTTCCCTTTGTGGGTAACCCGACCTTTCTCTCTGGCTGCCCTTAAGATTTTTTCCTTCATTTCAACTTTGGTGAATCTGGCAATTATGTGTCTTGGAGTTGCTCTTCTGGAGGAGTATCTTTGTGGCGTTCTCTGTATTTCCTGAATTTGAATGTTGTCCTGCCCTACTAGGTTGGGGAAGTTCTCCTGGATGATATCCTGAAGAGTGTTTTCCAACTTGGTTCCATTTTCCCCCTCACTTTCAGGCACCCCAATCAGACGTAGATTTGGTCTTTTTACGTAATCCCATACTTCTTGCAGGCTTTGCTCATTTCTTTTTCTTCTTTTTTCTTTTGGTTTCTCTTCTCGCTTCATTTCATTCATTTGATCTTCAATCGCTGATACTCTTTCTTCCAGTTGATCGAGTCGGTTACTGAAGCTTGTGCATTTGTCACGTATTTCTCGTGTCATGGTTTTCATCTCTGTCATTTCGTTTATGATCTTCTCTGCATTAATGAGTCTAGCTGTCAATTCTTCCACTCTTTTTTCAAGATTTTTAGTTTCTTTGCGCTGGGTACGTAATTCCTCCTTTAGCTCTGATAAGTTTGATGGACTGAAGCCTTCTTCTCTCCTCTCGTCCAAGTCATTCTCTGACCAGCTTTGATCCATTGCTGGCGATGGGCTGCGCTCCTTTGCAGGGGGAGATGCGCTTTTAGTTTTTGAATTTCCAGCTTTTCTGCCCTGCTTCTTCCCCATCTTTGTGGTTTTATCTGTCTCTGGTCTTTGATGGTGGTGACGTACTGATGGGGTTTTGGTATAGGTGTCCTTCCTGTTTGATAGTTTTCCTTCTGACAGTCAGAAGGACTGTCTGTTGGTCTGTTGGAGATTGCTTGAGGTCCACTCCAGACCCTGTTTGCCTGGGTATCAGCAGCAGAGGTTGCCGAAGATAGAATATTGCTGAACAGCGAGTGTACCTGTCTGATTCTTCCTTTGGAAGTTTCCTCTCAGGGGTGTACTCCACCCTGTGAGGTGTGGGGTGTCAGACTGCCCCTAGTGGGGGATTTCTCCCAGCTAGGCTACTCAGGGGTCAGGGACACACCTGAGCAGGCAGTCTGTCCGTTCTCAGATCTCAACCTCCGCGTTGGGAGATCCACGGCTCTCCCCAAAGCTGTCAGACAGAGTCGTTCGCGTCTGCACCGGCTCCCGCTACTTCCCCTGTTGGTCTTCAGCTGTGCGCTGTCCCCAGAGGTGGAGACTACAGAGACAGGCAGGCTTCCTTGAGCTGCTGTGAGCTCCACCCAGTTCGAGCTTCCCAGCGGCTTTGTTTACCTACTTAAGCCTCAGCAATGGCGGGCGCCCCTCCCCCAGCCTCGCTGCTGCCTTGCGGATAGATCGCGGCAGACTGCTGTGTTAGCAGTGAGGGAGGCTTCGTGGGCGTGGGACCCTCCTGGCCAGGTGTGGGATATATTCTCCTGGTGTGCCTGTATGCTTACAGTGCAGTATTGGGGTGGGAGTTACCCGATTTTCCAGGTGTTGTGTGTCTCAGTTCCCCTGGCTAGGAAAACGGATCCCCTTCCCCCTTGCGCTTCCAGGTGAGGCGATGCCTCGCCCTGCTTCAGCTCTCGCTGGTCAGGCTGCAGCAGCTGACCAGCACCGATTGTCCGGCACTCCCTAGTGAGATGACCCCAGTACCTCAGTTGAAAATGCAGAAATCACCGGTCTTCTGTGTCGCTCGCGCTGGGAGTTGGAGACTGGAGCTGTTCCTATTCGGCCATCTTGCCTGTTCTTGTTTTTTTGAGATGGAGTTTCACTCTTGTTGCCCAGACTGGAGTGCAGTGGTATGATCTTGGCTCACTACAACCTCTGCCTCCCAGGTTCAAGGATTCTCCTGCCTCAGCCTCCCGAAGTAGCTGGGATTACAAGCATGTGCCACCATACCTGGCTAATTTTTTCTATTTTTAGTAGAGATAGAGTTTCACCACAATGGCCAGGCTGGTCTTGAACTCCTGACCTCAGAAATCCAGGGATCTGCCCACCTCATCCTCTCAAACTGCTGGGATTACAGGCGTGAGCCACTGCACCCAGCCCCTTTTTTTTGTATTCACACATCCTCACCAGCATTTGATGTCAGTATTTTGGATTTTAGCCATTCTAGTATGTATGTATTATCTCATTGTTGTTTTAATTAGCAGTTCCCTAATGACATATGATATTGGGCATCTTTTCATATGCTTATTAGCCATCTGTATGTCATCTTTGGTGAAGTATCTATTCATATATTTTGCCACTTTTTAAATCAGGTTATTTTCTTACTGTTGAGTTTTGAAGTTTCTTTGTATATTTTGAATAACATGTCCTTTATCATACATGCATACATGTCTTTTGTAAATATTTTTTCCCACACATATAATTATTAATGCTTTATTATTTCAACTCAACATAAAAAATATTTTTTGGAGCACCTATTAAGTGGTTAGCATTGCATGGACATTGGAGATTCAACACAGAAAAAGACCGAATTCCTACATTTAAAGGACTTCAATTTATCATAAGCATTTCTGTGTGTCAAAAAATTCTTTATTAAAATAACAAGTGATGACAATAGCCCGATATTCTATTATATAAAATGCCCTAACATTAGACCTGTAGGTTGCTTACATTTGTGAGCAAATAAATGCTGTCTGAAACTTTTTGTACATAAACCTTTGCCCATGTTTTAGAAAATTCCCCTGAATTTGTAAGAATCTGCTTCAAGAAAATCACTTGGTCAAGAAGAAGTAACATTTTTATAGCTTTTGATGGCTCAAGGAACTTTTAAGTCAGACTCTTGCCAGTTTGGGAAAATTAATTAAGCTAGAAATTGCAAAAATTTTAAAAGGAGAGATAGCCTCTTCTCACAAATAAGTAAGTTGTATTTAATAAACTTTTGACTTCATAAAAAGAAGCTGAAAATAAGATGTTAATGTTTTTTATTTTATAAACAAACGTGAACCTTTTAAAAGTTAGTATTTATTTTTGACTGATTCTGTAAGTCATTTTCACTGATACTAACATTTATTACATTTGGTCTCCCCAACCCCATTGCCCCAGAGATTCTGATTCAGGGATCTAGGGTATAATATAGTGGGAAAGAGAGTTCACACCCATGTGTATATGTGTGTTTGTGTATAACAGACAGGATTCCAGAGCAAGCCAGCTTTGGAGGAGCACTGGTTCTGTTCCAGGCATGGAATATCATCAAATGTGTTACCAGTTTAAGGGGCAAAGATTTTAAAAATCATTGTATCTATGAAGATAACTATGTAATTTTAGTTGGCCATATATGGATGAAGACTGAAAGTGAACTTGGAAAAATGAAAAGAATGTGGTTAGGATAGAGGCAGTTGAGGTAATTTGTTCACAGCTATCACAGGCAAACACACAAACTCCACACATCACAGACTCGTGCCTCCTTTCCTGTGAGCTTCTTAGAACATCTCTGTTCCATATAAAATCATCTCCTCTTTTCTTTATATTAATTTTGATTTCTCTCTGTTAGCTCTTCTGCTTAGGTGTTATTACTCAAAGGTTTGTTATGAAAGCAGGCCGAGTATAACGTAATAAATGAATAAATAAGCAAATGGAACAAAAGACAGTTTTCTCCTTGTCATATCTGGCCAAACTCTAACTTTGGTAGGCAATGGCAAAATCTACAGAGGCAAGGATTTGAAGGATAGCATGCTTTTGCCACCACTGTTTTCTTGCTGATTTTGACAACAGGACTAACTTAGAGAATGAATATATTGACCTCTCTGATTTAATGTCGTGACTGGTCCCTTGGAATTTTCAACTCTAGTTAGTAGACTTCTCTTCCTGCAGAAGCATAGGTTAGCAATTCTGAAACTATTCTTCATGCATTCCAGGATTGAGCAGATAAGTTATGGACAGTGGGAGCCAGGTTTTGCACTTTAGGAGAACAGAGCTACAGTTGTGGTAAAAGGAGGAGATAGAACGAACTCTGCTGTATTGGATTCAAATTGGAGCTATGTATGTAAACTCCTGGTTTCTAATACATACATACATACATGCATGCATGCATACATACATGTGTGTGTGTGTTTAGATATATGTAAATGAATATAGATGTGCATGGATTATAATATGTATATGTGTATTATATGTGTGTGTGTATTATGTATGAGAGTACTTGTGGATATGCACACATTTGTTGACACATGCGCGCACACACACACACACACATATATATATATAAACATTTCCCAGCTCAGTCCTCTGAGATGGCCTTGAAGCAGTTTCACTCTAGTAGCAATGAGCATATCTAGAAACCAAATCTTTGTTTCTACATACCCTCCACTAAAAGGTACCAGGGCTTTTTGAAGAAATGGTTAAATTCAAATTTGGGTCAGGTAAAGTAGAATAGAGCCTGGAACATCATGTTATGCCAAAAATGAAGAAAGTGCCTGCAGAATAAGGGGGACATGTCAAAATGACATAGGAGCCCAGGCCAAAGAGGCTCCCATTGGCCAAATACGGGATCATTTAAGCATTAAAATAAATTACTAATTTAAATGAATAATTTTAGTAAATTTAATACTATTGAATAAAGTAATAATCCATGAGTTACTCTGATGTAAACAAACAAAGGAGAAGGGAAAGCTTCAGTAGAAAGCCAACCAATAAATGTAGAATGTTGAAAATCAAAAATCATATTTTGCAAGCCATCATAAAAATAATTCAGTCAATAATCATCTATGAATATGAAAACTAATGAATGGAAGTTTGATGAGATATAGGATCTTTACATGGTCTTTACATTTTTTCAAAGTATATTCCTGCAAGATACTTTTTATTTACAATGGGTGAAATAGTAATGCAAATGGAGAAACCTGGCCAACACCATCTTAACCAAAAGATTAAAGTTAACATTGCTAGTGGTGGGACTAACCAACAGCATGTGCCACATGATATCATGCACTGAGGAAAAGCCCAAATGACTTTTGTTATACTGCTAGAGGCGTATCACCTTAATTTAAGTATGAGGACACATCAGTCAAACCAAAATGTGGAACCCTCTCTAAAACACCTGCCCTGAACAAAGACAGATCCAGGAAGTTCCCAGATTAAAGGAGACTGAAAAAGTATGACAACTGAATGCAATGTACAATTTTAGATTTTCTTTTGTTATAGAAGAGGTTATTGGGACAATTGATAAAATCACAATAAGGTCTGTAATATTAGATAATATTATTTCAATATTAATTTCCTTATTTCAATAATTGTACTGTGGTTATGTAAGAGAGTTCCTTATTTTTAGGAAATATATATTGAAATATTTAAGAATAAAGGAACTTTGTGTCTGCAATTTACTCTTAAACAGTTTAGAAAAAAATCTGTGTGGTTTGTATTTAGAAAATGAAACAAATGTAGTAATGTTTGGGTGAATTAACATTTTGGGAATCTGGGTGAAGGGTATCCAGGCATACAAAGAATTCTTGCAACTTTTCTAGAAGTCTGAAATTATGTTTAGTGTCTTTGTGATTTGAATTTTAATACATTTCTTTATAATGTTCAAATTAAGAAATTAAACATCCAGTATATGAAAGAATAGAAGGAATGGCACTGAAAAAAGTGACATTAGTAGAGGTTTATATTGTATTATAATATTATACCATATTATAATAATATGTAATATTACTATATGCAATATGTATTCTATAATACATATATACACATGCTCCTTGACTTACAATGGAGTTATGGACCAGTAAACCCATCAAGTTGAAAATATCCTAATCGGAAATCCATTTAATACACCAAACCTACCAAGCAGCATAGCTTACCACAGGCTACTTTAAATGTTTTCAGAATGCCTGCATTAGCCCACAGTGGGGCAAAATCATCTAACACAAAACCTATGTTATACTGTAGTGCTTAATATCTCACAATAATTTATTGAATACTGTACTGACAATGGAAAACAGAGTGGTCGTTTGCATACTTGAAATACAGTTTCTGCTGAATACATGTTGCTTTTGCATCTTGGCAAAGTCAAAAACTCTAAGTCAAACAGTCATAAATCAAACCATGGCAAATCCGGGACTGTCTGTACAATACTATAATATTGTATTTATGTTGTAGCTATTGTGATATAATTACAATTATGTGCCAGCATGATTCTTTGCAAATTCAGTGCAACCTGGTCAGTGTCTTTCAGATAAATTACCTAAGACTAGATGATAGCAGGGACGTTATACATCAAAATAGTGATTTCAGTCACTCTTGTATAAAGTGGAGGGCAGAAACGATGGACAGCTATCATCTTAAAAGCTTATTGGAGTCAGACGGCAGTTCCTCACATCTGCTGACCTGTAACTATGGAATAAACAACTCTGATGACCATTTGTTCATCATCATACTAGAGTCATGTCCCTGAGGAATTCCAGGGCAGTAAAAATTTAGAAACTAAATGTTTAACTTTCCAGAATGTTTAATTTTTCTGCACTAAGTCAAAGCAAGGCTCATGGAAGCAAACTTCCTTGTTCACTAAACACTCAGCCCAGAAAAATGGAGAGATCACACACATGACTGTGAACTTTGCACTGTTGGATTTATAAACTTCACAAACCAAAAATAGTTTCTGTTGTTGATCCAAAAACCTCCATTCTAATGACAAACTTATGGTGGCTAAAAACCTTTTAAATGTTAGATTGAGTTCCTGCTTTGTCCCTCTGCATGCGATTGAGCCAGGTTAAGTTGACTTGAACCTGAGAAAAGAAACACATTGCCTCTGTAGGGTTTTCTAAGCCATCTGAAGAAAGGTACTAAATAACCAGTTCTGTGAGGTTTTAGAATCCTCCAGGGGGCACCAGAACATTCAACATGCAGTTGAACACATTTCGTTAAGTCCAGAAGGGCTAACTGTATTACCTTATTATAATTGATTCCTCTACTGTAATGTTTTCAGTTCCATTAACATTATTTTTTTGTACATTTACTTTTACAACATTTGTGAGTTTATGGAATGTTTCTGCCTCTCTGAGGAGGCAGAGGAAAGAAAGAGATCATCTCTTGGATGAGTCCTTAGAAACTAGAGCCATGTCTCCTCTGGGTAAATATGAAAGGTTTCAGCCCACTCGGAGAGTAAGGACTTTCCAAATGTTCCTAATCTGACTGGGGAAAAAAAAAAACTGGAGGAAACTGAGAATTCAATTTACTTTCTTAGCCTTAAGGCTGTGTATAAGCTACCCTGTTATTATCATTATTAATAATAAACACAGTGAATGTCAGACAGGCACTTCATGGTAGATTTTTATATGAATTTTATGCAAAAGTAAAAGGTTGCCAGGCTACTGCATAATATTACTCAGTTCTGGTCCAGGAGTACAAAATTCCACCAGGCCTCCTGAGCCCGTCCCTCCAATTAGTGGCTACTTCATTATGAATAAAGAACCCTCATTACTGTGGGCCTTCAAGTGAAATAGGATCCCCTACCTCTTGAAATCCGTCTTTCTAAGTACAGACAGTTCCCAACTTACAAACAATCCACTTAAGAACCACCAAGGCATTCAGAGGCTGCTGTAGGCTCCTGCAGCTGCTGCCTGGGCCCCCTGCCCGGCCCCCCTGCCCAGCCCCCACCCCACACTCCTGGTCTGCTCAAGGGAGCGCTGCCCACCCCCCTTGCAGAGCCAGCTGCCCACCTGCCCCTCGGACTGCAGGCTCGGAGCTGGGGGTTCAGTGAGGCCTCAGAGCTACCGCTGGTTTTATAGTTGAGCTCAGCTATGGGGTAAATAGGCTTTTGTGGCCTGGCCTGGGAACCGAACCACCATTTAAAAAAAAGAAGAAGAAAAAACCTGCCTCCATGGGAAAATGTATTCTGCATTCCCAATAGCCAGCCAACAAATGCTAGAATGACTGTGGGGGCTGTCTTCTGTCTTCATGCCCCAGCAGGGCGAGGAGACGAAAGAATCCGCCTGTGTGTTCTGGGTTCTGGGTCCAGCTCTAGCACTAAACCCAACATGGGACCTTGGTAAGCCCTTTAACCTCTGGGTATCACATCATCTGTAAGACAACAGGATTGTACTAAATGAGTTATAAGCCTCCTTCTAGTATAATGACCCCAATTGATCAAAGCTCTACCCTCATTTTATTCATTCAGAGGCATTTTACTTAGGGCACCTGCTTTGTGCAGGCTCTGGGCTTGGTGGGAATACAGTCAAATAACACAGATCCCAGCGCTCACAGGGTGCAGTGTTTAGTTGGGGAGACAGATATTTAAGCGAATGCTCATAAGTGCTATGATTGCGATGAGCACTGGGTGCTGTAAAAGCTCAGGAGGGTCTGAATCAGATGAGGACTTTGCAGAGGGGTTGGCTTACGGGCTCACTCCCCTGATTTCTATTTTAATTGACTCCTCTCCCGGGGTATCAAATCTGGTTCACGGGGAAGCATAGCTTCTGCATCTACCATCCTAACAGTTTGACTTGGTCCCCTGGCCTCATCAAAGAAAGTCTTACCCTCCTCTTTGCGTCACTGAAAGATAGAATACAGGGATGCTCCCTCCCCCAAACCATTGTCTTGATTCCTGTAAGTACTGCCCTGAATGCTTGCTTCTTCTCTGCCTAGGGAGCCATGGCCAAAAAGGCTCTCTCTTGCTCTCCTTGGGGCCTTCCCTGCCCTGAAGAGAGGCAGGATTGGCAGCAACTCTGGTACCCCCAAGTTTAAAATATTCCTTACCTCCCGAAATTTCTAAAGGCTGTCCTATATTTATAATTCCCTAATTATAATTCTACCAAAAATCCCTGCCAGCCTCCCACCCTTACTTGACACTCACTTTTAAAATAGTAACAATCGAAGCGATTCAAAGAAGTCACCTATCATTTGGAAGGTGGCATAACAGAGTGGTTCAGGTTGGAATCTTGACTCTGTGCCTTGATATCAGACATTATGAAATTATGTCATTATGAGGTTCTGAGCAAGGAAGCGACCATGGAAGAGCAGTTTGGAGGAAAGTTAATTTTGGTAGCTCTGTGTAGGATGCTACAAGAATGGAGAGGAGGGAAAAGATGAGAGATTTTCAGCGTAGAAATGATGAAACTTAGAAACCAAGTAAGTGTGTCATTATGCAATATGAAGTTATATAACTTTTCTATACTCTCAAAGTATCTTATTTATTTTGATTCTGTGAAAGCAGTTTGATAATTATAACTGGAAAATCTTTTCTTTTCGTATAAATAACAAAACACCGCAAGAAAACGTTATCTAACAGTTTTTCCCATCCCCATTTCGTTATGTTCCCTTAGGATGCCTTTAGCATAAGACACAGCCTGGTGCCTTGGTGAGGAACTCAGTCTCTGCAGTGAGCAACTCCTGGGTTCAAACTGTGGCTTCCCCACTTCATAGCAGTATAATCTCAGGCAGGTTTCTTAACTTCTGAATATTTCAGTGCCTTCATCTGAAAATTGGAGATACAGTCAGGCACCATATAATGACATTTTATGACGGTGGTCCCATAAGATAACAATGGGGCTGACAATTCCTATTGCCTAGTGACATCTCAGTGATACTAACTCTGTGCAAATCTGGGCTAATGTGTGTCTTAGTTTTTCACGAAGTAGTTTAAAAAGTGAAAAAACTTAAAGATAGAAAAAAGTTTATAGAATAAGGATATAAAAAAATCTTTCATACAGTTGTACAATGTGTTTGTGCTTTATGACAAGAATTATTATAGGAGAGTCAAAAAAATTAAAAATGTTTAAAGATGTTTATAAAGTAAAAAAGTTACAGTAAGCAAAGGTTAATTTATTATTGAAGAAAGAAAAATATTTGTTACAAATTTAGTGTAGTCTAAGTGTGGTGCTTATACAGTCTACAGTAGTGTACAGTAATGTCCTGGGCCTTCACATTCACTCACCACTCACTCACCCAGAGCAACTTCCAGGCCTGCAAGCTCCATTTGTGGGAAGTGCCTTTATCTTTTATGCCATATTTTTACTGTACCTTTTCTATGTTTAGATATGTTCAAATACACAAACACTTATCATTGTGTTACAATTGCCAACCACATTCAGTACAATAACATGTTGTACAGGTTTGCAGCCTAAGAGAAGTAGGCCATCTCATGTAATATATTGCTTTGTAATATAATGTATACTTTGTAAAAAAGTATAGGTGTTTAATGGGTGCTTCATAATATAAAATATATATTATATATAAAATATTTATTATATTAAAGTATATTTATATATAATACATATCGTATATAAAATGTTTTATATATAATACGTATTATATTAATAATATAATATATAACATTAAAAAGTGCTTTGTAATGTAATATATACTTTGTAAAAAAGTATAGGTTGTAAAGGTGGTATATCATCTAGGTTTATTTAAATACACTATATGATGTGTGAACAAGGACAAAATCACCTAACAACATGTTTCTAAGAACGTATCCCCATCATTGACACATAAGTGTAATCATGTCAAGCTCATAAGATTCTAATGAGGATTAAATCTGTAATATTTGTAAAGTCCTTAGAACTGAGTGTGGTCCATATTAAGCACAACATAAACATTCTGCGTTGCCCAATTTTAAGTGTTCAATAAATAAATGCAAAACAAGATAATAGCCTGTGTGCTATATTGAGATATTGAATGGCTTGTCTTTTGAGAAATGGAGACAACATTACTGGAATAAGAATACAACTGTAACTAGTTTTCATATTTCCCCATCTCAGCGGCATGTTGAGGCCCTGTCACATATAAGTAATGGAACCCATCAAATTGAATGCATTATGCATGAAAGTATACTTGTGATGTCTTACCCTGATCTGCCCCTTTTCCTGCCCTCCTTGTTTTTGTTGACCTCAGCTTGAAATCTTAACTTCAGATTCAACTTCACTTTCCTCTTTTCTGACCCATTTATTTGGTTTCAAAATCTCATCATTTTACCCTGGAAATCTCTCTGTCATCCATCCCCTGTCTCCATTCGTATAGCAGCCTACACAAAGCTGCCAACCTCATCTGCCCGAGAAACCACGCTACTGTGGCCACTTCCCTGCTGAGGACCTTCAGGAGCTCCCCATTGCTTAACAAGCAAAGTCCTCAGCCTGTTGTTCAGAACCACATAAATCCAGCCCACTGTCCTTCCCTAGGTCCAATACTTGTACTCCAAACAGCCTAGTCTCCACAGTGACCATATGATTGCTGTGCCTGGCATGGTCCACATTTATGTTTGTCGTCCAGGCTTCACTATTAATGATGCCCCTCTTCACTCACAGAGTGTCCCTGTTTGGACAATAAATTGTATGGTCACCCTGCTGTTATCCCATTAGCCAAACCATGTATCCCAGGATTCCCTGTCTCCTCCCCCTGTTCCTTTCATCTGAATTGCCGTCCCTTGATCTGTGCCTATCCAAAAGCTTCCCCTTTTTCAAAGGCTCGTTCAAATGTTACTTCCTCCACTCTTTCAAAACTCTCCCAGGGTTCTTTATACACCACTCTTTTGCCACCTAACACTGTCTAATGTGTATCATGATTATTTATATGCTGTATAGCTCCTTTTTCAGAATACGACCCTTGAAGAAAGAAACTGTCTGATTAACAAAGTGTTCCCTGTAGCATCTAACCCAGGGTCTTACATGCCTGGAAAAATAACAGCCATCAGTTCCTGAGTGCTCACTATGCACCAAGCACTGTATGTATAATCAATATATACTTTATAGATACCATCTGTATATATTGTCTCATTTAATCCTAACAATAGCTTTGAAATACTGTGTCTCTGTTTACTGATTTGGAAATTAAGGCTTGGATCAAATGACCTTGTTCTAGATCACAGAAGCACTAAGCCTAAATGCAAACATTTGAGCCCAAATTTCTCTGACTTCGAAGAGCATGCTTTTAACCTTTTCGCTCCAGGCAGATGGTTCTTAAACTTAAGTATGCAGCAGAGTCTTCTGAAAGGCTTGGTAAAACGTATTGATGTGTCCCATCCCAGTTTCTGATTCCATAGGCCCGAGTTAGGGCCCAAGAATTAAATTTCTATCAAGCTCCCAGGTGATGCTGATGTTGCTGGTCCAGACAGCACACTGAGCATAAGTAAGCGTAATGATTCATCAATGAATAAATGGGTGGATGGATGGATGGATGTGGATGGCCAGATGCATGGATGGGTGAATGGATGGTTGGATGAATATATTTAAATTTATCACTTGGTTTAAAGTTTTATAAGTCTGCTCTAATTGTATACATTAGGTACATTGATATATTCACTTATAATTCTTGCAAGATCAGGATTAAACTCTACTTTTATTTTACACAGCCATCTTTACTGTTTCATAATATTGTTTAAGTTTGAATATGAGCTGACTTTTTCAGTTTTTTAAACTAAAGACAGAATTTTAAAAATTTCTCTCATTTCCTTTTTTTTTTTTTTAAGGCATAGTCTCACTCTGTTGCCCAGGCTGGAGTGCAGTGGCACAATCTCAGCTCACTGCAGCCTCCGCCTCCCAGGTTCAAGCAATTCTCCCACCTCAGCTGCCCAATTAGCTAGGACTACAGGCACATGCCACCATGTCTGACTAATTTTTGTATTTTAGTAAAGATGGGGTTTCACCATGTTGGCCAGGCTGATCTCAAACTCCTGACCTCAAGTGATCTGCCCGCCTTGGCCTCCCAAAGTGCTGGGATACAGGTGTGAGCCACGGCTCCCTGCCTTTTCTTTTCTATCTTAAAAATATTTAGTCCAAAATAATGTTAAAGATGGTTTACACATGTCTCCCATCTCCTTCCAATATCTTTTCTGTACTCTTGCATATATATTTAACACACAATAGGCTTTTAATCCCCAATAGTTCATTAGGTTTTATTTCAAGTATAAATTATTCTCTCAAACCTAAATGTATTCTAAAGGGATTATTTTTAAGTGGCCTAGGAAGAGAGAAAGCTATCTTGTGATTTATATATTGTGATATATTCCCTGAGGAGCGTGGTTAGAGCAAATTTCCTCCCCTCTCCAACCCCCACACTGTTTCACCTGTTAACAAAATGACCCATGATATTAATTCAGCTGTTCTTTCAAAGTAAAGAGAGTAGCCCTTTCACTGTTGAGCACATTGTGTCTTATTGATAAAAGATACAGCTAGAGCAAAAGGCAGTGTGCATGCCCT
Source organism: Rhinopithecus roxellana (assembly GCF_007565055.1). Classification (NCBI taxonomy): domain Eukaryota; kingdom Metazoa; phylum Chordata; class Mammalia; order Primates; family Cercopithecidae; genus Rhinopithecus; species Rhinopithecus roxellana. The sequence goes on along the minus strand of NC_044554.1, from coordinate 128,933,177 downwards.
TCCTGTAGTCCTCTTGGAGCGTGGAAATGGCACCAGACCATTATGTACATCTATAATGTAAGGCTCCTTATTACTCTACAGAGACAAAATGAGAGGGGTATTTTCCATAGGAAATGCAAGCACTTCAAAATGCACCTGAGCACTTTTCTGTTTGACTAGGCACCACATTTGCCAATTTAGAAGGCACAGTGATTATGGCCTTGCTTTTGGAAGTTAAAAGCCCATTGATTCTGTAGTGCAGAAGATGCTAGCAAATTAACTAGCTCTTTTTATTTTATCAGTGAGATAAGCATCTTAATAGAGACTAATAAGTAATTTTCTATGTTAATGATAATATACCATGCAATGAACAATAAATTTATGTAAATGCTAGTCTATATTTTTTATTCTTAGGGTGTTTTTCAAATACTACTTTGTTTTATATATTGTTTGTGCCCAATTCTCATCTTTCTGACAATTTAGAATTTCCTTAAGAGTAGAGATCATGCCTTATCTGTAGCTTTTGAATGTTTTTATCTCACTGACCCTCACAACCACCCTTACAGAGAGGCATAATTGACCTCTGTAGTGCTAAACACAGGGCCTTGCATGCAACTTAATAATAGCATTAAGCATTACAGTTTTAAAGAAAGCTTCTCATATACATTTTCTATCTTATTTATCTCATGCCTATCTTCCAGATCTAATGGCAGAAATTCAGAAAGGTTAAATAAGTTGCCCAGGGTTACAAAGGCAGGAAGCTTCTGATCCAGGCATAGCCCAAGCCTTCTAGCCCCAGATTGGATACCGTTTCCACTCCACCACATTACCAGGGGTTTTAATAATTGTTTGTTGACTGAATGCATGTAATTGTCCCCAAAGTATTCCCCTCTGCAAAAACCTTCTACATCTCCCTCTAACATATACACATCAGTATGTGTGTATCTCTTACTGGTTATATTCCAATGCAGCTGCATTGCTCAAGCTTTGCGATAGGACCACATTGGTAGATGGGGGTTAAAATAGCCTTTAATGGGACAAATATCTGGGGAAAAAAGTCCCCAGAATGATCTTTAACTGTTACGATAGAACCTTCACTTTCTTAAGTAAAGACTTTTAGGCATGGAGGTAAGTTTCGGTGTCAGGTAGGTTTAGGTGTCAGATGGTTACTAAGCTAATCCTCCCCTCATTCCCATAGGAGACCAAGAGCTGGAAAAGCACACTAAATATTGTAAATCAGTCTATGTAGTTGTAACTTTCTTCTCTTATTTCTTGTCTGTTATTCTCAAGTCTTTAGGAAAGTTGTGGTTAGAGATTCTAGCCTGATCACCATTGTGTTGTGGAAAACTATGGAAATAGTCATTGCCTGTACAGGGACGTGTTAATGTTGTTACTGGGAAGCTGTGCCCTGCAGACACTAGTGATGGAGGCAGCAACTTCAGGGACATACCATCCAAGGATATAATCTCCCCATGTGGAGATTCTCTTTTACACTGCCAACCTTAGAGTGACAGTGGGTTTTCTTTAAAAAAGCAAAAACAAATATATTGAACACTAAAGTCAATAGATAGAAAGCTGTAACATACAATACAAAAGCAAAGTTTTTAGAAGACAAAATGTTTTTAAAAACAGAATAAATCCTGAGTGTTAGATCTGCTGGCCATTCTGAAAGGACCTTCTTTAATAACCTTTTAATATATTATTTTTAATTTTATGTTTTATCAACAATAAAAATTTAGGGGAAATATATCACCCATAAGATAACTACTCTGATTCCAGGGATAATGGGTGTCCCTTTAATTCATTCCGCTTTGGAACATCGCAGTGGCTGGTTTAATGACTTTAATGACTGTTTCCAAGAAAGAACAGTCCTATTCTTCTGCTCTGCCCAACTTTCATAATCATTCCTTCAAATATTTATTGAGCAATTAAGATGTGTCAGGCACTGTGCAGAGCTCTGAGAATAAAATTGTGAATAAGGCACTCACTGCTTCTGCCTTCCTAGAATTCAAAGTGTACAAGGGAAGACAAACATTAATCAAGCAATTGAAATGCAGGGAGTCTAGTTCTGGGAAAGAGAACATAAAGGATCTTGTTGGGAAACGTAGCAGGGATGACTAACTTTATCCAGTGGGTCCAGATAGGCTTCTCAGAGATTCTACAATTTACGCTGAGCCTGAAGAGTGTATAGTTAGTAGCCAAGTGAAAAAAGGGAAAAATGGGTAAGAGTGTTTCTGGCAGAGTTGTAGGATATGTGAAAGCCCAGAAGTGGGAGACGGAAGAAATGGCATAGTCAAGGAAATGAAAGGAGTTGACTGGAGCATTGAGTTTTTCTTCCATAAGCTTTGCAAGTAACTACCATTAGCTTTAATTAGATCATAAAGGAGCAGGTTCAAAGAACATTGCCCCAGTAATAATGTATGCTCAGATACATTCAGCTCATAGAAAGTAAGAAGACTGGAACATTCAGATAATCTCCTGGATAGTTTTAACTATATTTATATTATATATTTATTTTGCATTTGGAGTATGTTCCGTTTAGCTCTTAAGCAAGGTGATGTGAATACTATTCATGCCTCACATTTCTTAATTAAGCACTGGCTTATTTTCTGAGCCACATTTAAGAATTGAAAATGGCAAATACCTAAAAATACATCTTATCACAGGCATGTAAGACTTCTATACTAAAACTGCAAAACATTGCTTAGAAAAATTAAAGGAGGTTTAAGAAAAGGGAGGAATGTACCATATTTATGAATTAGAAAACTTTATTTTGTTAAGATGTCAGTACCCTTCAAACTGACCCACAGATTAAATGTAACACCATTCAAAATCCTACTAGTAAGTAGTGTAAAGATGACTATAAACTTACATAGAATTACAAAGGACATAGAATAGCCAGGATAATCTTCAAAAATAAGAACAAAGATAGAAGACTTGGCCAGGCGCGGTGGCTCAAGCCTGTAATCCCAGCACTTTGGGAGGCCGAGACGGGCGGATCACTAGGTTAGGAGATCGAGACCATCCTGGCTAACACGGTGAAACCCCATCTCTACTAAAAAATACAGAAAACTAGCCGGGCGAGGTGGCAGGCGCCTGTAGTCCCAGCTACTGGGGAGGCTGAGGCAGGAGAATGGGGTAAACCCGGGAGGCAGAACTTGCAGTGAGCTGAGATCCGGCCACTGCACTCCAGCCTGGGCGAAAGAGCGAGACTCCGTCTCAAAAAAAAAAAAAAAAAAAAAAAAAAAAAACAAGGATAGAAGACTTACATTTACAGATATTAAGGCTTATTATAAAGCTAAAATAATTAAGGCAGTGTGGCATTGGCTAAAGAATGATCCAGTAGACCAATGGAACAGACTACATAGTTCATAAATAATCTCATACATATAAGGTCACTTGATTTATGTTAACAGCATTACTGTAATTCATTGGAGAAAATAATGGTCTTTTAAAAAAATTGTGCTAGATCAGTTAGATATCTATACAGAATACCAGGAACCTGACCCCTATTTTGTATCATACACAAAAATTAACTAGGGCTGGATTGTAGACTTAAAAGTCCAAAGGCAGAACAATAACTCTTTCAAAACAAAACATAGGTAAATATCTCAGTGACCTTAGAATAGATAAAGAGTTCTTAAACAGGATGCAAATTGCACTACCATAAAAGAAAATAATAAATTATGTTTTATGAAAATTAAATCTTTTCATTAAAAGACACCATTTAGAAAAGATAAAGACAAACTGCAGAGAGGGAGAAGATATTTGTTACACATGTATCCAACAAGGGACTTGTATCCAGAACATCTAAAGAAGTTCTACAACTCAAAAAAAAAAGAGAGACTGGCCACCACCTAGTTAAAAAATGGACAAAGCATTTGAGTAGACACTTGACAAAAAGAAATATCAAAATTGCCAACATGAAACTGTAGATGTACTTGCATTATCAGTCATCACGGAAATAGTAATTAAAACCCACCAAATGGCTGAAATTGACAGGACTGACAGTATCAAATGAATGAGATTGTGAAGCAACAGGAACTATCGTGCTTTAATAGTGGGAGTGTAAACTGGTAAAACCACTTTGGAAAACTGGCATTATCTACTAAAACTTCTATACTTTAAGACATATACCCAAGGAAAATGAATGTTCATGTAAAACATTTACAAGAATGTTCATGGCAGTATTTTCATAATAGCCCCAACATGAAAGTAAACCAAATGTCCATAAATAGTAGAACGGATAAATTAATTGTGGTACCATTCATTCAATAGGATACTATACAGTAATGAAAAAGAATGAACTATGACTACATTGCCGTACTAAGGATGACTGTCATGGGCATGATGTTGAATGAAAGAAACTAGATATCAAAGTATGTAAATTATGTGACTTCATTTATATAATGTTTAACATTAGACAAAACTAATTCATGGAGATAGAGATCAGAATGTTGGTTGTATTTTTGAGGAGGTATTGACTGGGGATGGAATACAAGGGAGTCTTCTGGAGTGCTGAAAATGTTTGGTATGTTTTTCTGGGTGGTGGTTATGTGGGTATATATATATTTAAAATGGTATGGAGCCAAAAACTGTGTATTTTGCACTTCAGTGTGAGCTAGACCTTAACAACAACAACAACAACAAAATCTAAGCAGCTGATAGTGAGGAGTTTGAGAAGAGGACGGGAGGAATGGAGTCATAGAGCTTACATGAAAAAAAAATACAGAATAAAGTGAGTTTTAGTAGCATGGTTACTTAGAAGCCCTTTAGAAAGTAAACGACCATATAATCAGGAGTATCTCTGCTGTTTACATATCCACCTTTTTAAGTTCTTTACCATTTCAAACATATATCTCCCAGCCCTAAATATTCAGAGAACTCTCTCTGTAAAAATGTGGGGAAAAAAAAAACCTCTCCCTTCCTAAGGAAAGTATATTTAACATTTGGAAACTCGTTTGGGGAACTAGAACAAAAGGCTAAGAGCACCAGAAGTTCACCAGAGAGTCATCTGGGACTTCTTAGTTCTAATAATTATGCTAAAAGAAAACACTGAAGAATTTTCTAGCAGTTTTCAGATTCATCCCACCACATTTAGCAACCCCACAAAACCCCTCAATAGTTGTTATACAACATTTCTTTACAAATGCAATGGTATAAATATGAATTTTGAGAATTTCTGAAGACTTTAGTAATCATCTGATGCTGTTGATGACATTCTTTTTGATGGTCAAACTAGCAATGGAAATAAGAAATCTTTGGATCACTGTCAGTTGTCTATGGGATTGTTAGACTTTAACCTACTTCTAACATTATAGCTAGAATCTTACATCATTTAGCATCTTCTTAAAGTCTTCTCCACACTGGGTAGGATAGGCTAGGCTAGGTTATGGGACAAAGAGACACCCAAAAGTCTATGACTTAAATCAGTAGAAGTTTTTCTTTTGTGTTCACCAAATAGTACCAGGCAGGCATCCAGGTTGGTGGGGTGACTGTCCTCTAAGAAATCATTTAGAGACTCAGGGTGACAACAGCTTTGCAGTCCTTAAAACTTGCCTTCCAGTATTCCCTGGATGTCTACATCTCAGTCATCCCAAAAGAAGAAACAGCATACAGGAGCCTGTATGGAAGGGTTTTGTGGGCAAGCCTGGAAGTGATGCAGGTTACTTCTGCTCAGATTCCATTGTAGAGAACTTTGTCTGTGGCGACAACCATTTTCAGAGGAGACTGAAAAATATAGAAAGGCAAATGGATTTGGGGGGAAAGCTAGAAGATTCCACCACAAGAGCACCTGGTCATCATGCTGAAATGCTGAAATGCTGTCAGGCCTATGATGACAAAAGGAGCCATCACTGACACCAAGCGTTACTGGATCAGGTGTGTACAAAGAACCTGGGATCCACATTTTCCAGAACAGAACAAATTAGAATGAGGTAATTTCCCCAGGAAGGAGCAAAGAAATGGTACAGCAATATATAAAATCTTAACACAGAAAATGTTTTAAAGATTTAGACTAATGGGAAATTGAAGCAGCTGGACAAGCTTCCTTCTTGGCACACAATTACTGCAGCAATGTCTTCTTCTAAAAAAAAAAAAAGACTACACCAAGCGACAGAATGTTAGTCATCAGAACTATAAAAATAGAAGCTACAGACCCAAAGCACAAGATGGTGTATATTTCTGTGCACCAGGTTAAAAATTATTTGACTACCATTTTTAGCACCTACTATCAGTACTGGGGCAACAAAATCAAGATATGGTTTCTGCCACACCCTCCCTGAGGAATGTAGCAGTCAATTAAAATAACAGTGACCATTCAATGTGATAAGTGTCTTGTGAGGTAATAGAGGTATATAATGAACTGCTGTCAGAGCCTGAAAGTGGGGCATCTAAGATCAGACTTTGGGATCAAGGTATGTGCTGCCTAGAAGGAATGGCACAAGCTGAATTTGGAAGGGCCTGTGAAGGAGAAACAACGTGACACCAGTGGGATCAACATGGAAGGGGATAAACACTGGGAACTTACAAAGGAAGGAACTTTCAAAGATAAAACCCCTTGATGAGCTGGAAGATTGTGTATAGTTTAGTTTTGCTAGAGAAAAGAATGTGAAAGAAGACAAAGATGGAGGTAGAGAAGTGGACCAGGGCCAGATCACGAAGGTCCTGTGCTCACATTACAGAGTTTGCATTTACCCTTGATGTCTGGGAACTGCTGAAAGTGCTGTTCATGCATTGGTCTTTCCAGATGCTTCTGAACACCGATATCAACCACACTTTGGAATTCAGGGACAGCATAATGGATTCATAAAGGGAAGGACCTAATCTTTTTCTCCATTCACTCTATTCAGGACCCACTACAGAGTGAATAAATACTGTCTCCCTAACAGAATCACTTTCTGCAAATCAGTTCACCTGTTCATTTATTCGTTGATTTGTGGATGTGAGTTATGTTTACTTACAGTGACTGGACATCAATAAGCATAATAAAACTATACTGTAATATAAAATACAAGTAGGTTTAGCTTAGGCAGCCAAGAGACAGACATAAGCAAATTCTTCAGCTTTTCACATAGCATATAGATCAAAGGAAAGAGTAATAAAAATAAAAGTAATGACAAAAAATAAAGGAAATAGCAGTGGGATAAAAATATTGTAGACCTTTACTATTGAAATGTGTGCTTCTCAGATTAGAGAGAAATTGATAAAAGGGTACCCTGGGCTTAGTCTTGTGACCTAATGCTTCCACTAAGGACCTGAAAGAGGAAGTGAACCCAGTTAGCTAAGTTTTCTGATGACAAAATTGCTTCCTTAAGTTAAAAACAGAAAACAGAAAAAGAATTCACCAGCTGAGCAAACATTAAGAATGTTGGGACAATGTAAAAACTGACCAAATTAACCTGAAATGTATCTACATATTATAAACTACACGATTGTGAATAATTTTTGACTTTATTTATTTTGACTTGCTGTGGGCTTGAAAATAGAAGACCTTTTTCTCTGTGATCATACATCAATGGATGTAATTGCATAGTGGGTAATAGTTTGTATTTTAAAATAAGTCAAAAATCACAAAATTTTGATAAATTAGAATATTTTCATGTGATAACAAAGTGATAAGGACAGAGAGTAATAGACGAAGTGTTGACACTCCATTTTGGGTAGCATAAAGTTAATCTCGCTGTTCTAATTAAGGAGGTAAAGTGGTTAGTGAAATGAGCAGGGCTTTCACATCCTGGCTCTACCCCTGCCAGTTGAGTGCTTCATGGTTCCGAAACCTGCTTTCCTTCTTTGTGAAACAGAAATTCAGTACCACAATTATGCTGTCGGTACATTGTGAAAGTCAAATGAGAATATTTGCATGTATGTGTGACATCTAATCAGTAAGTGGTGGTGGTGGTGGTGATAAGGACGAGGGATGGTGTCTGAGAAAGCCTGAACAGTAATTCAGCAAACAGAGCATGTTGTGCCCTTTTGAAGAGCAGTACTATGTAGTGGGTTTTAAAAGCAAGGCCTGAGGAGTCATTTGTTCACTCATTCTGCTATCGTCTCCTCATTTACTCATTGTTGTGCATACCTGCTGCCCACAAGGCACAAAGCTCTAGCCTTAGAAAATTGAATGGTGTGGTTTCCCCCTTTGTGTAGCTTAGAGTCTTGAGGGTAGCTGAGCACACACAGGATCAGGTGGCACTTACCATGGTTTTGTCTCATAATGGTGTCTGCAAAGTACACTGACTGCAGAGAGGAAGAAGCTGCTAACTCTGCTGAGGGGCATTACAGGAAAAGGTTCTCAGAGGAGCAAACCCTTAAGCGGAAACTTAAAAGATGAGTGAGAATTAACCATGTGGACAAAAAGGAAGCGGGCTTTCCTGGCAGAGGAAGTGAAGAAGCACGTGGATGGGATTGGCCTGCTGTAGCTCAGCATGCCTGGAGGATAAGGTGCCTGAAAGGTAACGTGGGAAAGGAGACCTCTCGGCTAAGGCAGACAGGCAGGGCCTGGGTGCAAAGTTTGTGTTTCATACAAGAAGAGACAACATCCAACCCAAGTCCTGGTGTTTCTACTCACTGACTGTTTGCTTTTGGGCACAGTATTTTGTACCTAAGCTTTCTCCTCTATAAAATGAGGGGAGTTGCAGAATGAAACAGTTGTAAAACAGGACGCCCTCCATAAGTGTTCACTTTCATTTTCTCCCCTTTGCCGCCTCCATAACTAAAGACTGACGAGGCAGGAGAGTGGGGAATAAACAAAGAAGGATCACAGCTCTCTTCCTTGGAAACTCCAAAAAGTGGATTGTGCTAAGAGCACCTAGTTCTCCTGAATTATCGTTGAGATAATTATTTTGAGATTTTGATCCAGTACAGTATTTGATATATTCCTAGAAAATGACCCTGAGGCATTGGTGTGCTCTGTTTTCCTAGGTGGCTTTTGAACCCATAATCGCTGTTTGATTTTTGTTTTGTTATCAGAACATGTATAAACCTGAATTTCTGAAAAGCAAGTAGGGAAGAAATTTGGTGGCTTTTTCACTATTATCTGAAAATGAGTATCTGAACGAAGGTTGCATGCCATGTTTTTATAAATCAGTTGAAATTGTGTCAGCTGCATGTGTGGCTTATTCAGGTGGATATACAAAAAAAACAACAACCCTTGTCTTAAACAGTTTTCATGCATGTGAAGGGGGTATTATCTGGATGATTCAATTTAAACTCCTATAAATTCAGCAGAGATGTAGCTGGAAAACCTAATGTTGTCACTGCTTATTTATTATCACTGAATTGTTAGAGTTTAAAATGCGTGTTTAGGAGGAAATGAAGTAAAATGACAATCACATCTTCCTTGTTTTTGGCAAAATAGTGATGATTAACCATCTTAGCCACAGCATTAAACATACACATTCTTCCTTCTGTTTCCTCTCTTTTTGTTTCTTTATTGACTTCAACTCCCCTCTCCCTGAAATCTCTCTACTCCGCTCCCTTCTTGAGTAAGGTTAAGCATCAGCTTGGCCAACCCACTCTGTGCCCCTCCGCAGTTTATCCCCCACATTCTTTTCAACCTCTCACTCCACCCACCTCCTTTTCCTTACCTCAAGTGCTGAACCTGACAAGCACATGAGACAATCCTTTCTCTCTTTTGCCCTCCAGATGGTGGAAGTTTTGTCTCCAAGGCTATGTTTAACCACCCCATTCCTCTCTTTCTTTTAGCAGTGGAACATGCATTTCTCTCAGGCCTTGTTCTCTTGCACTCTTATTCTTCCGTTTCTTTCCCCCACTATTCAGGTGTAATTCTTTTCAGTGCAGTGGTAGAATGATGCTGCTAAGGATGGACATGTTTGTGTTTCCTGCATTAAAGAGTTTGAATTGTCTTGTTTGTCTCTCTCTCTCTCTTTTTTTTTTTTTTTTTTTGTTTTTCAGATAGAGTCTGGCTCTGTCACCCAGGCTGGAGCACAGTGTAAGTGATCCTCCCACCTCAGCCTCCTGAGTAGCTGGGACTACAAGTGCTCACCACCACACCCAGCTGATTTTTTTATTTTTTGTGGAAACCGAGTTTTGCCATGTTGCCCAATCTGGTCTCAAAACTCCTGAGCTCAAGTGATCCACCTGCCTCAGACTCCCAAAGTGCTGGGGTTCCAGGCGTGAACCACCACGCCCAGCCTTCATTTTTTTCTTGCCATCTTGGGGGAAATTCTCGTACTATAATGTGGGGGACAAACTTTATATGCACATTTAAAGCTCATTTATTTCCAGTGCACTAGGTTCATTATAAAAGCATAAAGAAAAAAATGTACATATAAATGAGTTTTCTGTGGATGCTTATTACTACAACTATTTATATTGTCATAGGTACCTTTGCAAAAGTCAAGAGTTTTTAAATCACCCATTAAGTTAGATTAAGAGGAAAGATCATGTTCTCTATTTGTTGATGAACTTACAAAGCATGTCAAACAGATGGCAAAAGAAATACATAATTAAAGAGACTGACCACATTTCATAGAACAAGCCACGCATACTCCATTCCCAGGGCCTTTGTGCTCTCTATTCTTTCTGCTGAGTCCTCTTCCCCCTGAAATCAGTATGGTTTGCTTCCTCATTTCATCCAGGTCTCTGCTCCAATATCACCTTCTCAGAAAGTCTTTCCAAGACTATTCCATATGAAACAGAATCTTCTATTACCACTCCAAACTCTGCACTCATATCTTTCTTACAATGCTTTATTTTCACTGTCTAACAGACAACATGTTTGCTTTTGTTATTTATTGTCCCGTTTCACCCACTACAATGTAACCATCATGAAAGCAAAGACTTTGCTTTACTCTCTGCTTATCTACAGCACCGAGAACTATATGTGTTCAATTATATTGCTTGGGAGGAGGCAGAGAGGGAAGAAGGGAATTAAGAAATAAGTAATGGTGTCAGGAAAACTAAAACCTGGAATGGCCTGAGGTTTATGAAACATCTTGGTAACAACAAGGCTGTTGTGAGTGTGAACTAGTACCTTGAAAAGACAGGTCCGCTACTGGAAACAGATTATATTTCTTCTTCATTTATTAGTTTGAATGCTTCAGCAATGAGCAACTTTCCCTCGTCAACTATCAGGTCATCCTGAAGTACGGACGGTTTGATAGGATATGCAGGATAAATGTTTGTTTATTTTTCTTTGTCAAAATATTGAATTGGTTCATTAGCATTCTCTGCAGGTGCCTAGTGAGGGTTTTGTTTGTTTTTCTGTTTATTCATTTGCTTGTTTTTAAGTATTATTATGAAAGCATAGATTTAGATATATTTGATGTGTTTTAGTCATTGCCAATATTAACTTCATGGATGCTCACGTCTCATTTTTGGTTAGTGGGAATCTCTTAGGTTGACCCCTGAGTCCCAGTAATAGTCTTTTTTGCTTTCTAGTACAACCAAATATTTCAGAATCATCTTATGTATTTCCTGCCTTAGTCCTGGAATCAGCAGTTTTGTCAGGGAGCCCTGGTTACTTAGAGAGGGACATTGCTTCTGAGTTAGCCAGTTATTTGTAGACCTTTATAGTGAACAGAGCCAGAAAATACATTTTTATATGATTTAATCTTAATAAGGAAAGCAAAGAAAGCAAAGCGACTAAGTCCCTATTTTACTTTCACCTCCATTGTCAGTGATATTTAAACTGGAAATGATAGAAATATTTTAGGGAAAAATTGAAGCTCAATCTATGAAAGGAGCAAATGTGTACTAGTTATATTTAAATACATTTAGTCACCCGACTTAGATGAGTTATGTCTCAGAAAGAACTCATGTATGCAAGCACAGTAATACTGCCAGTGACATTTGAGAAATTGGAAGTGCCAGAAATAGCATAACAAGAAAATATTGTCCTATTTTTAAAAGAGAATTTTAAAACTTGGTAATTGAATATACTGAATTACACTGTGTTCTTAACCAAATCTAGAACTGATCACTGCTAGATGGTTTATAAGCAACTCAGAAAAAAAATTGTGATTATTTTGAAGCAGAATGAGTTTATTTTAAATCTAACACCAGACTAACCCTGTTTATTCTTGTTATATTTTGTAAACCTTATAGTAATCTCTATAGACATAAATGGGCTAAAGTGAGTTATAGATTGGATTTTTTCAAAACCAAGATCCAGCTCTACGCTGTCCATAGGACACCTCTGAAATGTAAAGCAACAGATGTATTCAAAACAAAAGGATAGATTAATATATAGCCTGCAAATTCTAATCAAAAGAAATCTGAAGTGGCTTTATTAATATCAGACAAAAACATACTTCAGCACAAGGACTTTTACCAGAAATAAAGAAGGATATTTATTAATGATAATAGGGTCAATTCATAAAAAGGCTATTACAATCCCAATATTGTATACAACTGATAATAGAACGTCAAAATAGAATAAGAACTTACAGGAAAAATAGACAAATCTACGATAATAGTTGAAGATTTCAACACTCATCTTTCAGTAATTAATGGAAGAAATAGACAGAAATCAATAAGGATATAGAAGACTGTCAGCTACCTTGACTTCATTGACATTTACAGAATGTTCCATTCAACATCACAGTATATGTTCTCTTCAAGCGCACATGAAACATTCACCAAGATAGACCCTGTTTAGGTTTATAAAACAGGTCTGAATAAATTTTTAAGAATCAAAATTATGCGAAGTAATCTAGTTGTGACAGAATTAAACTAGAAATCAGTAACAAATATGTATCTGGAATATCCCCTGAATAATTGGAAATTAAACAACATTTATCCAAATAACCTGTGGGTTAAAGAAGACATCACAAGGGGAATCAGAATATATTTTGAAATAATTAAATAATTTGAAATAATAATTGAAATGAAAACAACATATCAAAATGTGTGGGATACAGCTAAAGCAATGTTTAGAGGGAGATCGAAATCATTCAAGGTTTATATTAGAAAATAAGTTCTCAAATCAATAATATAAACTTTATCTTAGGAAACTAGGAAAAAAGAATAAATTAAACCTAAGCACACAGAAGACAATAAGAGCAGGGGCAAATGAAACCATAAACAGACAACAATAGAGAAATCAAAAGCTGGTCTTTTGAGAAGATCAATAACATTGACAACCTATAGTCAGATTGGTCAGAAACAAAAGAAAGAAGACATAAATTATTAATATTTAGAATTAAGGAGGACATTCTATAGACAGTACAGACATTAAAAGAATAATAAATATTATGAACAACTTTAAGCCAACAAATTTGATAACTCAGTGAAATGGACAAATCTCTTCAAAGACAAGCTACCAGAACTCACTCAAATAGAAATAAATAACATGGTAGCCATATATCTATGAATAAATCATTTTTGTAGTTAAAAATCTTTCTACAAAGGAAACTTCAGTTCTGTATGATGTCACTTGTAAAATGTGCCAAACATATATGGAAGAAATAAGATCAACTTTACATAAACTGTTCCCCAAAAAAATTAAAGAGAAGTGAACACTTCCCAGTTCATTTTATGAGGGCAGAGTTACCCTAATAGCAAAACCAGAAAAAGATACTACAAGAAAAGCAAACAACAAGCTAATGTCCTTCATGAACATAGACAAGAAAAATTATTATCAAAATATTAGCAAAAGGAAATGATGATGGAGTTTCTTTTTGGATTGATAAAAATGTGCTAAATTTGATTTGGTGATGATTACACAACCCTGAGAATATACTGAAAACCATTTAATTGTACACTTTAAATATGTGAATTGATGTTTCCTCCTAAAATCAGGAACAAAATAAATATACTTTCTCACATAAACTTCTGTTCAACATTAACATAGCCAATATAATAAAGGCAAGAAAAATAAAAGACATATAAATTAAAACAGAAGTAAAGCTGTCTTCATTCTTAAACAACATATGTACATGGATCTATCCACATGAATTTTTATGGAAAATTCTAAGGAATCTCCCAAATAACTTTTAAAGCTAATCATTGAACTTTGCAAGGTCATAGTATACAAGATCAAGTTATAAAAATTAATTATATTTCTAGTAATGAACAACCAGGAATTGAAATTTTTAGAAATTATAATAGCATCAAAATATGAAATGCTTAACAATAAATTTAACAAAATATGTGCAAGACTTGTGCACCAAAATCTACCCAAAAAATGCCAAGAGAATTTAAAAACCCAATAAATGGAGAGAGAGACTGCGTTCGTGGGTCAGAAGATATTAAGATGTCAATTCTTTCCAATAAATCTGTAGATTCAGCGTACTCCTAATAATGCCCCAAAGGCTTTTTTGTAGAAATCGACAAACTGACCCTAAGATTTGTATAGAAATGTGATGTACCTGGAATAGGCAAAACAATTTCAAGCAAGAACAAAAGAGTAGGATTTGTACTACCCGATTTCAAGACTTATTGTAAAGTGACAGTAATCGAGACAGTGTGGTATTGGCATAAGGATAAACATATAGATCAAAATAATGGAATAGAAAGTCCAGAAATAGATCTCCACATGTATGGCTTATGGATTTTTGACAAAAGAGCCAAGTTAATACAATGGGTGATTGGGTGGTTTTTCAAGAAGTGGTACTTGGACTATTGGGTATCTGTATGGAGGAAAAACAAAATGAGTCTACATCTTTGTCCCACACCATGTATAAATGTGAACTTGAATCAGACCTCAAGTCTAAATGTAATAGCTAATAATATTACATTTCTAGAAGAAAAAGTGCAGGAAAACAATCTTTGAGACCTTAGGTTAGGGAAAGGTTTGTTAAGGCATTAAAACACACACACACACACACACACACACACACACACAAGAAAACTTGGTAAATCAGACTTCATCAAAATTGGAAACTTTTTTATTTCGAAAGGCACTATTAAGAAAAAGGAAAGACAAGTTCAGACTTAAAGAAAATGTTTTCAAGTTTAGTCTGATAATGGATTTATATTTAGAACATATAAAGAACTCTTAAAATTCAGTAATAAAAAAATAAACCCATTTTTTAAATAGGTGAAAGATTTGAATAGACACATTACTAAAAATCTATGTGGCACATAAGACATGAAAAGAAGTTCAGTATCATTCATCATTAGAGAAATGCAAATTAAAATCACAATCATTATGACTATAATGGCTCGAATTGAAAAGACTGAAAATGCCAAATGTTAATGAGGATGTGGAGCAAATAGGACTTGTATTCATTGCCGGTAGGAATACAAAATGATGTAGTTCCTTTGCAAAATGTTTTGGCAGTGTCTTATAAAGTTAAGCACACACTTACTATATGATTTAGCAATGCTGCCCTTAGACATTTACCGAAGAGAAATGAAAAATGTGTTTACACAAAGACTTGTGCTCAAATGTTTATAACAGCTTTACTCAAAATCACCAAAAATTGGAAACAATAAACAAACTGGCCAAAAAAATGGATGTACAAATAACACTATATTCATATGATTAAATACTACTTGAGAAATGAAAAAGAACACACTACTAATATATGCAACAACATTTATCTCAGAAAGCATTGTGCTGAGTGAAAGAACCCAGCCACAAAAAAAGACGAGACTACTTGGCATAATTCTATTTATATGAAACTGTAGAAAGACAAATATAATCTATAGTGACAGAAGTCAGATTAGTAGTTGGCAGGAGCTGGGACTTGAGGGAAGGAATTGACTACAACGGGAACTTTTAGGAATATAGAATGTCTTATATCATGATTGCAGTGGTAGTTGCTTAACTATATACATTTGTTCAAAAATTCATAGAATTGCACATCTGAAATTAAATTGTAGCTCGACAAAGCTGCTTAAAAGTAATGATGATGAAGATTATGATATGATAATGAAGGAAATGGTGGCATCCTCTCCAAAGCACACAATAAACAGATAACCTCTCTGCATATTTTTCCCCTAAAAACAGGGAATCCACTGACCACAGCGCACTTGAGGGAATTTGATGGGCTAATTTCTTTCTACTGTGTTGAGAAGTCTGAGCTAAAGAAACTTAGCAAGATTTCTGATAATAGAAGCTCTGTTCAGGCTATGTGGCTTGAAGTTTCCCTGTGCCTACTTTGAAACTGATAAGATCAACATTGTTGACCAGGGGTTCTTGAGATGGTATCTGTACATTTTGTGCACATCTCAGAACACTGTCAGTCATGTGGTCAATGGTAGATTTGTGACCCTGTGTCCCATGGTTTGAAGAGCGTGGATTATACAACCAAATACACCTGAGTCTGGATCTAATATTTATATGTCAGATTAATATCTGGGTCTTGATTTCCTCTTCTGTAAAATAGGGATTTCCCAAACAAATGTTATGGCATGTAGTAGGTGGTATCTGATAAATGGAAAGTGTACTGTGTTTCTAAAATAAATTTTAGAAACACTGGAATAATCAAAGTTAAAAAGAAATCTTTATCATGAAACTTCTTAGATCCTTTCATATGAATTGCTAAGAAGGCAAAAGTAAGCAGCCTGTGTCAGTGCTATCTGGATTCCACAAAAAAGAAAGCCCTCTTGATTCATTGAGGCAAGCAGAGGAGTTAATTAGAAATCCCGTGTGACCATAAGAAAAGCAACAGGATCCAGAAACTTGAGTGTTACTAGGCTTCTCGGTCTCTCTCTCCCCTCCCCTCCCCTCCCCTCCCCTCCCCTCCCCTCCCCTCCCCTCCCCTCCCCTCCCCTCCCCTCCTCTCCCCTCCCCTCCCCTCCCCTCCCCTCCTCTCCCCTCCTCTCCCCTCCTCTCCTCTCTCTTTTCTCTGTCTTCTCTCTCCCCTCTGTTTTTCTTTCCATGTCACCTTTGTTCTCTCAGACCAATGTTCCTTACACCACAAGAAATTCAAATGGCAGGATTGTCTGCCCCTAGTGCTTTAGCCAATAGAGAAGGAAAGAGACTTTTTAACTCTAGCTCCAGGTTCAAAAATCCTAAGGAAGGGTTCTGATTCACCCAACTTTGATCAGGTGCTGTTCACTGAATTAGCCAGCCACAGTGCATTATGATTAATTCAACTTGAGTAAAGATGCCCATCCCTGGTCTAGTCAGTGGAATTTGGCCTATAAAAAGGCTTACCGGGCCCCATTTAAACCACGTTATTAAAGTAAAGAGAAAATTGTTTTGTTTGTTTGTTTGTTTTGAGGCAGAGTCTCACTCTGTCGCCCAGGCTGGAGTGCAGTGGCGTGATCTTGGCTCACTGCAACCACTGCCTCCCAGGTTCAGGCTATTTTCCTGCCTCAGCCTCCTGAGTAGGTGGGACTACAGGCACCTGCCACCACGCCCGACTAATTTTTTGTATTTTTAGTAGAGACGGGGTTTCACTGTGTTAGCCAGGATGGTCTCAATCTCCTGACCTCATGATCCACCTGCCTTGGCCTCCCAAAGTGCTGGGATTACAGGCGTGAGCCACCACACCCGGCATTTTGTTTGTTCAATAATGCTTTTTTTTAACATTTTAGGTTTGGGGTACAGGTGCAGGTTTGTTATTTAGGTAAATTGCATGCCAGGAGATTTTGGTGTACAGATTATTTTGTCACCCAGGAAGTAAGCATAGTAGCTGATAGGCAGTTTTTTTATCCTCACCCTCTTCCCGCCCTCCACCTACCCTCAAGTAGGCCCTGGTGTCTGTTGTTCCCTTCCTTGTGTCCATATGTACTCAATATTTAGCTTCCACTCTAAGTGAGAACATGAGGTATTTGTTTTTCTGTTCCTGTGTTAGTTCGCTTTGGATAATGACCTCCATCTCCATCCACGTTGCTGTAAAGGACATGATCTCATTCCTTTTGATGGCTGTGTAGTATACCATGGTGCATATGTGCCACATTTTCTTTATCCACTCTACCAGTGATGGGTGTTTAGGTTGATTCCATGTCTTTGCTATTATGAATAGTGCTGTGATGAACACATGTGTCTTTATGGTAGAATGATTTACATTCCTTTGGATATATACTCAATAATGGGATTGTTGGGTCAAATGGTAATTCCATTTTAAGTTCTTTGAGAACTCACCAAACTGCTGTTCACAAAGGCTGACTAATTTACATTCCCATCAACAGTATATACACGTTCCTTTTCTCTGCAGCCTCACCAGCATGTCATGTTTTGACTTTTTAATAGCTATTCTGACTAGTGTGAGATGTATCTCATTGTAGTTTTGATTTCATTTCTCTAATGATTAGTGATGAGCATTTTTTCATGTGCTTCTTGGCCGTGTCTTCTTTTGAACAGTGTTGTTTATGTTTTGGGCCTGTTTTTCAATCAGGTGGTTAGCTTTTTGCTTGTAAATGTATTTGTTACTTATAGATTCTGGATGTTAGACCTTTGCCAGATGCATAGTTTGCAAATATTTTCTTCCATTCTGTAAGTTGTCTGTTTACTCTGTTGATAGTTTCTTTTGCTGTCCAGAAGCTCTTTAGTTTACTTTGGTCCCATTTGCCAATTTTTGTTTTTGTTACAATTGCTTTTGGCATTTTCATCATGAAATCTTTGCCAGGTCCTATGTCCAGAATGATTTTTCCCAGGTTATCTTTCAAAGTTTTTATAGTTTTAGTTTTTTCATTTAAGTCTTTAATTCATCTTGAGTTGATTTTTTTGTACGGTGTAAGGAAGGAGTCCAGTTTCAGTCTTCTGCGTATGGCTAGCCAGTTATCCCAGCACCATTTATTGAATAGGGAGTCCTTTCTCCATTACTTGTTTTTGTTGACTTTGCTGAAGATCACATGGTTATAGGGGTGTGGCATTATTTCTGGGCTCTCTATTCTGCTCCTTGATCTATGTGTCTGTTTTTGTACCTGTACCATGCTTTTGCCTTAGGTGCGTATAGGCCCACAGAGAAACCTAGCCCTAACAAGTAAATTGAAGCTTCCTTTTATGATAGGTCATTATTAATAATTACCTTTTATTGGTAATTAATAACACCAATATGCTGTTTTGGTTACTGTAGCCTTGTAGTATAGTTTGAGGTCAGGTCATGTGATACTTACTGGTTTGTTCGTTTTGCTTAGGACTACCTTGGCTATTTAGGCTTCTTTTTTGGTTCTATATGAAATTTAAAAATAGATCCTTCTACTTCTGTAACAAATGTCATTGGTAGTTTTATAGGAATAGCAATGAACCTGTGATTGCCTTGGGCAGTTATGGACATTTTAACAATATTGATTCTTCCTATCCATGAGCATGGAATATTTTTCCATCTGTTTGTGTCATCTCTGATTTCATTGAGCAGTGTTCTGTAGTTCTCATTGTAGAAATTTTTCACCTTCCTGGATAGTTGCATTCCTAAGTGTTTTATTCCTTTTGTGGCTGTTGTAAATGGGATTGCATTCTTGATCTGGCTTTCAGCTTGGTTGTTGTCGGTGTATATAAATGCTGATTATTTTTTTCTGTAATTGATTTTGTATTTTAAAACTTTGCTGAAGTTGTTTATCAGATCAAGAAGCTTTGGGCAGAGATAATGGGGTTTTCTGGGCATCGAGTATTATTATCTGCAAACAGGGATAGTTTGACGTCCCCTCTTCCTATTTGGGTGCCTTTTCTTTCTTTTCTTGCCTGATGGCTTAAAGCTAGGACTCCCAATATTATGTTGAATAGGAGTAGTGAGAGAGGGCATCCTTGTTCTGGTTTTCAAGGGGAATGCTGAGAAGAAACATTTTTTCAGTGAGGTAAGGATATCGTTGAGGGGAGACCAAAAATAGATCCTGAAGTCTACTGTTGGCTGCCCACAACATGTGTGGTGCACACACATTCACTTACACATACTTCTTTGCATAATAAAATATGAAAATTGCTTCTCCCATGAGTGGATGCATATATGATAAATGAGGTAACATAAATTGTTAATTAAAGGAAGTGTTAATTAAAGGAATTCAGCAAAATTCTTGGTTATTTGGCCCTCGAGAGGTCTTGGTCATCAGACTCGAATGAAAAGATCCTCTTTTAGTGAAGTCAAATAAATATGTTTTGGGGTTTTTGTTTGTTTGCTTGTTTTTGAGACAGGGTCTTACTGTCACCCAGGCTGCTTCTGGAGTACAGTGGTATGATCATAGCTCACTGCAGCCTCGACCTCCTGGGCTCAGACAATCCTCCCACCTCAGCTCCCTGCGTAGCTAGGACTACAGGCAGGTACCACCAGCCTGGCTAATTTTTGTATATTTTGTAGAGATAGGGTTTTGCCATGTTGCCCAGGCTGGTCTTGAACACCTGGGCTGAGGTGTCCATGAGAAGTTGATGTGAGTAGAACTGGCTGGTGGAAAAGGCAAGCTAGATGATAACATTAAGCCTGGGGTAGTCAGATACAAAGAAGTCATCCTCCATACCCCAGCATTCAACCCTTCACCAGGGCCTGCTTTGCCTCTTAAGTGTCTCTTGGATCAGAGCAGTATTTTCCGTATCCAGCATCACTATCCAAATCTAAACTGCTGACATCTTTCCTCTTGACTCCAGATCTATTCTTTTTTTTGCGGGAGGGGAAAGAGTCTCGCTCGGTCGCCCAGGCTGGAGTGCAGTGCCACGATGTCAGTTCACTGCTACCTCCGCCTCCCAGGTTCTAGCGATTCTCTTGCCTTAGCCTCCCAGATAGCTGGGATTACAGGCATACACCACCACACCTGGCACATTTTTGTATTTTTAGTAGAGACGGGGTTTCACCATGTTGGCCAGATCTGGTCTCAAACTCCTGACCTCAGGTGATCCAACCACTTCGGCCTCCCAAAGTGCACATTACAGGCATGAGCCACTGCACCCAGCCCAGATCTATTCTTATCTACCTTCAACTCTCTCCTTCAGTCCATCTCCCACTGCAGTGAGTAATCTTTCAAACTGAAAATAGGATCCTCTCTCTTCCTTGCTTAAAAGCCTCCAGTGTTTTTCTGCTATTCCAGGATAAAAATTAAAATCCTGAGCATACCAACAAGGCGCTGCTCCAGGATGTGCCCCAACTCACCTCTCTGCCTCATCTCATCCCACCCTCCTACTTGTTCTGAGCAACCCAGCTACACTGACCTACTCTCAGCTCTAGGACCTGCCGTATTGTCCTCCACCCCACAACCTTTGCACACACTTCTCCCTCCACTGGACTTCTCTCCCTGCTTGCATAGTTAATCATGCTAGTCCTTCAGAGTGGAGGTTGAGCACCACGTCCTCGGAGGACATCCTCTGGGTCAGGTTCCTTGGTCAATCATTCTTGAGGGACTATGTGACTTTCCTTCTGAGCACCTCACTCAGTTCATAGTTACACCTTTGCTGATCTGAAAAATACCCACTGGACTATCAATTCCATTTGTGCCTACTGCTACCAGCATATAGAAGATACTCAGTAAGTATTTGCTGAATGAACGGATCTAAGGGCAGAGCTATCTCCTATAAGAAGATACAAAAATAAGAGTAGAATTGTTGTTTTATTTTGTAAGGTTAATAAAACTCTTAGAAAAATGCAAAACTACTCTCATATTACTGGCTGTAGAATAATAAAGACCTTACCACTGGATGGAAAAGCCAGATTGAACTGAAAGGACGAATAGCTTTGGCTTCACCATGCATTGTTCAAGTTGGGGCTAAGAGTTAGAATTTCAGGCTAGGAGGAATAAGTACGGAGAAGTGCCCTCTTGTTTTGCCAGTCAAGTCATTGCTCCTTTCTCTGGTAAACCAGGTTGCTGTGGCCTGAGGAAGAAAGAACCCAGACTAAGGAGGCGCTAAAATACATGGCCATTAGACCAGGCGCGGTGGTTCATGCCTGTAATCCCAGCACTTTGGGAGGCTGAGGCGGGTGGATTTTCTGGGGTCACGAGTTCAAGACCAGCCTGGCCAACATGGTGAAACCCCATCTCTACTAAAAATACAAAAATTAGCCAGGCATGGTGGTGTAGGCCTGTAATCCCAGCTACTAGGGAGTCCGAGGCAGGAGAATTACTTGAACCCAGGAAGCAGCACTTGCAGTGAACCAGGATCGCACCACTGCATTCCAGCCTGGGTGACAGAGCAAGACTCCATCTCCAAATAAATAAATAAATAAATGGCCATTTCCTACAACTTGGAGAATAAGAGAAGAGAGATGGGGTAACAGAAATAAAACTAAGAAATAAAGGGTACATTTATTTGAGTGAAGAAGATTTTAAAGGGCCTTGAAAACCACAGGAGCTCCTCAAGATATTTATGTAATAGAATATATCTTATCCAGGGTTGAGAAAAATAATATTCAAAACATTTGTCACTTCCGTGCATCTGGAGGCATATGAAATTAGACTCTTGGTAGTGAGCTATGCTTGGCTATGTCCTTGGTGTTTTAACCTCAGGCTTCAGGCTGGAAATGTGTTTTCTAGAGCATACAAGGAACACAAAATATTAAATGAACTTTGCTGTATTCAAAACGCCCAACAGTGTAGCATCCTCCTTGTTTGGCAGGGAAAGGGCTCAGCATTTGGAAACTCAGCAGTGCATTAAGTCTTTTAATAATCATTGTTGACATACAAAGCATATGGCCTTTCAGAATCATTGGGTCAAGTGTTGTAGTTGTCTTCTAGGTTTCTAAAATTACCTTACAAAATTCAAACAAAATTAAATTAGGGCACATTTCAAACTACACTAATTCATGAGCTTTGTGTTATAAGCAATTGAAGTGAGTTTTCTCCTAAGATATAAGAGAATCTATGAGTAACTGATTATATTAATGTAAAGGAAAAAGCAAAATTCACACCCCTGCAGAAAAAGTTAATTTGCATTTCATTAGAAAATCTAGAGGTTCCATATAAGTAGGCCAGCCTTATGGATACCTTATATTTACTTTGTACCTCCTAGTCATGCCTAAGACCCACCTCATATATCACATCATTTCAGAAGCCTTCATTATCTGTTTCCTTACAGTTTGTATCAGTTGTCTGTCACTACAGTAATGCTGTGAAATAAGCAACCATAACACTCAATGGCTTAAAACAATAAGCATTTCTCACTGCACACAAGGCTATGGTAAGCAGGGCCATTCTCGTCTTTGTGGGCTCACTTGTGTCTGCGGTCAGCTGTAGACAGAGAGAGCCTCCGAAGATAATGGCTAGGCTCCCTCACATGTCTCAGAGTCAGCTGCTCAAAGACTGATCTGCTGGGACAACTGGTCTGTCCTCCTCATGTCTCTTGCATGCATATGTTTCTTACCCCCCTCCAACTTGTCAGCCCAGGCATATTCTGATGGCCATCTTAAAGAAGCAAGAGAGAAAGTGGAAACAGGCTAGCATTGTTTTATCAAGCTTGCAGTTTCATTACATTTGTTAACATCCCATTGACCAATGTAAGTCACATGGCCGAGCTCAGAGGCAGAGTAGGAGGACACTACAGAGTTACAGGGCAAAGAATGGGAATACAGGGAGGCCATTAGTTACGGCTTTAATGCCATCATCCTACAACCCTACCCCCACTCTGTTCCACCACCAGCATTTATCATTTCCTTGTCTGTGCTGTCTCTCTGTTCCTCTTAGTTCTATGTTTATAATTTACCCATTCTGTTATAATATAGTGGCTAACTTGTCTGTCCTTCTTAAGAGATGAGGGGGTCTTTATGCTGTGTGCATTCATTTATAAGTATTTGTTGACTCCCTGTTATGTGCCTCATTCCTTTACAGCTTTACAGACACCCTAGTTCCTAGCACTGGCCCTGATACATAACAGGCACTGAGTAAATATGTGTTGAATGAATGCATAGTTGAAAGCTCCCACTCTCGTGTATTTTCTTCCCCTTCGAAGGAAAAGGCTGAAGACAGATGCCTTTCAGGACCCCAGTTGAGGCGGCCTTCCTGGCCAGAGCAACTGATGACCAACACAGGGATCTACAGTGAACATCTTCCCCTCCAGACTCCCCCACTTCTCCCCTCCAGAAATCAGGTTTTCTTTTCTCTGCCTTCCTATTCCTCTCAAAGGGAGGTAGGAAATCTCTAACACTTACTCATCCTAGACTCTTTTTATAGTCAGAGCTCCCAAGGAATTTAAACTACTGGCTCTTTGCTCTACAGTGGAGAATCGTCCAGCTCATGGTATGGTCAGTTTGAAAGGAACTGGGTGGCTACTGTTCTTTGATCTTCCCAGATCTGTAGACCAAGAATACAGAAGAATTCTTAGTATGGGTTTGACATAGCTATAGACACAAGATTCTATTCATACAGAATATTAATTCTATCAGTGTGCTGATCAATGTACTGCCTCATTATTTCCCAATTCCATAGAATCCTTCAGGGAAAACTTATATTTCTGGGTACAATCGTAATTCTGAGCTTCTTGATTTTCCAGTGAGTAATGTAAGTTGCTTGGGAGGCAGAATAGCACGGCTTCAGAGTCAGGCCGGCTAATTTAGAATGCCAGCCCTGCCCGTGAGTAACTTGCCTTGATGAAGCCTCTCAATCCTCATCAGTAAGAGGACAGTAATAACAGCAGCCAAAATAGAATGACGCTGGCATGTGATAAGTAAATTGTATTCACTGTTAGATTTGGTATTATTATATAACATCCTATAATTTTATACATTGCAAATATGTTCATATTGGTGGTAAAAAATGTATTTTATATAAAATGATCTATGTATTTATTTTTATTAGAAAATAAAGTCATCACTTCTTAAACTACTTTAAAGGTTATATTTTAAAATGCACGCAGATACCTCATCTTTTGCAATGGCCTGAAAAATGTCTTTATTCAGCCAACAGATATGTATTTAGTACCTGCTTTGCACCAGGTTGCTAGGCAATATAATGATGAACAAGGTAACATTGTCCATGCCCTCCTGGTATCCTATGACGAAAGAGTTATTGTTAATACATCAGTATTACTTCCAACTCTCAGTAACCTATCTAGTATCTATAACTTTATAATGATCTGAGATAAATATTTGAACTCATTGCACTGAATACACTGAATATATACAGCTTTTTATATGACAATCATACCTCAATAAGGTGGTTTTTGAAAAATTGACTGGTTTTCTCTAGCCAAACTATTGTGTGTTCACACTTTAGATTGAAGGAAGGTGGAATTTTAACATCATATATTGTTTTGTTTTTTGGTTTTGTTGTTGCTGTATGTTTATTTGTTTGTGTTTTTTGAGACAGGCTCTCACTGTCACCCAGGCTGGAGTGCAGTGGCACAATCTTGGCTGACTGCAACCTCCACCTCCCACGCTCAAGTTATCCTCCCACCTTAACCTCCCTACTAGCTGGGACTATAGGCATGAACCCCCACACCTTTGCTGTTGTTGTAGAGATGGGGTTTCACCATTTTGCCCAGGCTGATCTCAAACTCCTGAGATCAAGTGACCCACCCGCCTCAGCCTCCTAAAGTGTTGAAATTACAGGCTTGAGCCACCGTTCCTGGCCTCAACTTCACAATTTTCAATGCAGCTGTATCAAATTGTAAAACTTTCTATTTTGTTATGAAATAATGTGTAAAATAGATGTTTCTGAATGTTTCCCTGACCTTCACTCCATCCTTGAATTCCTGTATGGTTCAAGGATCAATTGAGGATTGCTAGTACACATTACTCAGTAGTAAAAAGTTTCATCCATGGGAAAGATTTTTTAGGCTGTGTCAAAATTCCCTCCTATGGAATCTTAGATTGGATCCTGGAACAGAAAAAGCACATTAGTGGGAAAACTGGTGAAATCCAAATAAAATCTGTTGGTTAGTAAATAGAATTGTATCAATGTAAATTTCTTTGTTTTAACTAATGTAGCATGTTCTGTAAGATGTTAACATTAGGGGAAGCTGAGTAAAGAGTATACAGGAACTCAGCTTCCAAAGACTGTAGGATTTCCTCACCACCCTGCTTGTCTCCAGTCTTCTCCCAACCATGGTCAGTTTGTGAATGCCTTGAGAAGAAAGGAATTTTAACATTAGACTAAGAAAAATAGAATTAGGATGGCAAGTATGCTATAAAATCATAATGTGCAGTACTCTCATTTGGCTCCTTTGGAGGTAAAGAATGGATGTTGTAACATCTTCCCATTTGTCTGGAATTTTCAAAAGTGTTTTCATATGTGAAAGAGAAAAGGCCTGCTGTTGGTCTCATCTCACCTGCAAATTTTACCTACTTAAGGGTTAGAGTGATTCAGAAATTCCTTTTTATTTTCATAGGTACAAACACAAGTGCGCCTTGCAAAAAAAAACTTTGACAAATTGAAGATGGATGTGTGTCAAAAAGTGGATCTTCTTGGAGCAAGCAGATGCAATCTCTTGTCTCACATGCTAGCAACATACCAGGTAACAAAGTGATGTTTGTTACAATGAACCAAGGATGGCACAAGGTTTAAGTAACATAAAAATGGTGTTTGAGCTAAAAGTATGCTTTGGCCATTGTGAAGTTCTAAATGCCTTTCCATAATTTCACTTCCCACATCTCTGCCTTCTAGCATCCTACAGTTTAATCAAACCAAATAGTAGCTATTCTCTGTATATACCATAATTTCCCACTTCTCTACATTTACTTATGGGGTCCCTTCTACCTGGAGTGCCTTTCTCCTCCATCCATGCCTTTCCAAATTCCATTCTTTTTAATGTACCAGACAGAATGTCACCTCTTCCAGTAAGCCTCCTCTGAACTCACTGAGCATTGTGTCTGTCCATCTCCTGGCAGATCTTTCTCATCAGGTTGTCAGTATTCCATGTATGTGTTTTTGTTTCCCCTGTTAGCCTCTGAGCTCCTTCCGGATAATACTGTCCATCAGCAACGCTACTGAGCACCAACTGAGGGCAGGATGCAGAATGCTAGATGTTGTAGGAAATATAACAGTTAAGACCAGGGCTGGGCACAGTGGCTCTTGCCTGTAATCCCAGCACTGTGGGAGGCTGAAGCAGGTGGATCACTTGAGGTCAGGAGTTCGAGACCAGCCTGGCCAACATGGTGAAACCCCATCTCTACTAAAAAAATACAAAAATTAGTCAGGCTTGGTGGCAGGCGCCTGTAGTTTCAGCTGCTTGGGAGGCCGAGGCAGGAGAATTGCTTGAATCCTGGGAGGTGAAGTGAGCTGAGATCACTCCAGCCTGGGCGACAGAGAGAGACTCCATCTCAAAAAAAAAAAAAAAAAAAAAAAAATTAAAAAAATAAGACCAGGTTCCTTGTCTTCAAAGAGCTCAAAGTTTAGGAAGAATGTGGAAATAGTGAAGTCTATTTTTTTATACCTCTAGGACAGAGCAGGGTGTGCTAAGTGAAATAAGTTCTAAGAAATCCAATGAAAGCTTAAAGAGGGAGAAATAGAATCAGCTGAGGGATGGCAACAATAAATCGTTAATTATTTACCCTGGGTTTTGGAGGATGGATCAGATGAGAAAAACAGAATGGAAAGGAGAAGGTCCCAGGTGGTGACAGCAGGATGAGTTCTGGGAGGCAGCATTCGGGGAAAGAGGGAGGCATATAGTTTGGCTGAAATACAGAGTGTAAATGGGGGCATAATGGGAAACTTGGGAATGAGTTAGAATCATGTTTTACAGAATCTTCAAAGCTACATAGAGTCATACTTCCCTGGGGCCCAGGACTAGAACTGGGCTTTCAAAACATTACTAGCTTTACCGTCTTTCTTTGCAGACCACTCTGCTTCATTTTTGGGAGAAAACTTCTCACACTATGGCAGCCATCCATGAGAGCTTCAAAGGTTATCAACCATATGAATTTACTACTTTAAAGGTATGGAAGCTAGAGGGGCCACTAGAAAATCTTGAGAAAAGTAAAATTTTGTTTGTATCACAAGCAAAGTCCATTGCAGAAAGCGTCATTATTCCAGGACTCAGAATGCGAAAGAGAACTGTGCCCCAAGCAGAGTCTTTTTTTATTTTTTTTTTACTGCATCAGGATTCAATACAATGATAATCTACTGCAATCCAAAAACACACATTGAATATTAGGATACATGTTACTGGGAGATGAATTGTGGTGAACTTGAATCTAATGATAGGTCCTGCTCCTTTAAAATACTTGTTTGACATTGCTAAAGGGGAGATTGTACAAGTCCCATAAACTACTTTTAATTATTATATTCAAATATCCTCAATTTAGAAGGTATCCTTCTTTCCTCCCTTACTTCTGAAATGTATCATTTTATTCTGAGAGTACCATCCAACATAAAATTGAATTTTTCTGTAAGACTACAGCAGTATTTTCTAATTGAAAAAGCGGTATTAAACTCAATGATTTTGGGGCTCAGAAGGGATACATGCACAGTGTCTGATTCTCAGTATTGGATCTGCACATGGAGTTGTTTTTCTCTCTCCTGGTTACAAAAGATGAATGCATATTGAGACAAAGAAGTGATTTTGGTTCCAAAAGGATTTTAAGAATGATGAGAGAACAGTGGTTACTTCATTGCCAGGTCATGTCTTTGAAAGAAAAAAAAGAGGCGTGAACTAGCTAAAGTTCACCTTGAACTTGCCTTGCTCTTGATTGTTCAA
Organism: Rhinopithecus roxellana; assembly: GCF_007565055.1. Taxonomy (NCBI): domain Eukaryota; kingdom Metazoa; phylum Chordata; class Mammalia; order Primates; family Cercopithecidae; genus Rhinopithecus; species Rhinopithecus roxellana. The sequence continues at coordinate 128,904,796 of NC_044554.1, read as the reverse complement.
GCAATTTGTATGCATTTCATCACCTTGCTTGACATCAAAACATTAAAATTCTTTTTTTTTTTTTTTTGCCTTAAATCACTTTTTTGATTTTGAGATATGTATAATGTCACTGCATCTATACAAGTACCAAAAAATGCTTTAAGACCTTGGCCCTTAAAATGAAGATTCCAAGAGGAACCCAGGAAAGTCCACTCACCTTGTGCTGCAGACAGGACACCTGGCCAAAGAATTTGTTCCTCATTATCCCCTCCCAGCTGGCTGCACGCCCATTGATTGGCACTAGCTGGCATGTTGCATGGTGAATGCATTCAGAGTGTGTACTGTTTTGCTCTGTCAACTATAAGCACTTCAGGGAAAGGGGAAGGACCTTTTATTTCTTATGTATCCTCTTTTGTCCAGCCAAATGTTTTGTACACAGTGTGCTCAGCCTTCCCTTTCACACTGGCAGTGTTACCAGTGTTGGCAGGAGCTTCATCATCTCTGATTTACTGCTGTTTTCAGCACCTTCAGAAGCAGGCATTCTGACCAAGGCAGACTGGTTAAAAGTATAACTATTCACAATTCTTATACAGGCCTGAGCGAAATCCCATGGATTTTACTCTTTGATGAGGCAGAGGCTTTTAGGGTTGAGGGCATGAATGTGAATTGGGTTTTCTTTTATATATCATTTCAAAGGTTATCTGTCTTTTACAAGACAACTGTACATTACATACACCAAGATGAAATGATGCCTACCCCAGATATAATTCAGAAGAACTTCAGGCATGAGTTAGTTGCATATAAAGTACAATGTGAATTCGTGAAATTGAAGTTGTGCCACAAGCATGGAAGAACCCATATGTGTATCCCTGGCCTCCTGTGCTGAGGAAAATATGGCTCCTTAATTTTTGCTATGACATTTATCCTGCAGAGAAGATCAAGCTGATTATGCTAGAGCATTTCTGGGCTGATAATTTAGTGAAAGTTTGACAGCAATGGTTCAGGACATACTTACAAATATTTTGGGCAGATGACTATCTGTTAGCTTTTACATCCCCAGAACCTTCCTTAAATTATGGTTTAAGTAATAGTTCATGGTTTAATTGTAATATAATCTTAGTGGGAGTAATAATGTATCTGTTAAGGTATAATGATGATGTTATGGTAATATTAAGAATAAATGTTCAGAAACCAACCAAATAATCTGTACTTTTGTTCTTTTGTTACCTCTCTAGAATGTTATTCATCTAGGCTTTCAATGATGACATATTGCATTAGAATCTCAAGCTGATAGATAATTATTAGGTTGGTGCAAAAGTAATTACAGGTTTTTCTATTACTTTTAGTGGCAAAAACCACAATTACTTTTACACCAACCTAATATTTTTCTTTTTATGTGTACTCAAATATGATATAATGGAATCCTGTTATGACACAACTCACTATTACATCAATATAAGTACATTGCATATTGTTTTGTATGCCACAAAACATGAAGATGGAAACCATTAATACTTTATGTATCACAGTAAAATACAAGGATAAGATATTGTGTGACTTCTCAACCCTCTTGCACCAGTATATTTAATACATGTCCTGTGTTTATAAGATTTGTATTTTATCAAGTCATCTTTTAATATATATAATTTTATTCTGAATGGCACTGTATGTTGATAATGGCCATTTTGAAATTTAAGTAAATATTTCCACGATTAATTTATTCTGTGGGTTTACCTAAGCAAATAACCCCTGAAATGCCTTTTGGGACTCTGACTGGAAAGAAAACATTGTCTTTAAAGAGGGTTACCAAGCTCTGTTAATGAAAAGCAAGCCATTTGTTTTCTTTTGCTTCAGGGTGTATTCTGAGTGTGTTGGTAATTGTGCCATTGCAGCTGTATTTCCTGACTGTTAGTTTTATGCTTGATGAAGGATGATAATTAATGTGTTAAACACTTGGTGCATCCTGTTTGGAGGGACAAGTTTTTTGCTACAGAATTACAGAGATGTAACTCATGCCCCAAGAAGTACAAAGTTTTACTTCTACTGAACCTTTCTGTAGAAAATAGAGTTATAATTCTTTTACAAAATAATTTTATTATAAAGATGAATTGAAAAATATCCAAGTGACTGTTGTGATATTTTGTTGTAATGTTTTATGTGACAACAGATATTGCTTTTTTACACAAGCCTAATGTAATTATATTGATTCTACTTTTACTGACATATTCCTTCATTTTAATTTTTTTATAATAAATAGATTTTTGTAGCATTTTTAACTTTGTAATTTAGCTTTAAAATTTAATATTTAAGGCCGGGCGCGGTGGCTCAAGCCTGTAATCCCAGCACTTTGGGAGGCCGAGACGGGCGGATCATGAGGTCAGGAGATCGAGACCATCCTGACTAACCTGGTGAAACCCCGTCTCTATGAAAAAATACAAAAAACTAGCCGGGCGAGGTGGCAGGCGCCTGTAGTCCCAGCTACTCGGGAGGCTGAGGCAGGAGAATGGCATAAACCCGGGAGGCCGCAGAGCTTGCAGTGAGCTGAGATCCGGCCACCGCACTCCAGCCTGGGCGACAGAGCGAGACTCTGTCTCAAAAAAAAAAAAAAATTAATATTTAAAAATTTTTAATCTGATAATTATAACAGCTCAAGTTTAAGGCAGAGAAACTATCTTCTAAGTGGTTTCCAATGACGGAAGCAATTCCCTGATCTTGTATTTTCACACAACAAACATTTATCAATTCATTGAAATGTTACTACATATATATATTTTTTTTTTGCCTGAGTTGTAATTAATATATTTATTTTATATTGATGCTAAATCATCTGGGACTATCTTTCACATGATAGAAATTATTGAGTCATGGGACTAGGAATGGAATAATGTTACTAGCCAGAACTTGAAAACATGGTCACTTTTCTAGAGAAAGTAACTTAGACTAAGAGTTTATGGCATTTTAAAATACTAAATGAAATTCTGTCTTGTTAGGAGAGCAGTACCCTATCTTAAATTACCAACACTCAGATGTGGTGGTCTTTGCTTCATCTTTCCCGATGTCATTTGCTTTCACATTTCTCCACAGATCCAGAGCAGACATTATCAAGGGGGGAACAAAAGACCTCATGAGTAGAATGGCTTTTCCCTGGAAAATCTGACATATATTTATATCAGCGACCATTTTCCCTCTATCTGGCATGCTGGCAGCAGGTTGAGTTGGGTGTCGCAGTGAGCATTGGGCCCCTTGCAGCAGTGGACATACTCATCCAGGGGCGTGTCCTCCTGCATTTGTATTTTTAAGGAGATCAGAGTGCCTGTATTTAATGAAAATGGCCAGTAGTAAAGTGGATTCCTGTGAAATGTCTCGTACCAGTGTTTTTGGAAGGAAAGCCAGTTTTTTTACTTTGCTCTTCTTTTTCTCTGGTTTTGTAATAAAACAAAGTATGTAAAAGCACAAGCTCTGGAGCCAGCCAGACCTGGCTTTAAGTCTTGCTCTGCATGGTGGTGGTAGTGAGAGGGGTGTGAATGGTTGTGATAGTGGTGGCAGTGTTTGTGTTGGTGATGCTAGTGATGACAGTGGTGGTGACGAAGGAGGTGAAAATGATGGCAGCAGCAGTGCTGGAGGAGCTGGTGGTGGTAGTGGTGATGGAGGAGATGGCGGTAGTGGTGGAAGAGGTGATGGTGGTAGTGGTGGCGGTAGTGGTGGCAGTAGTGGTGATGAAGGAGATAATGGTGGTGGTGGTGGTGGTGGAGGAGATAGTGGTAGTGGTGGAAGAGGTGATGGTGGTAGTGGTGATGAAGGAGATAATGGTGGTGGTGGTGGTGATGGTGATGGTGGTGGAGGAGGTGATGGTGGTAGTGGTAGGGGTAATGGTGATGAAGGAGATAATGGTGGTGGTGGTGGTGGTGGAGGTGATGGTGGTAGTGGTGGTAGTAGTGGTGATGAAGGAGATAATGGTGGTGGTGGTGGTGGAGGTGATGGTGGTAGTAGTGGTGGTAGTGGTGATGAAGGAGATAATGGTGGTGGTGGTGGTGGAGGTGATGGTGGTAGTAGTGGTGGTAGTGGTGATGAAGGAGATAATGGTGGTGGTGGTGGTGGAGGTGATGGTGGTAGTAGTGGTGGTAGTGGTGATGAAGGAGATAATGGTGGTGGTGGTGGTGGTGGAGGAGATGGTGGTAGTGGTGGAAGAGGTGATGGTGGTAGTGGTGGTGGTAGTGGTGATGAAGGAGATAATGGTGGTGGTGGTGGTGATGGTGGAGGAGGTGATGGTGGTAGTGGTGGAAGAGGTGATGGTGGTAGTTGGGGTAGTGGTGATGAAGGAGATAAGGTGATGGTGGTGGTGGTGGTGGTGGAGGAGGTGATGGTGGTAGTGGTGGGGGTAGCAGTGATAAAGGAGATAATGGTGGTGGTGGTGGAGGAGGAGGTGATGGTGGTAGTGGTGGAAGAGGTGATGGTGGTAGTTGTAGGGCTAGTGGTGATGAAGGAGATAATGGTGGTGGTGGTGGTGGAGGAGGAGGTGATGGTGGTAGTGGTGGAAGAGGTGATGGTAGTAGTTGTAGGAGTAGTGGTGATGAAGGAGATAATGGTGGTGGTGGTGATGGAGGAGATGGTGGTGGTGGAAGAGGTGATGGTGGTAGTGGCGATGAAGGAGATAATGGTGGTGGTGATGGTGGTGGAGGAAGTGATGGTGGTAGTGGTGGGGGTAGTGATGATGAAGGAGATAATGGTGGTGGTGGTGGTGGAGGAGATGGTGGTAGTGGAAGAGGTGATGGTGGTAGTGGTGATGAAGGAGATAATGGTGGTGGTAGTGGTGATGATGGTGGTGGTGGAGGAGGTGATGGTGGTAGTGGTGGGGGTAGTGGTGATGAAGAAGATAATGGTGGTAGTGGTGGTGGTCGTGGTGGTGGTGGAGGTGATGGCGGTTGATGTGGTAGTGGCGGAAGAGGTGATGGTGGTAGTTGTAGGGGTAGTGGTGATGAAGGAGATAATGGTGGTGGTGGAGGAGGTGATGGTGATAATGGTAGAAGAGGTGATGGTGGTAGTTTGGTCGTTAGTGTGATGAAGTCTGGTGGTGGTGGTCGTGTGGGGAGCTGGTGGGTGGTGGAAGAGGTGATGGTGGTAGTGGTGATGAAGGAGATGTGGTGGTGGTGGTGGTGGTGGAGGAGGTGGTGATTGTGGTAGTGGTGGGGTTAGTGGTGCTGCCCGCGCTCCTGTGGTGGTGGTGGTAGTGGCGGCGCTCGTGGGGTTCGTGGTCTGCCCGAGCTCCTCGTGGTGGTGGTGGTAGTGGAGGAGATAGTGGTAGTGGTGGAAGAGGTGATGGTGGTAGTGGTGGGGGTAGTGGTGGTGAAGGAGATAATGGTGGTGGTGATGGTAGAGGAGATAATGGTAATAGTGGTGAAAGAGATAAGTGGTAGTGGTGGTGGTGGTAAGGGTGATGGTAATAGTTGTGGTGGTTGTTGAGATGGTGGTGGCAGTGGTGAGGATAACAGCCATGGTGAAGGCTTCAGTAATCCCATACTGCTGGTAATGGGGATGTACTTACTATGAATTCTTTAGTAGATCCAGAAGACAGCCATTTGAAGCATCAACACAGGAGAGTTTGTTGGGGTTTCTAGGTTACATTGGTTACGTTACTTTCTTACTCTCCATTTTCATCCTAGATTATCAGTTTTATGTGAGTTTCACAGGTGAGGCTATGAATGGCAGTGGGACAGGAGGTCTGGCCAGATCTCACCCCAGGGTAACCCAACCCATCCCTTCCCTGGCTTTCACAGACACTCTGGCAACTCCCAAACCTGTCCTTCAGCTTTGCAGACCTTGGTCTGGGCTCAAAGAATTCCCACCAGGGATAGAAGAGGGCTGGGCAGGCCTGCAGGCAGAAAAGACAGTAGGGCCTCCTATCTCTGCAAGAGGGCTAATTCTAAAAAATGCAATTTGGCTTTGTAACTTGCTCTTGATCTGTGCCAAGATTTTAACGCTAAGGAAACCTGAATTTGAAAACATAACCCTGAAAACCCTGAAAATAACCATTGAAACAGATGTGCCCATGTTTCCTCCTTTCTCTCTTGGGGTATAGGTCTTAGCACTGTTAGATGGAACATCATTCTAGAGACCAGAATGCTTTAAGCTTTGAAAATTCAAAAAACATCCTTTTCTAAATTTTGTTTTTCTCAAATTCGTATGCCTCGCAGCCTTCTTCCACCCACCTCCACATTTCTCAGTTAATCACTGGAACATTTACCAACAGGCCACATGGCTCTGTAGTTACTTGCTTTCAAAATAAAGCCATAATAGTTTTTATGAAAATTGGGTAAATATCCCTGCAATGCTATTTTAGTTACCAGTCCCAACAAGGCAATTACATATGGCGAGCATCCAGGATATCCTTTTAGGCTTTCAAGTTTTCTCTCAGTGTCATTACTTTACACAGCATTTAGCAAGGCTGTTTTTTTCCCAAGCTGCTCCAGTCCAGATCATTGGAAACAGCAAACTGGGATGCATCCAGGTCACCAAGAAAGGAGGGAGTGGAGGGACTGACCAAGGCCACCACTGAAATCTGAGGGGGACGAGCCAGAGTATGGCTTGTCAGTCGTTCATCCACGCCTGATGGCGACTGGCATTGGTTCTCCCAGGCAGCTGGTAGCTCAGGCCTTCACAACGGCATGTTGCTTCTCCAACCCCCACCTCTGTCATTCCCTAACTCCTCCCTGAGGGGAAAGGGAAAAATATTACTATTGTGTGGGTAGGTTGTCTGGGCCAAACGCTCTGCTAAGGGTGAGGTGAAATAATGTCTAGGAGAATTTGTCACACAGTGTGCCAAGGTTGGGATTGTAATTAATAATACTGCGAGGTTCAGCACTGACATATAGAAAGTGAATATATTTCCTTTAACCCTCAAAATAACCTTGGAACATTTGATATACTTGTTCAAATGAGGAAACAGAAACTCAGAAAGGTCTAGTCGTTTGCCTGGGCCTGCATGCCCATTTTGCAGAAGACTGGGAATGGGGGTGCCCCTGCCTTCCCCAGCAGGGCCATGCACTGCTTTCCAGGGGTACTCCTGGTCACGGGGCGGAAAGGGAGGAGGAGAAAGCAGAAGTGCCACGTTTAAATAATACAGCTGCAAACTTTCAATTTAAAATAGCACTTTGAAGTGTTTGCTTATAGGCAAAAAGCATGATTTGTGTGTCAGTCCTTCAGATACCTGGGAATGTATGGCTCTTCTTTTAGAGTTTGGAATGAAGTCTTCTTGATCTCCCCAACCCCTCATATTGAAGGGGAAGGTCACTACATGCTGGCTTGGGTATTTAATACCATTTCTTAACTAGTTGTAGAATATTTAAGACCCGGATTCAAATATTGCTACTACCTGTTAATAGCCAAATGGCCTGAAGCAAGTCAGTTCACCTCTCCAAGTCTCCATTTTCCTGTCAGGAGAGCAGGAATACAAGGTTTATCTGGGTTTTGTGAGGATTAAGTGAGATACAGAAAACATAGAGCACAGTACCTACCACAGGAGGAGCACTTAAGACGTCGAATTCCCTTTAGAACTTTAAAAGTCATTGATAAGAAATCAAGTTTTGAGTGCTTGGTATGAGCTTGGTACTGTGTAGAAGCACCCTGTCAGTTCATCCTCACAACATCACACAATGAATACTCACCATTACCTCCATTGTTCTCGTGGGTAAACAAGACCTCCAAGGAGTGGATACAACGTCTGTGCCACAGCACTATGGGATCCATCTCCAAAGTCCATTTGTTTCCAGGACGGTATGGTGCCTTCTCATTATCAATTTTCCATCTTATTTTTAAAGAATATTATCTCTCTTGTTTATGATTGTGATTGTTTTTCTCTAATTTTACTTTTTTGTACAGTACAATTCAAGGTTACCTCTAGTTATAGAGTAATAGTGTTTCTTATATAGTGTCTTTATAAATTTGTAAGTGCATGGTGAGGGCAAGAGAGTACGTATGTGCTGAATGTCCATGAATTATGTGGCCAGTACACATCACTGTGGCCTCTGTTTTTATTCTCATGTACTTCTACTTGTATAAACACATATATACACACACCCAACTGAATTCAACACTTTTTAACCATGCCCCATATCTTGAACGCTTTTATTTTTTTTTATAGACAATTACTTGGCACCTTCATATGTGTACAATATAATTAATGGAAAGTAGCATAAGAAAATTAGATGTCGTAATTAAAGGCTAGAGAAGATACTACTCAGCTGTCAAAGTTAAACATTAAATTTAGGTTATTAGAACTGGCTGCTGGCCTTGTGTCTGTGAAATTTGTTTTGCTAAGTAGTTTTGCATTCATTTAGATGAATGTTGCTGTTGCTTTTATTTTCCTAATACAGGAAGTAGTAACTCCCATTATTATATTAAGCTGTTTCCTTTCTAAGACACTTTTGCAAGCTCGATCTGCGTGTTTCCTCTGTCACACTGATCTTATATACTGTGTATGTGCTTCCTGAAACCATTTAAGCATTGATGGAAATTATTAGCGTGTTAGTGCAGCCTTAACAGAGAAAAGTTACTTAGTCTAAAAACATTCTTTCCTCCACAAGGAACCTTTCAGTCTTGTATGACTCTGTGGGCTGCTAATACACAGCAATTTTCATGAGCAATTTTCATGAGAGACTGAGTGGGTTTGGGGTTTAGAAACAGAATGTTTTTGGAGTTTTCATTTCTGGACATGGATTCAAATGTGGCTCCCATCAGCCAGTAATTGGAAATAATAGTTCTTCTGTTGGCTGCCTCATCTATATATACATAGACAGGCCTCTTAGATTCATTTTGCCTGAGCAGGTGTTCATGTCGCACAGAAAATATTGTCACCCCTGACTTCTGTGCATTCTATAGAGTTAAGCATCTCAACTGAGTTGTGGAGTTGAAAATAATTTGAAGTTCCTAATTCACCTTCACCTTGTACCCCTAGTTGAGCCTTGTGATCAAACCTCGGGGAGAGCAGTCTATAGAATATCCTGTATCTGACGGTCATACCCAGGAACTCATTTGGGGGGATGAAGAGGGTTATGATTTTTTCCTCCATGATTTTTTTTTTTTTTTAAGATAGAGTCTTGCACTGTTGCCCAGGTTGGAGTGCAGTGGCGTGATCTCGGCTCACTGCAAGCTCCGCCTCCCGGGTTCACGCCATTCTCCTACCTCAGCCTCCCAAGTAGCTGGGACTACAGGAGCCCACCAACGCGCCTGGCTAATTTTTTGTACTTCTAGTAGAGACAGGGTTTTCTACTGTCTCTACTATTAGCCAGGATGGTCTCGATCTCCTGACCTCCTGATCCACCCGCCTCAGCCTCCCAAAGTGCTGGGATTACAGGCGTGAGCCAATGAGCCTGGGCCCCTCCATGACCTTTTAATGTTCCCCTTATCCTCTTTATATCTTCAATGTATACTATCTTTTGTAAGAAACAAGTTCCATATGTGTTATTGTGTTTTTCCTTGCTATATTGAAGAGTATTTAGCTTCGTTTGGTCTAAAAATTCTGTCTTGGTGATGTCCCTTGAAAATGTCCTGAAATTGATTATGGTGATGGTCGTACAACTATGTGAATGCAGTAAGTCCTTACTTACTGTCATCAGTTGGTTCTTGGGAAACTGTGACTTTAAGCAAAACAATATATAATGAAATCAATTTTACCATAGTCTAATTATACAAGCAGGAGTTGAGTTCTTATGATGCAACAATTTATGGTCACAAAAACATCACCACACTTCTAAATAAAGACCCAAAACACTTCTAATATTTAACATTGAAAGAAATCTAAGTTATATGTACATTTAAGAAAGTTTAAAAAAAAAAGTAAGATAATTCCTTACCCAATTCTTGGTGGATCAGTGAGTGACCGGGAGTCAGAGTGGTAGTGGGTTAAATTAATAAGTGTTGACGAAGCAAAAATTTTAAGGCATCGCCTACCACCAGGCAGTTCAATCACAATCACAAATGCAGTGGGCTCACCGGTTGCTTTTCTATCACAGTGTTTATTGTCATGCTTCTGTGTAATTATATACTTGAAGGATTTTTTATGATGAATTTTATTTATTCATTTGTTCCTTTTCCAACCTGCTTATTCCAGTTCGGGGTGGTGGATGGTGGGAGCCTATCCCCGCAACTCAGGGCACAGGATGGCAACCAGTCCTAGACAGGATGCCACCCCGTAGCAGGTTGCACTGACACACACCCCCACAGTCATTCACACTGGGACCATGTAGAATCACACTTTCACCTGACTTATGTAGCTTTGGGATATGGGAGGAAGCTGGAGTGGAGCCAGGAGAAAACCCACTCAGACATGGGCAGAATGTGCAAACTCCACCCTGACGGTGGCCCTGGGCCAGGAAATCCTTTTTTTTTTTTTCTCATCAACATTGTAACAAAATGACATTATTCAAGGACCTACTTTCTGTGTACTACAAACCATTGAACAATATGGTGAATTCTAAAAATGGGGTGAATTCTATGGTATTTGAATTATAGCTCAGTTAAGCTTGTGTGTATGTGTGTGTGTGTGTGTGTGTGTGTGTGTTCCCCTTGGTTCAGAATTCTAATATTTAATAAATAAGTCCATGTGCTTAGTATTAATTTTGCTTGTGGTTTTATAAACCTTTTCAAATTACTCCCCTGAGCCTTTGAATTTCCTAGCTAAAGAGCTGTAGTTTTTTTAGTGTAACCTTATGTACATGTATTTATCAGTCAACAAGTACATATTTAGCACCTCTCTTGAGCTGCAACAGCCAAATTGTTATAGGAATAATAGTCATAGTAGGAAGAGAGGAGCAGTTGCCACAGGAATTATTAATAATAATTTTAAATAGTTGGAACTACAGCCATTCTGTTGGGAGAAGCACAATAGTGACTTAACTGTGATTGTGGTGACAGGGAGCAACAATTGAGTCCCTGCTAATGGGCCAACAGGGGTAGGGGTTGAAAAGGAGGAGTGAGTGGTTTACATTACAAAAGGATTGTCTGAGAGCTGCTCAAGTGTGGTTATGAGGGAAGGTCAGGCTGGAGACAGAAAGGATGATAACCGTGGAGCTGTCAAGGGCATCTCAGGGGTTTAGGCAAGCGCTGTGGCAGCTAGACGGGGCCAGCTGAGAGCAGACATGTCCTGGCCCTGCCTAGCGTTGATTGATAAAAAGGAAACACAACGAGAAGATAATTGAGCAAACCAGGAGGCCTGGAGAAGTGTTAAAAATTTAAAAGTGAGTCTTGGGAGCCATCAGAACCTTGGCTGAAAATATTTCTGGCTTCACTTTGACCAGAGTTGGACCATTTTGTGGGGGAATAGAACTACTGAAAGGCGTGTGTGTGTGTGTGTGTGTGTGTGTGTGTGTGTGTGTGTGTGTTTGTACATGAATAAAATGCGGTAATTGGCAGATGGATTGAAAAGAGTACATCCTTGAAATCTATTGAACTGCTTCCTCCTGGCTGCACATATACTAAGCACACACACGCACACGCACACACGTGCCTGACTTTCGCTGGAAGCTTTGGGGTATATAAAAAAAACATGAACATCCAGACTGCAGTCCATATTCCAGTTGTCTCATTTGTCCTGACACTGCCCTTTGTATCATTTTCCTCTCCAGTGCAGGCTGCAGCAGCCAGGGATCATGTATTGCATTTAGTTGTCATGCATTAGGGAGACAGAAAGAGCAAAAGATGATGATGGAACAAAATGGGGCAAAATGTTAAATATTGATGAATCTGGATATAGGAATGTCCTCCCCATTTGACCCCTGCCGACCTCCTTATCCCAGTCTCATAAGACTTGTACTCTTGCCAACTACATGGCAGCTCCAGTGGCATTCTTTTTGTTCCTCAGACAAACCAAGCTATTCCTACCTTTGAGCTGTTGACTCGGAGCTCTCTCTTCTCCCTGAGCTGCAGATGGCTGGCTCTGTCTTGTTATTTAGCTCTCTGTTGAAATGTCACTTACAAGAGAGGACATCCTGCTAACTGGAGTAATGACCCAATCATTTTCTATCCCTCTGTTTTAATTATCTGCCTGGACCCATCTCTAGCTAATAATTTGTCTGTTATGTTCACCGGTGTATCCAAAGAACCCCAACAGCACCTGTCTTTGGGTAGTGCTCAAAAACTATTTGTTAACTGAATTAACTGATCTAAATGCCCAGAAATAGGAGTCATTAAAAATGATGTCAGTGCCTTACGGATGTGCTTTATGCAAGAAAATGCTTCCGAACTCCAATCAGGGGACATATACTCAGAGAAGACCTAGGTCCTACTTTAGAATATTGGTGAAGGAATGCACACTTTTATATTTCAATTTTAATATTAACTTCTTAAGGTATATAAAGTCTTTTTTATATTCTCCAGTCTAATAAGCCTTTTTTAAATTATGAAATATCTACACAAATTATATTGGTTAAAAGGACCACTGTCTCTCTATATATTTACATAATATGTATATTTATACAATGATTCCAATCATACAAGTAGTGTGACTATGAAGAAAAACAGAAAATATATGAAAATAATAATTTTAAGGATATGGAATTATGAGTAATTTTTACTTTTTTATCAAACTTGTTGCATGTGGTTCTATTATGTTTCTAATTTAGAAAATAATTTACAGAGACAAAACATAATACAGGATAAATATGATCAAATATTAATAAAACTGAAGTACAGTTTGGATATGGAAAGACTTCCCTGAATCTGGCATGCTTAGTGAAGCTTTACAGAAAATACTGGTAATTGATCTGCGCTTTGAAAACATTCATTGGATTAATGAGGATAAACAAATAGAGCATTTTAAGTTAAGCAGAACGAACAAAGGAAGGAAGAAACTAGCACATGGGAGACTATGAGGAGACCATCCTAATTGAAAGAAAGCTCATTTTTGGGGGATGGTAGGAAGCAAGTTGGGAAAGTTAGGCTAGATCGCATTTTAGAAGATCTTCAAAATTGGTCAGAGAGGTTGATATTAGAAGTGGAAAGAAATAAAGAAGTTCTTAAATAAAGAAATACGCTGGTCCTTCTCAAGAAATAAGATTCTTGAATAGAAGGATAACATGATGGCGTGGGTGTTTTAGGAAAATTACTCTGTGCAGGGAGAGAAACAGAGCTGGCAGTTTGGAAGTGTGACACCAGTATCCATCTGGTGTCCATGGCAGACACCAAAATCAATCACAGGTCTGCTCTGCCGAGACACAGCCTGAGAACCATCTTCACTGGCCCTCCAGTCAGCCAGTACTAATCAATCAGAGTTGGCCATGAAACCTGATTGCCTCCTGTGTGTGTCAGACAAGTGAATGATAGGCAGGAGAAGGACAGGAGAAACAAGGTGAGGGCCCCAGGCTCATGACTTGGATTTTAGGAGTTCTAAGAATATAAGAAGGATAAGTATCCTGAGATGTTTCTTTCGTATTTGTAGGTTTGTATTTTAATGAGGGCCAGAAATAGAGATCTTTTTGTATAACTCATTATTCAGTTCTAGAAATGTTTTGCTTTTTTTTTCAGGGTCATTGTCACTGGTATACAGTTTCTAGGCACTTCCTTTAAAAAAAAAAAAATTTAAATATTTGGTAAGCCTTGAAAACAGTAACTCCAACAAATGATGTGCCAAAAAGAGACTCTCACCCTTTTTAATCTACAAAGATTTGGATGCACCTGCTCTGTCCACTCATGGGAGTTAGGTTGTCAGAATATGTTAGGCCACTATTTTTGGTTTTTTAGGAAAAGGTTTTGTTTTCTGTTATTTTTTAAAACTGGGTTTTAGATTGCAAAATAGCAAACAAAATTAAAAATAAAATGAAATTGTCTCATCTCTGGTGGAGGTGGGAGGAACTTCTACTTTGTCAGTGTGTGGGCTGCGAACAGAACAGAATGTTTATCTTAACTGCATGTTGAAGTTGAAAAATAAAGTTAGCAATAGCCAAAAGGCCGCGTTTGAATAACTTGTCTCAAAAGGGAAAACATAAATCTAGTGGCAAATCAGCTCTGCTATATATGCTAGTATTTATTGGATGTGTCTGAGAACATTGTTGCTTCACCATATAAAATTTTATTTCTTCCAACTGATTGGTTCAAGGTCACCTCCCAATACCTGTAATTCAAAGTTTGGTTGCTGGGACCAATGACAGTTGAATTTTTGTATTGATAACCTTTCTTTTCTTTTTTTTTGTCTCTATTTCTTCTTCTTTTTTTTTCTTTCATTTTTCTATGGCTCGTGATCAAGAGCTTACAAGACCCTATGAAAAAATTAGTTGAAAAAGAAGAAAAGAAGAAAATCACCCAGCAGGAAAGTACAGATGCGGCCGTGCAGGAGCCGAGTCAGTAAGTCACAGGTTCCTTCCCTCTACATCTTTCTTCCCACAGGTGAGAGTGACGTGGTTCTCGCTGACGGAACCTGGCTGGGCCTCAGACATAGGCTCATTGTCTTACTTCCTCACTTCTCAGAGTAGATGTATTAGCATCCCGGCCAAACCCCTTTAACACATGTTCCTGCTAGGTCGTGACTCACGTATCCCAGTAAGAGATCGGTTTCCAGGGGACTTAAAAGGGCACACTTGTGAGGAGCTGACTGGGGCAAGACAGGGCAAATGTCCCCAGCTCTCCTTGGCTCTCTGCCTGTGGCCTGAGCCCCAGCTTTGCACTTTCTCTGGTTTCTGGACCCTATCTGGTCTGTTGTCAACACTAGATGCTCTTCTAGATAGGAAATCCCCTGGCTTTTCTCTCACTGAAGGAGCTTTCCTGTGAAATTGCCCTGGGACACATGCATACTAAGGCATCACCATATGAAAGTGTTGGATTTTGGCACTGTGTTTTCTACCATGCAGAATGTCTGTTTTCTTCTCTGTGAAACAGAGAACAGCTTTGAGTACAGGAAATGACTGCTCCATCTCCATTTCATGCCCCTTTTCAAAGAAGGTGCCTCTTGTCATTTTAAATACTGAGATGAACTTTTCAGCATGTGTGGTGCATGGTTCCCATTCTCATACAGTGAGAAGGAGGTTTAAATGTGAATCTGTATCATTTTCTGTGGAGATGTAATAGCTTGCAGGAATGTAGTTAGTCTTTGAACTGGCCGACCTAGGAAAACAAAATGGATGCCCTTGCTTCTATTCTGTACTCCTTTTCCACACACACAAAAATTTAGATGACAATCTTATAGTAAAATAGGCTTATACTTTTATTGTATTTCTAAATCAACTTTCAGACATATTTTTTGTCCCACAGGAAAATTTGCTGCCAATATTAGCCTTTTTAAAGTTTAAAGCATATATGTACTAGGTAAATTTTTTGGTGCAGAATGAAGACAAGTTCTCACTGAAGGACAGACCATAGAATATGATCTGAATCTAGTACAATTGGCTAGTTTATGGTGAACCAGTTTAACCCATTCCTGATGATGGTAATACTGCTAGCTATCATTTTAGTGAGCACCTACTGTGAACCAGGTACAATGCTAGGTGTTTTATTTATGTTAATTCCATCTCATGACAACCTTCAGTGACATCAAGGCTGGGATTTTCCTCATCAGTGTAAAAGATGGAAGGAAGGCTCTGGAAGGTTAAGGGGCTGCCCACATACTCTTGTGTAGTAAGAGGTGAGGCCTGGAGTGGGTCCCTGTACCTTCTTTTCACCATATAAGTTCATACAATCAAAATAAAGCATTCACCTTTACTTAGAAGGGGATTACCTGAGATTTTCTTGATTTGTTTTAATTAATTCAGATTTCTCAAATACTTTAGTACTTCATTTTAAAAGCTCAAAAAGTATAACCCAGTAACTATTTAAAATGACAGTGAACATTGAACATGAATTTTGTTTAGAAGTAGCAAGTGAAGATGCATCATGGTGCTAGGAGGAAGGTTCGGAGGCACCAAGTGAGTTTCAGGGCAGTGATGTGTCTTTGCGTTTAAAGCGGTGGTGAGAGTTGAGTAGGAGACGGCCAGCCTGGATTTGTGAGTGGTCCTGCCTGCAGCCTCTGTAGCTGAGCTAACCTCTGAAGATGTCCTCTCCTATAACACTAGGAATCAGAAGAAATCAATTCTGATTGATTTTTTACAGTTTTTTTACTATTAATTTTTACTGTTTTTTAAAGTGATGACTGTATGCATCTATCTTATTTATATCTAGCTGCCCATCTAGATATTTACAGAATATTTGCCTTGTGATGAAAGCAAATTCAGACATTAAGATGCTACAGAAAGGGACAGAAGGCCAGCAAATTGGCATGTAAATGACTATATGTTGACCCTTGTTTGTGTGTGTGTGTGCGTGTGTAATGTGTTTGTGTTAAAAGTGAAGTAATATTGTACTGAAAATCTGGCTGTATCATAAATATAACATTGATAGAACTTGACGACTAAACCTCTTTTTTATTTTAAGATTAATTTCATTAGAGGAAGAAAACCAGCGCAAGGAATCCTCTAGTTTTAAGAGTAAGTTTTGATTTTCGTTTAGAATTGCTTCTGAAATATTACTTAATGTTCAACAGCCAAGTCATTTTCCTTTTTGGCAAACTCCTCCTAGGCCTTTCTTCTTTTTCAACTGAGAAAAGGCTGATTTGCTTTTAGACTCAGTTCTAAATGTTCAGATATCCACGATGTCAACCCTACAGCGTTACTGAGAGAGGCTGTGTATTGTGAACCAGAAAATCATATCACAGTCATGTCAGCAGCAGCTCTTTAGGGGGCAGCCAGGATGGGAACTGGCAAATCGCTGTTTCTTTTCATAGCAGGTTATAAGATTTCTGCTGTGACCCTGACTAGTTCTAGTTTTAATAAGATGAGGCTGTGACCTCAGGAGACGTGGATTGGCGGTGTGTGTGGGGTGGGTGGGTATTCGTCGATGTCGGAAACAGATGGGAACTGCTCACTCTGCCCTGCCAGCTGATGCCTCAGCCTGCCAGTGCCGAGCAACCCCCGGATCCCTCAGGTGAAGTGAACCTGATGTGTTAGGAGAAGGGGTCAGAGCATTGGAAGGTGGCACAGTGTGCTCTGCAGGCTCATCAGCTATTTCTGTCTCCCGCTGTTACTGCCAGTTTTTTCATCGGTCCTTCACCTCACCAAGGGGTAGAGGGTTTGATAGATTGTGGTAGAACTAATGTGATGCAGTACCAAGCACTTCACTGGCACCCAAGCTCCTTGGAGATGCGGGGGAGTGTTTTATAGGTGTTATGAAGAGAACTAAAATTAGCCCAACAGTGTGTTTACCTGGCCTCCCTGGGGACATATGCACCTCTTCCTGCTTCACCCTCTGGTATGGTACCTTTCTGGAAGATAGGAGGAGGCAAAGCAGATTCTGGAACTTCCCCTCTGCTCCATTCTTCTCCTTCACCCTCTGTCTTCCTTTTTATCTTTCCACCCACTTACTTCTCCTCCTATTTGCTTTTCTCCTATCTGCCTTTCAACAACAATGACAACAACAAAAAAGACTCACTTTTTTGCCTCTAATGCTTGCTTCGTGTCATCCATTCACGCATGTACACCTTCACATACAAGTACTCACACACTTGTTCATGTGTTCAACAGACGTTTATTGAGCTGCCTCTGTGCCAGGTATGGCGCTGGGCTCTGGGCATACAGTGGTGCACCAGACATAGTCAGTCCTTTCCAGGGTGAGGCTGACAGTCAAAAGGGGAAGCAAATGGTAATCTAATCATTACACAAGTAATCCAGCAGCTCCAGCTTTGGTGGGAGCTCCAAGGGAGAGGTGCAGGGCTTTGGGCACATGTGATGGAGAGGACACAACTTGAGGAGATCGGGAAACTGGCTAAGCCAAGTGCTATGGCAAGACTTGTCAAAGCAGAAGAAACAGCCTGGGCAAAGGTTATAGGCCCGGGAGGACCTGGAGAATGTCAGAGAAACCATGCTCCAGAGCATGATGGGGAGCGAGTGGCAGGAGGAGAAAGGGAGCAGCTGGGCCTGCTCTTGTTGGCCGCAAAAGAGCTCTCTGTCTATGTGGATCTAAGCCCTCCAGCCTCAGTGTACCCACAGCATGAATCACTAATGTTGTCATAGTCAAGGTAATTGGATAGGAAAACATGGGTTCTGTGGGAAAATATAAACTGCAGTTTATTATATTTGTATGCAAGTTATAAATCTATATAAATTATATATTCATACAATATGTGACAATGCAGGGGAATCAGATTTTCTCTCGTTCCTTGTGCAGTATAATTGCTTGTGGTATTTGCATATTTTGAGATTGTAAATGTCGATCATCTTGTTTTATATATGCACAGAATAAAATCCATTATAATGAAGTATCATATTTCTTTTATTCTGTGACTTGCAGAAAGGCTAATGAACATATGAGCAAATCAAGTTTTAAGGTTGTTCTATTACAAACATACACACAGACACACTTTATTATTTAGAATAGTTTTTGGTTCACAGCAAAATTAGGGTCAAAGTATAGAGATTTCCCATATATTCCTTTCCCCAACATATACGTAGCCTTTCCCACTATTAACATCCTATACCAGGTGGTATATTTGTTATAGTCAATAAACTTACATTGACATTATTATAACCCAAAGTCCATAACTTACATTAGCATTCACTCTTGGTGTTATACATTTTGTGGGTATTACAAATGTATAATGATACGTATCTACCATTACAGGACCATACAAAATAGTTTCACTGCCCTGAAACCTCCGTGTGCTCCACTATTCATCCCTTCCTCCCCTCACACCCTTGGCAAACTGCTGATCTTTTTACTGCCCTCATAGTTTTGTCTTTTCCAGAATGTCATATAACTGGAATCATGCAATGTGTAGCCTTTTCAGATTGACTTCTTTCACTTAGTAATCTACCTTTTCATTTTAGCCAGGCCCATATGGCTAAAGCTCATTAGCATCATCAAGTAATAGTCAGTTACTTAAGTCACACACTTGTCCATGGAAGAAGTGTTAGATCGATGTCGTATGATTTTCAGGTTGTCTGCCAAACAAAGCAAAGATTCAGAGCTGTTAATTCAGCATTCTCTGAGAGCCGGTAGCAGGAGTCCAGTGTAATCTGAGGACCCCTGCTTCTGCCTGAGTGAGTTTGTGGATCCCATTTCTTCCTGAGGCTGTGCATTTACCTTACACTGCAATAACATATGAACATGCACACCATTTCGAGTTGTTGGTAACCAGTTGCACGTGTTATATTACAGCTGAAGATGGAAAAAGTACTTTATCTGCCTTAGACAAAAGCGCTACACATACTGCAGGCTCAGGTAATCTAGATTAAGGAAAACTACTCAATTTTAATTATTTGACTCAAACTCCTCACAAAATGAAACTAACTCATAATTTGTTTTCTTTCCTCTTCTCTAAAGGACCCATAGATGAACTGTTAGACATGAAACCTGAGGAAGGTGGTAAGATTTATGTGTTTCTTTGGGATTATGATTTGTTTGATTTTTGTATTTTTTTTTTTATTTTTTGAGGCGGAGTCTCACTCTGTCACCCAGGCTGGAGTGCAGTGGCCGGATCTCAGCTCACTGCAAGCTCCGCCTTCCGGGTTTACGCCATTCTCCTGCCTCAGCCTCCCGAGTAGCTGGGACTACATATTTGATTTTTTAAATTACTCTTTTGCATGTAAGAAAATGTAATGTTATTCTTTTTAATAGCTTTGCATTCCAAAGCAAAGTTTCTTGGGTGACAGTCTTTATAAATGACCTTAAATATGCCCAAGCACAAATTAGTATGGGGGATCTATCATCATTGGTATAATGAATTTCATAATGTTCAAACTACTACAGCTAAAAGTTATGTCAGGGGTCACATGCTATAGTAGAAAAAAACATGGCTTTCAGAATCACACATGTGGATTTAAAAACTGGTTTTACCATAAATGGCCTGTATTTTAAGCGATTTGCTTCATACTTAAACTCTCTAAGCCTTAGTTGTTCTCATTAGTCAAATGGAAACAATAGCAACAGCCTTGGTGGTTTATTGTCAGAATTGGAGATCGTGTGTAAGAGGTACTTGATGGCCTCTACCACAGGGTTGTGTCAAATGGTCATGAGTTGAGATAGTAGGACTAGTAATGTTTTCTCGGTGGTTTACTGTGCTAACTCTCCACTGACCCTTAGGTAGATGCAGAGGGAGAGTTTGCTTAGTTAAGTCCCACATCCGAATTTACCAAACCTAAAATCACTTACAAAATAATCTCCCAAAAGAGATTCCAGAACCATGGATTTGAGTGAGACATGTATAGTGTTAAGTATTTCTAAGACATGGAGAGGGTTCAGCCTAATTATAGCCTTAGCTCTCCATCTGACCAAGGGTTTCTTTTTAGTGATGTACCAAGAGTCCAAAATACCCCTGAAATTTGGAGCCAAACTCCACAGCCTCCTACGCCCTGGTGGCTGTCATGCAGCCTCCCCTGGCTTTACAGGTTTCTCACAGGACTACAGATTGGCTGAGGTCATCCTGCAGGCCCCAGTCAACCAGGGCAGACAACTCAGTTCAGTCTGGGCTTGATGTTGATTTAATTTACAGAGTGTATGAGGAAGAGAGTTTCTGGAAGACAGAGGATATTGGTTAAAGTTTTTTCAAAAGTGGAAAGGCACCACACCTCTAGCATTAAGTTTTCACGGTTTAGGGATATAAACTTGAGGACAGATACCTGCTTTCCCTATTACTGTCTTACAACAGGTAGAATACTATGCAGTATTGTGTGAATATCCATGCATATTTTATCAAAATGACTAATCATTTGTAAACATTGAAATCATACCAGGTAGTGGAAGTAATAAGCAGCTAATGTAGATTGCTATACATGGTGTCCATTTTTGTAAAAAATTTTCCTCCTTGGCTTAAGAACACATTACTTTGATAGAATAAAGGCATCTTTTACAAATTATTCTTTGGCAGGGATAAATATTTTATTCTCACCAAAATTAGGTAAAGACAATAATAGAACAAGCCTAGGTACCCACCACCCAGTTTCAGCAAGTCTTACCAGTTAAGAAATGTATTTATAATCCTTCACGTGCTTGAACTTACTTTGATAGGAAGGCTGTTATTCCTTTCGTTCCCAACATCTTGTTTATATAATTTGCTCTTTGCTTTTATTATCACCTTCTTTAATTTTATCATTTTAATGTTTGAATTTGACTAGGTAGTACATTCACATTGGGACAAAAGCCGACTTATAATAAAAAAAAATACACAGTAAAAGAATCCTCACTCTCTTTCCTCTTCCTTAACCCCCTCCCTATTCTAATACTTCCATCCCCCAGTGTATCTTGGTGTTTCTTTACCCAGACACAGCAAATACGAGTCTGTATTTTGTTTCCCTCTTTCTTAAAAAAAGAAAAAAAAGGTTCTTGGCTTTAGAATTTAACTTTCTTTAACTCAGCAATAAAGGTACAACCCTAACCCAGTGGTCATGCATTTCTTCAGAGAATTAAATCAGAAATGCCGCTGCCTGCGATAGATGCTTACTTTTATAAACTTCCTCAAAAGCATGTGCCAAGATATGTTGGGATGAGATTGACACTTGTCTACTTATTTAAAATAGCTTTCATATCTCATTGGTTTATAGTTACGATCTTTGTTAGTTTTGTAGACTAGCAGTCCATACCCCTTTTTTTGAGCATTCTATGTAATTCTAAAGATAGAGATATTAATGTGCTGGTCCCTTAAAATGTGTAGTTGTTCTCAGGTAGAAGTATTGGTTTACACATTGTCTCAGTTAAAGGCAATGTCACATAATTTCTCTTTTCTCTTTCTCACTGCCAACCCACACAGCCCTTCTTCAGGCATGAGCAGTGCTGCCCCACTGTCTGCCTCCGCTTCTATGTTGTCAATCCATAGGGTAGCATCAGCTTAAATATTAACGTGCTCTGTAGAATAAAAATATTCTGTCAGTGCACAGAAAACTTGTGGTGACTGAAGAAAAGAACACTCATTAATTTGTTGACTTCAAAATGTGTGCCCTTTGAAAAACTGCCGGAAGGCCCAAATCCTGAATTAAA
The DNA here is from genome assembly GCF_007565055.1 of Rhinopithecus roxellana. NCBI lineage: Eukaryota > Metazoa > Chordata > Mammalia > Primates > Cercopithecidae > Rhinopithecus > Rhinopithecus roxellana. The sequence continues at coordinate 128,882,836 of NC_044554.1, read as the reverse complement.
ATGCTGATTACAATATGCACAACATTAAACAGTCAAGAAATAAAAAGAGCTTAATCCAGGGATGACTGACTTTATAGGACTTGGGGGCGATAAGCTCTAGCACCCTGCTGCTTGGGGGCCGGTTCACTCCCAGTGGTAATTCTGTTAGACAAGTAATGGCTAAGCCGTGGTACAATGTTATCAAAAAGCAGACTGCTCGTGACAATAGCAACGATTCTCAAAGAACCATTGCCCAGAAAATCACCCCCATTCAGTGTCATAAGGACATTGGCTTTCTCCTACTAAATAGCTAATGTGATGAAAAACCAATATTTGACCACAGTTTATAAAACTGTTTTAAGTAAAAAAGTTAGTGACATTTTGAGCCACGTGAAAGTGCTCTCAAATTGCCTCATGACCACATGTGGCAATTTGACCTCAATTTGTTAATTATAACATGGAGAAGTCTTTGTGTTTCCCAAAATCGGGCCAAGAAAAATGAATAGCAGATACCTGAACAAAAAAGTCGTATTATAAGGCAGAAGAAAGTTCAATGAATTCAACTCACCTAAGTCTCATAAGTTGGCCTTACCCAAAAGATCCCTCTCTAGGATAAGACTGAGCCAATTAAAACAATTTTAATTCTCTATATTCTAAATAAAATGTTTATCTCCTGCTACTTCCTTGGTTACTACTTCTAGACTTATGATTCTAAATTGTGGTTGCATGTCAGAATAATAGCTCATTCAACAGCTACCACAGGTGTGGGTGAAAACTTTTAGCCCACAGCAATCATACATGTTTACCTCTGAGTTCCTCCTGAGTCACTCAGAATTGTCTCCTGCAGTTATCCATGTATTACCGACTAGGGATCTGACTGCTTCCTCGCATACGAATTGGCAAGTACTAATAAGCACCTTCTCTTTTCTCATAAACTTTTCCTTCTCTCAGTCTTCCTCAGCACCCTGGGATGTACTGCTGGCTTGGGTACATTTTTTTTTTTTTTTAACCAAATGCTATTCTTAGCTAATCACCCTGTAGCCTGTAGTGCTCTCTATAGATTTACCTTTTTAAAGATTTCTATAAAGATTCTGACTGGGGGCGGTGGCTCACACCTGTAATCCCAGCACTTTGGGAGGCCACAATGGGTGGATCACTTGAGGTCGAGAGTTCGAGACCAGACTGACCAACATAATGAAACCCCGTCTCTACTAAAAATCCAAAAATTAGCCAGGCGTGGTGATGGGCATTTGTAATCCCAGCTACTCTGGAGGCTGAGGCAGGAGAATCACTTGAACCCGGGAGGCAGAAGTTGCAGTGAACCAAGATCGCACCACTGCACTCCAGCGTGGGAAACAGAGTGACACTCTGTCTCAAAAAAAAAAAAAAATTTCTGTAAAGATTCTATAAATATTTATCCCTGCCCTAAGTTTTATGTTTTTCAGTAAGATTACTTGTCTGCTAAGATCTACTGCTGAAATGGAGTAGTAAGCTTGGGGATCATGAGCAAGAATTTTTTTTTTAGTGCCTACTTAGGGTCCAGTACTGTTGATTTGTTGTTTGTTTTTTGTTTTGTTTTGTTTTTCAGAGAGTAGGAGTAGTATTTCCTCTATCTGTTCTTATTATAATTCATATCATTTTTCATCAGAGGCAAGTTCTTAGAAGCAGTGTTCTTGAGTTCCAAACAAGTACAGTTTGTTATAACATAGAATATGTTTTTCTTGTTAGCCATTTTCGTAAGGTGTGTTCCTCCCTATCTTCCCCCTACTCTCTTTGGGCGATGTGAGGAGAGTGTTGGTGTTTGGGGTTTTTCATCTATATTGCAAGCGTGTGGCCTCTACGATTAGTCATAATGTCGAGAGTGGGGATGGGGGAGAAAACCAGAGAGATGGAGTCTTCCTGTTTCACACGCAGATAAAGGTAAATTAAGTGACATTTATCTGCCAGCTTTCCTGTGCTCTCGTTTTTGGTCTATGTAGTTATGTTTCCTTCCATCTTCTGTGTTCTAATTTATGCTGAGGTCATGAAACTCAGTATGAGTTCAAAAATACCACCTGAATGAGCTGTCACCAATTTCCCACACTGCGTCTGAACTTAGAAGAGCTTCCTTTCTATATGAGTTTTCACACAGATATTGCTCACTGGTTCAGGATCAGTTCTCCTAGGGAATGTTCTCCCAGGGGCATAGGGTTTTTATTTTTGAAAACTTGTGCAGTACAGGGCAAACATGCTGAGTGGATGTGTCATCTCAGCCTTTCTGCCATGGTGCCTGCATGGTGCCTGGCTGCCAGCGGAGCCATCTGACCTTAGAAACCCTCAACACTTTACAAAAGCTTAAATATTCATTTATACATGAGATCCTTAATAGGTTCTGAAGTAACAGCAGAGTGCTGCAGTGAGAAACACCTGGACCTGTGAGTTGGGGTCCCTAGCAAGATTGTCTGTAACTAATAAATGTTGTGTCATTGGGTAGGTTCTTTAACCTGGGTGTCTTTTTCCTTCTCTGTAAAGTGAGTTAGAGGAGATGATCTCTAAGATTCCTATTGGTTGCAAAAAATAAAAATAAAAAGTATGATTTTTCTCATTGGGACAAACCATCCGGTTCCCAGAATATGTTTGGGCAATGGCAAGTAGAGAAGTTTTGCCGAATTGAATGAAGGCTTTTCAGATGGCTGTGTGGATGGGTGGCTGAAAGGGCTGCATTCGTGCTTGACTGTAGAGGTCCTGAATACCACTAGACAGAGTGTACCTTTACCCAGTAGTCAGGGAGCCATTGAAGGCCTTTGAGTAAGTGAGTAATCTCACAGCCAGCCTGTCTAACTTTGCTTTCTGTTGCTTATAACAGAATACTGGCAACTGGATAATTTATAAAGAAAAGAGTTCATGCCTGTAATCCTAGCACTTTGGGAGATCAAGGCAGGAGGATCACTAGAGACCAAGAGGGCAACAAAGTGAAACCCTATCTCTACAAAAGTTTTAAAAGTTAGCCAGGCATGGTGGCATGTGCCTGTAGTCCCAGCTACTCAGGAGGCACTCCAGCCTGGAGTGCTATGGTTGCACCACTGCTCTCCAGCCTGGATGACAGAGTGAGACTCCGCAAAGAAAAAGAAAAGAAAAGAAAGAAATTGAATTTATTTCTTAGAGTTATAGGGGCTAAAAAGTCCAATTCCAAAGGGACACATCTGGTGAGGGCCTTTTTGCTGGTGGGGACTCTGCTGAGTCCCAAGGCAGCTTAGGGCATCATCACATGGTGAGGGGGCCGAGTATGCTCCCTCAGGTCTGTCTTCCTCTTCTTATAAAAGCCACCAGTCCCACTCCCATGATAATCCATTAATTCATTAATCCATGAATGGGTTAACCCATATGTGAGGGCAGAGCCTTCATGAACTAATCACCTCTTAAAGGCCCCACCTCTCAATGCTGCCACACTAGGGATTAAATATAAGCCTGAGCTTTGGAGGGGACAGATATGCAAACCATAGCACATGCTAAGCAAAGATACACAGTAAGAGGGTTCCTCTATGGAGCACCAGCAGCTTCACCAATGGGCAAGCCCAGAAGGGCTCCCAGACAGGAATTTGTCTTTGGAGTTCCAGAAAGAACTTGGAATTGGAGGTAGAGATTGGAGAACCTTCTGAGGTGACGTTGGAACCCTAAGAATAGGAAAGATCTTCTATAGAGAATGTAGGGAAGGTATGATGGTTTGGGATGAAACCTTAAGGGCAGCCAGAGTAGGAGGAGGCAGTGGAGAAGGTACTGTTAGGGAGATGGGAGGTCATCCAAGAGAGCCGCCTCATGGGGACTCCCAGGAGATGGCAGCATTTCCAGGCCGGGCAGTGGTACAAATGATGCTGTACAGGTCAAGGCTTGGGAAAAGAGCATTGGAATTGGCCATGAGGATCTCACTGCTGACCTTCAAGAGAGCTACTTCAATGTAGGGTGGGGGCAGGAACTTAATTACAAGCAGCTGAGAAAAGAGTAGAGACAAAGTAGAATATGTGGTTGTAGAAGGAAGAAGAAACCAGAACAGTAACTTGAAAGTGCGAGAGGACGGTGGAGAGCAACATCAAGTGAAGGCTGATTATTGTTGAGATAGGCACACATCTCCTGTGGCTAGGGGAAGGAAGCACTGGAGAATGAAAGACTAAAGGCCGGGCGCGGTGGCTCAAGCCTGTAATCCCAGCACTTTGGGAGGCCGAGACGGGCGGATCACGAGGTCAGGAGATCGAGACCATCCTGGCTAATACAGTGAAACCCTGTCTCTACTTAAAAAAAATAGCCGGGCGACAAGGCGGGTGCCTATAGTCCCAGGTACTCGGGAGGCTGAGGCAGGAGAATGGCGTGAAGCCGGGAGGCGGAGCTTGCAGTGAGCTGAGATCTGGCCACTGCACTCCAGCCTGGGTGGCAGAGCAAGACTCCGTCTCAAAAAAAAAAAAAAAAAAAAAAGACTAAAGATGCTGGATCTGAATAATGGTGGGAACACAGCAGGCTTCACAAAGGAGGGGAAGGCACAGAGAGGGCTTATCTTAGAAAGGAGAGGCAATGCCTGCAAGTTCGTGGAGTTGGAGACAGGTGAGGATGTGAGTACGTCATGTCTGTTGGCTCTTATTTTTGCAGCAGTGTCTGTGGTTGGGTTATCTGATAAGAAAGTAAACCTGGAGACTTAAGAACCTGCAAGAGAGTGAAGGGAGCTTGGAGTAGCATCTGTGGGTTTGGCACCTGAGAGATCCTCAGCCCTTGTTCATCCTTTAAGACAAAAGCAGGAGTAGGGCACCATAACCCAGAAGCAATCCACATCTGCATGGGTGGAAGCCCTGACTCCAGTTGGGAGTTTCTTACTGGAGTTTCTCCCAAAGAACTTATCACATATCTGCATGTGTCTCCATTTTCTGTCAGTTGAGTTGAATTTTTTTCAAAGAAAATGACAGCATGATTCTCAAAAGCCAACTGACTATAGAGTTATTTCTCAAGTCTCAACTTGTGTGGTTACAGACCTGAACCTGTCCTTTTCTACTTGTAATTAGATTTTTCTTATGAGATATGTGTAATAATTTTAAGCATCTTAATTATCAGTGCAATAATTGGGAGGTTTTTGTATTTTATGGTTCAAGTCAGTGCCAGTTTCATTGCTTTTAGCTAAGTGGTGAGTTCTCTTAAAAGAGAAAATGTGCACTATGTAGCCTGTTAACTGTTGAATAACCAGGAAGCTAAATAAAAGGCTAAATTCAATGGTAGACCTCAGTGTCGGCAAAATCTGTATTTAGAACTGGCTGTAGGCAATATCCTCACCAAGGTCCTTTTCTCTTTTTGGTCACTAAAAAGTTTGAGTTGAATAGGATATGGTATTAGTAAAAAGTTTTCTGATTGCAAGTGATAGAAAACCCCTCTTTGAAATAGTTTAGGTTTAAATTTTTAAAAGCGAAAAAGAATGTATTGATCCATGTAGTGGGGACACTCACTTGTGGATTGGCTTCAAGCAAGGCTGGATCCAGGGACTTGGATGGTTTTGTCAGGATTCTCTGTCCACCTCTTCAGGCTGTTTCCCTCTATGTGTTGACTTCATTATCACTGGAAGCCTGAAATTTGCATCTTTAGAGATTGGAATCCCAAAAAAAGGGAGGCCCTCTTCCATTAAGTTTCTATATACCAAATTCAGGGAGGTGTCTGACATGTGTCCACCCCTGAGCCAGTCACCACGGCCTAGGGGATGGAGGACTCTGGCCAGACTTGCCGCTCATTCACTGGGGTGGAGGGTAATGAGTCATTTCCAGTGGCATCTCACCAGGATCACATGAAGGCATTTTCCCAAAGGGAAGACTGAAGAAGCAGAGGGAAGGGATGCTGAGTTAGCAAAAACCACCAAAGTCCATTATAAACACCATAGCACAAAACCTAAACAATAAAAACAAAGATGGAGCTGTTACAGTCTGTGGTTATTTTTAGAAGGCTTACAGTTTATTATTTGTTGTTGCTAATGTTAGTAATGATCTTCCCTGAACAGACATCTAGGATTTGACTTAGTGGAGGGCTGTACAAAGCAACTGTAGAAGGAACATATGTCATTTCCAAGGTGCATTTGAAATTATCTGCTCCTCCAGGGTCTACACATTGACTTGACTTGGTTTCAATAAAACAGGTTTGGTTCAGTAATTATCTGGTTTCAGTCAGGGCAAAAAGTAAACTGTAAGAAAGGGTTTGGGCATTCCAGTTCCACCTGTAAGTAGGAAGTGTAGAGTTTTGTAATGTTAATAATCATTAAAAGGGTGATGCTGGGGAGGGGAGCATGCATAGATACAGGTGTTGATGGACACATCCTGAGCTGCGAAGGTTGCTTTCCTTTCCTTTAGCTCCTACCTTCATCGACAGAGGTGGGCCACCTGCCTGACCTTACAGTCCTGCCTCGCCCACCACGTGCAGGCTCAAGTGGTTCCTGAACAACCCTGTTAATATCACACTGTTTCAGAAGCCTGTTTAAAATGCCATTTTCCCCATCTTCTCACCCACAACACCTACAGGCTATGTCTTAGTGAGAATTTCTGTGATAACACAAACAATAAGAATGCTTACATTAGACAGTTGTCCAACTAAAATGATGTTTTGCCACTATTTTTAAACCACAGTGACATGAGAGTGACTAGATTCTTCCTCTCCCTGATTTATAGCCTGTCTGCTCAGCACATCAGAAATCCCCTTCATCTTTAGATCTTTATGTAAAGTGTGATTGAAAATAGATCCAGTAAAGCCAACACAGAGAACTTAAAAAAAAAAAAAAAAAAAAAAAAGCCTTTACTTACTAATTATCTTATATATTTGAAGAAAACCTGGTCATCTCATTTAATATGACCATATCAGAATTGCAGCATGGCTCAGAAAAAAAATATTAAACATGTTTTTTTTCTTCTCTTTATGAATTAACAACAAAAATGTTTATAGTTTCCAAGTGGCAATTAGATACCACCCCAAAGCCACAGTTGATAATACCATCTGTCTTTGGTTCTCAAAATATGTAATAAACCCAATGAAAGGACTTGGTGTAAGATTTCTGATAGTAATGCTACTTGTATTCAATATTCAGTATTCTGCCAGTGTTCGTAATGTAAGGATGGCTGTCTTCTTTAAAGCCTTCCTTCTGGAAAGGCAGTTAGGTTTAAGGTGTATTTCTTTTGGTCTTCCTGACAACACCGAGGTGGCCCTTATTAACATGATAACCTTATGGATGAGCAAATGGAGACTCAAGGGGGTCTAAGGGTTTTACTGAAGTCACACAGCAGGGAAGGGGTGGACCTGAGGCTTCGCCTCTGATCTGGTGCTCACTTCAACTCTCCCAGAACTGTGTCTCTAGCCTGTGAAGCTCCCTGACCTGCAGCCTCTTTCCCTTTTATTTTATTGCTGCAAAAGGTACTCAGGCAAACCAGACCCACTTTTCCTTTGCTTCATGCAATGGAGTTTCAGCAAAGTGGGAAGGAAGTACGGATGCCTCTCTTGGGCATTGTTGAGCTTCTGGACGTCCTCCCCTTCCCTGTCGTGCCCTGGACCAGGGCATGGTGAAGGTTCTTTCCCCATCCTGGGTGGTAAGACAGGCTGCCACATGGTGTGTTGCTGTTCCAGCCAGGCAATGTGTATTGAGGGCTTGCGTGGGAAGATTTGGGAAGCTATACAAACAAGGAACTAAGATCTCCAACACGTTTTCAATCTTGGCTTTGTTTCATATCTGAGAAATGTTTTGGCAAATTTGCTTTTATATTAAAGAAAAAGCAAAACCCTAGAGTCTGATGCCCAGAAACTGAACTTGCTTTGGAGGACAGGGGACAAGGGAACATGGGATTAGAAATTTAATTCTATAAACTCTTAAGAGAGGCTATAATAATGGCATGAACTTATATTTTGATGACCTTTTTCTTAAATCCAGCCATCACCCAGTCTCCCCCTTCGCAGCCCCTACAGCATTGATTCCTGAGGGCTTGAGCCCTCCATGGTGATGTTTTGTTCTCTGTTACTTCATTCAGCTTGCCTGGGACCAGTGGCAGGGACCCCAGAACCCGAAGGTGCTGATAAAGATGACCTGCTGCTGTTGAGTGAGATCTTCAATGCTTCCTCCCTGGAAGAGGGCGAGTTCAGCAAAGAGTGGGCCGCTGTGTTTGGGGACGGCCAAGTGAAGGAGCCAGCAGCGCCCACTATGGCCCTGGGAGAGCCAGACCCCAAGCCCCAGACAGGCTCAGGTTTCCTTCCTTCGCAGCTTTTAGACCAAAATATGAAAGACTTACAGGCCTCGCTACAAGGTAGGTATGGTGGGGATCGATATGGGGTTTTTTGTTTGTTCATTCTTTTTATTTTCAATCCAAAAGCACATTTCTTCCTTCTTTGTCTTTTTTAATGTTTTCTCTATTTTTACTTACTTTTAAACTGGAGACTCAGAATCACATTCCAACTTTATGTTGCAGGGTTTAAAATACATTCCTTTTCATAATTCTCCCCCTGTGTTAACATCAAAGGTTAGAGGAGTGGTTCTAAATCATATTGTCATCCTTTGATTTTAGACGACTTGTGGCATACTTGAGAGGATCAAACTGCTTTCATGGTCAAGGCCCTGTTGACTTGGCCACTCCGCCCTGAGTTCTCCACGTTCCCATAAGCATGCCCTCTTCCTGGGTGCTGACTGACATTGCACGGGGCTTCTTCACTATTTTTGCAGACTACGTCTTATCTTGCACTTCTGCTCCCCTTCTGTTCTGATCCACCTCTCCCCTGAGGACCCCCAACTATCTCCGCTCTTCTGGTTCTGCCCAAAACACAGGGCCAAACAGTACCTCCTCAGCCACAGAAAAAATAAGAGTTTCCACACTGATCAGAAGTGGTTTGTCAGGCCAGGCGTGGTGGCTTATGCCTGTAACCCCAGCACTTTGGGAGGCCAAGGTGAGCGGATCACTTGAGGTCAGGAGTTCGAGACCAGCCTGGCCAACAATGGTGGAAGCCCGTCTCTACTAAAAGTACAAAAGAAAAAGAAAAATAGCCAGGCATGATGGCACATGCCTGTAATCCCAAATCCCAGTTACTCAGGAGGCTGAGGCAAAAGAATCGCTTGAACCCAGGAGGCAAAGATTGCAGTGAGCCAAGATCGTGCCACTGCACTCCAGCCTGGGCAACACAGTGAGACTCTCTGGAAAAAAAAAAATGCTGGGGGGGTTGTCAACATCAGTAAGGGTTCAAGGTACACCAACCAAGTGCTGGCTGAGAATTGCTAGCACTAGAACACATTGGTTTACAGGGCAAAGCCTGAAACTCAGGTTGAAATTTAAATTTTTAAGTTTGAGTTTCTAAACACACAAAGGAAACCATTTTTTAGTATTTCAACACTTTTTCCTTCTTTCATGTGACTCTAAGTGTAAAACAGGAATCACTTAAGAAATTCTTAAACTGTTTTGGTTTTTCTATGAATTTAGGCTGTCTCCCTAATAAACAACATGTTTATCTGGCACTTAAAGCTAAGAACAAAACGGTAAAGCTGGAATGATTAAGTAATTATGGGCTATTAAAACCTCAGGTCTTTGGAGATGAGATCATGGACACAAGAGTTGGTGGGCAAGACAAAAAAAAAGTCTCTTTTTTTTTTTTTAAATGAAATACATGACTCCTTTTATCTTCCTTTGGGAGTCTGGTTTCATAGCCATTTCATTTATTTGCAGTAATGGAGGTAGAGAGAGCAGGGATAAATGAAATCCAAAAATGTTTCTCCACCCTGAGTTTCACCCCAGGTTTCACCACCTCATTCACGGGGGCTGCAAATGAATAAGGCTGCCAACTGACGAGAGTTTCATCCCCACCCACCTGTGGTGGAGGTGCTACCAAGTCCTGAGAGAGTCGAGGCAGAGCCCAGATCCTCAAGTGATATCTTAGGGCTACTGAGGTGTGTTGCAGAACGAACCTCACTCAGATCCTCAGCTTTGGAAACACAAGAGCCCCTGCTACTGTGTTCCTGCTTAGCCAGGGTGACTGTCAGTCATTGTAAGAGCCCATGCACACACATCCGCAGACAGCCAAGAAGTCAGAGCTCCACGCCCACTTCCTGAGCAGGCAAAGTGAGAGAAGCTCATCTCAGTGCCCACAGTGGGGCTGCCAAACTATGCCTGAGAGCTATGACAAGGGCAGCGGCCATGGGGAATTGCACTTCAGCGTTGCCCCATATACGTGGGAAAGGCACCAAACCACATTGAGGTCTAAGGAGGGAGGTGTTCTGAGAGGGAGAGAGAAACACAAGCTCATGCTACGGAAAAAGAAACAGGAACTGCAAAGGGAGGCCATTTGTTACTCAGGCCAACAAAATCTCATTTGAGGTTGCCATCCTACTAGCACTTTAGCAAGTCTCTCATTCATTCAACAAATATTTACTGGGCCCCACTGTGTGCCAGGCACTGGGAATTCAGCTGAGGACAAAACAGACAAGGCTGTCTGCTGTCCTGGAACTCACACTGTAACAGGATGCAGACAGGCAGAGAATAATAAGCATAATAATAAGCAAATTGCACAGTAGGCTAGAAAGTGATCAATGTTAGGGAGAAAAGGAAAAAGTAGAGCCTGGGGATAATGCAGTGTTGGGACTGTCAGGGTAGTAGGTCAGCCTGCACAACTGAATAGGTTCTTACTGGGAAGATGAGATCTGAGCAGAGACTTGCAGGAGGTGAGAATGAACCATGTGGAGCTCTGGGCAGACGGAACAACCTGTGCCAATGCCTAAGGTGAGGACGTGTCTGGTACAGTGAAGGGTCTTCAGGAAGGGCACTTGGCTGGAGCCAACTAAGCAAGGGGGAGGGATGCTCAGAGGATGCAGAGGCAGGAGGCCAGGCCATACAGGGACTCATAGCTGTTGGAAGAACTTAGACCTTTTTTCAGCCCGAGTAAAACTGGGAGCCATCACAGCATCTTGAGCCACAGAGTAACATGATCTGATTTCCTATTAAAAAGGGTCATTCTGTCCGCTAAAAGTTTTATTTCCTCTGCTGGGATTCTATTAAGGTCAGTGTTAAAGGAGTTACCACCCAGGCATGGTGGCTCACGCCTGTAATCCCAGCACTTTAGGAGGCCGAGGTGGGCAGATAGCTTGAGGTCAGGAGTTTGAGACCAGCCAGGCCAACATGGTGAAATCCTGTCTCTACTAAAAATACAAAAATTAGCTGGGTATGGTGGTGTACACCTGTAGGTCCAGCTACTCAGGAGGCTGAGGCAGGAGAATCATTTGAACCTAGGAGGCAGAGGTTGCAGTGAGCTGAGATCATGCCACTACACTCCAGTCTGGGTGACAGAGTGAGTGAGACTCTGTCTCTAAAAAAAAAAAAAAAAAAAAAAAAAACTGAGTTAACTTGTAACTACTGTACTATTTCCTTTGCATGCAAACAGCTGCCAATTGAATACCTACAGAATTGAAATGATAGAGGGAAAAAAAGCCAAACCTAGGTGGTTGAAATAAGGCAGCCCATTCAGCTTCTGCCACACTTACAGATTCCCAGCAGCTGCTCCCATTTCAGGGATCCTTGATCCTTCAACACGTGTTTGTTACAAATGAAGGATGGACATTATGCTTCCATAACTGATCCTGTTGTCAAATTTTGCCTTCTAGGTTTCTATCAGGACCCTCAGTCCCCTTAAAAAAGAGGAAAGGATGAATGTTAACTTGAGATTTTTTTTTCACTGCATCCATGGCCTAGAAAATCTACCTGTACATGGCTGGGCATGGTGGCTCACCCCTGAAATCCCAGCACTTTGGGAGGCCAAAGTGGGCGGATCACGAGGTCAAGAGGTCTAGACCATCCTGGCCAACCTGGTGAAACCCTGTCTCTACTGAAAATACAAAAATTAGTTGGGAGTGGTGGTGCACGCCTGTAGTCCCAGCTACTCAGGAGGCTGAGGCGGGAGAATCACTTGAACCCGAGAAGCAGAGTGAGCAGAGATCACACCACTGCACTCCAGCCTGGGCAAGAGAAGGAAACTCTATTAAAAAAAAAAATCTATACACATGAATAGTTATATATAATAGTTTACTAATTATTATTAAACATTGGCCACCCTATATTGAAACTGCTTCCCCTGATCAACCAGATAATCTCAAAGACCTATTTCAATAAACCACTTAAATGACTAAGTAGTCAAACTAAACACAGAGTAGAAAATCTCATTGGGTTGGCCGAGTACTGTGGCGCACACCTGTAATCCTAGCACTTTGGAAGGCTGAGGCAGGAGGATTGCTTGAGGCCAGAAGTTTGAGACCAGCCTGGGCAATATAGTGAGTCACCATCTCTACAAAAAATAAAAAATAAAAAAATTTCTTTTTAAGTAACTGAGCATGCTGGCGCATGCCTGTAGTCATAGCTACTTGGGGGGCTGCAGTGAGAGGATTGCTTGAGCCTGGAAGGTGGAGGTTGCAGTGAGCTGTGATCATGCCACTGCACTCTGGCCTGGGCAACACAGTGAGACCCTGTATCAAAAAAATAAAAAGACTATTTGGCATCCTGGCTCAGTGAAACACTGGGGAGGAGTTCAGAGCCTGGGTTTTATCTTGCAATCTCCCCCGCCCCTCCTCACTCTGAAGCTGGTGGTCAGGCCCCTTCAGTTCTCTGGGCCTTTACCTCTTATCTGTAAAATGAGGTCATGGACTTAGCTTCTTATCCCTGTGTTATCTTCTTACCCCTCGGTTAGTTCCCACTGCAGAGATGCTGAGGTCTAAAATTGTATGATTCAGTGAATCTACAATTTGTAGATTGTAAAATAATAGCCAGCACTCGGTGTGGCACGTGCTGTGTGCCAAGAACTGTCCTGTGTGCTTTTCACATGGATGAACTTTAATCCTCACCTGCACCCTTCCCAGCCAGCTACTATTACCCGTTTTATTGCCTGGGAAACTGAGGAACAGTAGTTAAGTGATGTGCCCCAGATCACACTCCTGTTAATGGGCAGGCCAGATTTTGAGCCCAGGCAGCCTGACTCCAGAATCCATGCCTTTTACCATTCCCTTCTCTGGCCTCTCAGTACAGTCTCTGATAGCAAAAGGGATTTCCCAGTGGGGCTCTTCAGGCATCTCTTTGGAAGCCGTCAGAGGGGCAGAATTTGTAATGACACCCTGGCCTGGGCATCCTGGTCGCACACAGGGATGGAGACATTTGGGGAGCCATAAAGGAGGAATGGGTGTGGGAGACAGAGGCTAAGTCCACCAAAAATTGAACGATGCTCCATAATAGAATATTTGAAATTGAAATTGTCCTAGGAAATCATGTTCCTGTGTGCCAACAGCCACATTCACTCTGGCACAACCCTGCTGAGTCTCAGGTTGTCCTGGCTGTCTGTGAGAGACTGGGGCACCGAGTCCTCAGGGACAGGCACCAGGACTGAACTGCAAGCTCTGGGCCACCTCCCCAGCTCCCTTAACCCATCTCACAATCCACATTTCCCCCTCATCTTCCTCCTTCATCTCTTCAGTTTCCTCCTCTGTCGTCTCCCTGGACTCTCCCCTGCTTTTCTACCTCTCTACCTCTCTTCTTTGACCTGTGTCCTTGTTCTGTCCCCAGTCCCCTGGGGAAATGGAGAGAAAGGGGGATTTGGAGAACACTGACATCTTCTTTTCCTCCTACTTTAAGCTCTAAGAGTCCGAAACAAAGGAATGCATGTAGAATCAACTTGTGCTGAAAATGAGAAGATGAAGTTAATTTTAGGTGGGATTTCTAAGAGTGACTGAAGTTATCAGCATGATAGGGGGTGGGGGTTCCTGCGTCATGCAGTGATGAGAAAATTGTGCCTTCCTGAGGCCTCTTTGTGTGAGTAGGAGGAGAGCCAGCCAGAGAGGCCACCTGAGCTGGAGTCAGGCGATGCTGAGAGGCCTTAGAGTTGATGTTCTCAATTCTCTACCCATTTCCAAAATTTAGAAGTAGACACTGATACTAGAAAGATTACCAGCGGCTCAAAATAAATGCATCAGGACATCTTTTAATTTAGGACTCTGCAAACCAAGGTTAGGAATCTTGTTCCAAATTCCCAAAAACATACAGCCTTGTGTTCCTTCACAATATTCTTTTGTTTTACCAAATTCTGAGATGCCGTTGCCATCTGGGTGGATTTCCATTTAAGGCTAATATAATGTCAGGCTTCGGGTTATCTCCATTTTACCTTTCATCAAACAGTGCTCAGCTCCTGCCATTCCTGGCTTAGCCTGGCTCCAGGTAACTGACATTCCCAGTACTCAGAATCATGTGAGGGAAAAGACCATGGGGTGTATTTTTTGTTTGAATGCAGAGCAGGCACTCTTAGCACAAGGCAATGGAACTGAGTTCCGCCTGCTGAGGAGCATTTGCAGGCCTTGGAGCTCTGCAGAATTTAGTCGACAGAAGGAACTTTGATCTACTCCATACCCGTTTTATAGATCAGGGAATCAAGGAGCCCCAGAAAGGCCTTGTGACCTGCTTAGTTGTTGCATTTGTTCCACCATTTGAATAAGGTCTAAACTCCTCAGCATGGCTTATAAGGTCCTTTAGGACATGACTGTCTCCTCACTGTGCACACCTCCCACATCTTTGCTTAGCTGTCTTTGTGGCATTGCTTCCCTGGAGAACCACGTGTGCTATCAGTACGCCTGACTCCAGCCATATCAAGCTTCAGTGCACCCGTCTGTCCCCACCATGGGGTCTTGGCACATGCTCTCCCTTCTCCTTAGAGCATGCCACTCACCTCTGCAGCATGCTGCTTGTCTTACCTGGCTAACTTCTCATCCTTCAGCATCTCAGCTCCAATGTCATCTCACTGAGGAGCCTTCCTTGAGTCCCCCCGCCTGAGCAGTCAGGGTGTTTCTGCTCCCCATGTCCATGACAACCTGTACTTAATCATTCCTCTCCCCTTACCTTATTGTAAAATTGATTCACTTTATTTTAACTTTTAATTTCTGTGGGAATAGTAGATGTATGTATTTATGGGGTATGTGAGATATTTTGATGCAGGCATGCAATGTGTAATAATCACATCAGGGTAAATGGGGTGTTCATCACCTCAAGCATTTCTCATTTATTTGTGTTACACACATTTCAATTATAATTTCAATTATACTCTTTGGGCTATTTTTAAATGTGCTATACATTATTGTTGACTGCAGTCACCCTTGTCATGCTATCAAATGCTAGATCACATTTATTCTATCTACCTAGATTTTTGTACCCGCTAACCATCCCTACTACCCCCACCCCGACCACCCTTTCCAGCCTCTGGTAACCGTCATTCTACTTTCTATTTCCCTGAATTGAATTGTTTTAATTTTTAGCTCCCACAAATGAGTAAGAACATGCAAAGTTTGTCTTTCTGTGCCTGGCTTAGTTCACTTAACATAATGTCTTCCAGTTCTATCCATGTTGTTGCAAATGACAGGATCTCATTCTGATTCCATTTTCTGTCTCTCGCTCGAGGTCGTCATGGGAACAGGGCCCATATTTATGTTGCTCACCATCGTATTTCCAGAACACAGCTCAGTGCCTGGAATACAGTAAATGTACAAAAGTACTTGCTGGCTGGCTGGCTGGCTCGCTGGCTGGCTGGCTGGATGGCTGGATGGATGGATGGATATCAGGCAAGAAGTGGGGGAGAGGACAACTGACAAATGACACTAGATGAAAAGAAACCAGTCCTAAAATGGGAACCCTTGAAGATGATGCCCTCAGGGGTTACTCCTGCCATCTACTTAGCTTACAAACTCCCAGATTCAGCTTAGGTTTACTGAGGGCCTGCTCTCTAGCCTCTCTCCTACCTGGTTTCATCTACAAGATCCCATTTTATCCAGACAACCCCCAAATGAGGCAGGACATTTTATCTCCCCCTTGCAGGTATGGAAACTAGGCCTGAGGGTTAACTGTGGGTGTCAGGGTGGTGCTTGGCCACGTGGTTGTGGTGTTCCCACTCTCCCCTTCACAGGCAGCCCCAAGCAGAGCTCTCCAGCCTGTGATCCCCGCCCAGCCCAGGGCTTTGGCTCTCCCAGCTGGTAAATGACACCCACGGCAAAGCGCAGCTCTGGACGGTGTCCTTTGGCTTCACTTGCTGCTCTAGCTGGCCAGCCTTATGCCTGGCTGATTTAGGTTTTCCTTTATGTGAGTATGGGGGGCAGCGTTGCTCTAAGAACATTTTATATGTTTCCTACAAATGGGTAGCACATTTGACATATCAAAGGATCCTGAAAGCTAGGGTAGTCATTTTGTTCACAGAACTCACTGCCCTGGTCGCTCACTTTTCACCACCCCTCTCCTGACAGAACTACTCTGAGATGGG
Organism: Rhinopithecus roxellana; assembly: GCF_007565055.1. Taxonomy (NCBI): domain Eukaryota; kingdom Metazoa; phylum Chordata; class Mammalia; order Primates; family Cercopithecidae; genus Rhinopithecus; species Rhinopithecus roxellana. The sequence continues at coordinate 128,866,573 of NC_044554.1, read as the reverse complement.
CTGACATCTTTCTAGCCACACCTTCATGTTGAAAATGCCTCAGCCAACTCACACCAGCTAGAGAACAGTTGATGGCAATTATGGGAATATTAGCAACACTAAGTTCTCTTTAAATAGCATTTTTTCCTGACAGAAGCCAAGACATTTGAAATCTGGCTTGGCATTCAATCCGTAATTACCCTCATTGCACCCTTCTCCTAAATAATTTCCAAAGTGATATGAATGAGGTTGAAACTGTAGCTGAGCTTAGTATTTGCTTTTTTTTCCATAAATAGTTGGTGTCATAGACATACTATTTTATCTCTTCATGCTCATGTAGTCGAATTGTTAGACTGATGCTTAATAACTGTTCTGAGAAAAGAATGTGACTTGGCAGACTGGCTGTCGTTTCTGCTTCACACCATGGGGAAAGGGAGTAATGATGCCCTGTGTGTGTTTGTGAACATTCTGAGGTGTGCTCTTCCCATCATCTTAGCTCCCAAAGAGGGGATGTCTTCAGGCTTTATGATCTTCACATCCTCTGCTGCAGAGAAGCCCCCAAATCCATGGATTCTAGGTGTTCACTGTATGGTTCCTGAGTGTTTCAGGTGAACAGTATTTAAAAATCCATACTTACAAAGGAATTCAAGTAGAAGATATCTGTTTTGTCTATAAAGGAATCTGCCATTATCATCTTTTAAATCACATGTTTGAAAATATAATTTGTATTCCTGGGTTCTCTTATTTATTTTTTTATCTTTGAGATGCACTCTCACTCTGTCACCCAGGCTGGAACACAGTGGCGCGATCTCAGCTCACTGCAACCTCTGCCTCCCGGGTTCAAGTGATTCCACTGCCTCAGCCTCCCGAGTAGCTGGGATTACAGGTGCCCGCCACCACACCCGGCTAATTTTTGTATTTTTAGTAGAGACAGGGTTTCACCATATTGGCTGGGCTAGTCTTGAACTCCTGACCTCAAATGATCCGCCTGCTTTGGCTTCCCAAAGTGCTGGGATTACAGACGTGAGCCACCACACCCAGCCTCTGGGTTCTTTTAAAGCATGACTTGATACATAGATGTTTCACTTATTTATAGCTTTTCAAGAACATGCACATTACATGATGGGAAGTGAGCTCCATTTTGACGTATAAATTGATTTCTGCCTCCTTTTAGGAATGTGTTCATGTCATACTTTGAAAATTATAATGCTGCGAGTCTGCCTCTTTTTTCCAGTGTTCTCTGCAGCTGAGTGTCATGCATATTTTTGAAATGGGAAGAATTACCTTGTTTGAGTTCCCACTGTGTCACATAGCATACAGAGATCAGGGAGGGGTTGACTTCTCTACTTGTCACCTGGCTTTTCTGAGTCAGTTCAAGTTCTCTCTGGAAGTGTGGGCCCTCCAGGAACTCTGTCAGAGGACAATAGGATTGAAGAGCGTAAAGCTGCAAGATTTGGAGTCAGCTGCCTGGGGGTGTGGAGTCCTGAAGTGGGCCCCTCTGATTCTTAGGTGAACCTCTCTCCTAGTCCTCACACTGGCCCGAAAGGCATCCTGTGATTCTAATCGAAATGGTGACTTAGGCAGCCTCAGTGACCAGATAAGGAAGTGCTTCCCGAACTTTTACTTACATAACAATCACTGAGTGTTTGCTAAAATCATTTCCTGGGCTCTACCCACAGGGATTCTGATTCAGTAGGTCAGCAATGGCTCATGAACTTAAATTTCTAACCAGCACATAGGTGATGCTCATGCCTCTGTTGAGGACACACATTGTGAGAACCATGGCTCTGAGAGACTGAGGGCAAGCTGCAGGGGTTAGGGGAAAGGTGGCATGGGCTCTGGAGGACAGGTGGGTCTTGGGTACACTTAGTGTTAGAGAAGGATTGCAGGAAAGGGTGACAGTTACCAGTTAGATTCAGTATGATCGGCATTATTTGGCACACACAGCAACCACAACTGTAACTTTCCACATTTACCACTGTTTTATGTGATTTGGGTCTAGAAAGAAAATGGTCAGGGGCCAATTTTCTAGGAACCAGGGAGGTTATGTTATTCCTGGATTACACCAAATACTGGTCATTTTAAAAAACTGTTTTATTGCAGTATAATTTATATGCCAAAAATTCACCCATTGTAAGAGAATAGCTCAAGGGTTTCTGGTAACTTTATATTGTGCAGCCTTCACCACAGTCCAGTGTTAGAATATTTCTGCGGTCCCAGATAGCTCCCTCCAAGTCTAGTGCTTTTGATTGTTTGTGAATTCTGTTATGTATTTGTTCAAATACCTTTCCAATGAATAACAATGCCTTTTAGAACGCTTCATATTTTTTCATTGTTCTAGATTCAATAAATAGGTCACAGGCCGCCTGTTTGATTAAGTTAGTCTTAATTAATAAGTTTGTGAGGTTTGTGCCATTTGCCTAAACTGAAATACTTCAACCAGTGCATGTTATTATTATACTGAATATGTGCCAGGTACTGCTTTGCCATCTCTTAAAGTAATACTTTAGAAGTGTACTTCTCACGGTTTAAAAGAGTACTCTGTTTATATTAATGTAATAGTCATATATTTGAACACCCATTGTGTAGCATTCAGTGCACTAAAGGATATAAAGATGAATAATACATTGTCCCTGGCTTCCAGGGGCTCAGGACTCTAGGAGATGAGATGAAAATATAAACTAAGAAATGGAGTATAATTCTATAATGAAGTCCACTGGAAAGTCTGAAGCTTAGAATGGCAGAGTGAACAAGTGGCATTAAATCCTATACTTTTTGTGCCATGTACGGAGTGGCATTCTTGCTCTGGACATTGGTTTTACTGCCCCATCTGAACTCTCCCTTTCAAACATGATCTCTCTTGAAGGCCTTATCAGATACAAATCTTTTCCTTAAAAAACGCTGTGACCAGAGTATCCCAATAAAAGGATAACAGTTTTAAGCATAATGATCCCAACAGTGATGCATCCTCTGATGGTCGACATTTTATAGTGAGAATCAACAATCCACTTAATCAGCAAACATCTACCTGTGCTGTGTTAAGTATTTTGGAGCAAACTGAAAAACAAGAAATTCCTTGTCTCATTGAGAAGATAAGACTTGCATATATAGAATGAAAGCAGAGGTGCAAAGAAGCTTGTGGTAAAGTTCTGCATTAAATATGAGTCATGCCAAAACCTCCAGGACAGACAGTAAATGCTGTGTGGAACTAGGTTTGCTGTCCCTAAAACAGGAGTGCTGAATGCCTCTTAACCATTCTGGGGCAGGCAGGGCACAAGGGGCATTATAGAACATGTGGTTGGGTTATACAAGGTGTATTAGTCCATTTTCACACTGCTATTAATATAAAGAACTGCCCCAAACTGGATAATTTATAAAGGAAAGAGGTTTAATTGACTCACAGTTCAGCATGACTGGGGAGACCTCAGGAAACTTACAATCATGGCAAAGGTGAAGGGAAAGCAAGGCATGTTCTTCACAAGGAGGCAGGAAGGAGAAATGTGGAGCAAATGGGGGAGAGCTCCTTTTAAAACCATCAGATCTCGTGAGAACTCACTATCAGGAGAACAGCATGGGGGAAACCATCCCCATGATTCAGTTACCTCCACCTGGTCACTCCCTTGACAAGTGGGGATTATGGGGATCATGGGATTACAATTCAAGGTGAGATTTGGGTGGGGACACAAAGCCTAACCATATCACAAGCCAAATACCATTGTAAGGGGGAGGCATAAAGTTAAAGAAGGATTTCTTTCCCCCACATATATTTGGACTGGACTGTCATTTACTTATCTGTATTAATTAAATCTCCCAATTTATATTAGCTGTGTAGAAAATAAAAGGACTGGATCATATTGAAAGTTGAGAAAATGTGCAGTTACTAGTCCTATTGCTTCATTTAATGGTGTTCTCTTTTTTAAGCTTTTCCCCATTTGTGACAGAAAAACAAAGCACCTGCTTTCGTTAGAGCACCACTGATAATCTTTGGTATGATCATGAAATGATTGTGCTTGAGAAGAAAAATGGGCATAAATAAAGCTAAAAAGCTAAGATGCCTTATCCATAGCAATTGTTGTTTCCTTTTCAGAATCTAACCTTTTCCTTCATTTTTCATATTTTTGGATTGGGTTTGATGATGCATATCTCCTGTCTCCTCAAATGTATTCCAGTATGAGGAACATGGGAGAAATGTCTTATTTTTATTCGGAGGCCACCATGATTGAGAACCATGAACATGGCCATCAACTGGTGGGTCCATGTGACTTCTTCTCTAGATGTGGCATGCTCTGGTTTTGATTATTAGGCTGGTCAGAGAACAATGTCAATCCTCCTCTTACTCCATGGCCAGTACCAAAGACAAGCAGTCCAAATGACAACAGCCCTGCAGTGAAAGGTAAAAACAGCATTTTATCTCTGTGAAATGACAGCTGCCTTCCTTTCCAGTGGCCTAACCCGTTTTCTGTACTACTTTGCTGATTTCCATTTGAACTTCTAGGGTTCAAAGCAGGGCTGTGAGATGGAGAATTTTGCATAATCCCAGAAATTACATTCTGACTTCTTTTTCTGGCTTAATGTCCTCATTCATAATTCCATTTATCAAATTGTACCTAATGTGAATGAGTCAAATATCTACATGTGGTTGGGTAGTCCCTAAGTTTGGTTGGAAATACCAAGGTATGAAAGGCCTCTGAGGTTTGCAATTTTTAGCCAAAAATACCATTGCCATCACCAAATAGGGCATTTAATTTGTGCTCCTCAGAAAGGGCCAGGTTTCGTAGTTGTCAAAAGAGGTCGTTTCAAGTTCATGAGATCTGTTCTCTTTTGGGACAGGTCCCCAAGGGAGCCTCTGCTCAACTGAAGATATCATCTGTGTTTGCAGCTCTAGCTCTGTTTCTTTGGTCATCACTGACTTTCTCTTGTTGGCCACAGGAAGTTAAAGGAAGTGTCTATTCCATTATCATCAAAAAGTGTTCCCATGATGTTCTTTTAAGTGTCATGCAAATAAGTTGCACCTGCTTTGTCTCCAACAGTGGCTGCCTGGGGAATGTGACGATTGTCCCAAAGCACAATCACTGGCTCCTCACAGCAAGGCCATGATAACACTCGGAGGACCTCCTAAGACCCTTGAGGAGGTTAGAAGGAAGGGGAAACAAGCGTGTAGCATATTTTCACTGGAGTCATCTTTAAGATATTTTAATATCCTCTAGCAAGAATAGAGATGGGCTAATCCAGTGAAATCAGTCATGCCCCATACAGTTTCCTTGGGCCACCTCCTTCACGACTAAAGCAAGATGAGTGACTCCCTTTTTTTAGGCAGTACCCTGCCCACTCCCCCTCCAACTAAGCTATAGTGAGCTCTCTTGTTTCAGATAATCATATCAAGATAAACCAGGTGATTCCAGGGCTAATTGCACATGGAATTCAATGTTACATAGTAATAACTTGCATATTACCAACTAGTCTTGATATAGTTTTCTCACTATCATAGATACACTGATTTTTACATGTAGATACATTGATATCTACAAGACTTTTTTTTTTACAAAAAGAGAAAGGGAGGGGAATCAGAAGTATAAAGTGGTCAGTACCCTATCTTAGCATTTCAGTGCCATTTTGATGAAGGGATCAAAGACCCTGTTTATATTGATATAATCCCATTGCTTCTTTCCCCTCACTAACCATTTTTAGCAACTTGTCCTACCAATACTTTCTGAGACTCTTTTCAGCCAGATGGCAAGCACATTCCTAGCTGCTCTCAGCTAGAAGGATCACCCATCAGAGACATTTTCTTCGTGTTTCTGACACTCCCACCTGTTGGAGAAGAAAAAAGGCACAGGTCATCCAAGCCACCGAACTTAGATTCTCATGTGGAATGATTTGTGTCTTTTAAACAAAGCCTTCAGTCTTATTTAGAAATAACTTGCATGAAGCACTCTTTCGAGAATGTTCTCCTCATCTGGAAAATAATTTGGCTGTATAATCGTGGTATTGAGGAAGTTACGGCAGGTGTTTAGGTGGAAGAGCAGAAGGGAATATTCCAATGAGGCTGAAGAGTGAGGGGAATTGACCCCCTGGGAGAAGGGAAGGCATGTCAGGGCCCTCCTTTTGACAGGAAAGGATTGAAGAAGGCAATGACCCTGAGAGAAGAGGAGAAGCCAGGCCTGAACGCCAAACGCTTTTGGGCCTGCTGCTTTGATGAGTAAAAAGAGTGGCCATAATCTTTCTCCTGACCCATCAGATTTGAAAAGATTCCTCCAGCAGGCAGTGGAAAGCCCCTTGCTTTCTCAGCCATTCATTCTGATTTCTGAAATAACTATGCTATTTCCTGGTTATGGTGAAGTGGCAGGGCCTGAGGGTTTGAGCAGCTTTTCATGGCCGAGGGCCATTAGTAGGGTTGGGGTGCAGGTGGGAGTTTGTTAACACAAGAGCTTGTTATTCACAGAGCTTCAGGCCATGGTTTGGAAATGTTAACCAACTGGCCAACCAGCCACAGGAGTTGGAATTCCCTAACCGTTGCCAGAGACAGAGTGCAAAGGGATTTGTCTGATTGAACATCTTGCATTTTAAGATGACCTGGACCTGCCTGCATCCCGCATGGCAGAGGCGGCCATTTGGAAGGTGGGTTTGCTCATGTTTCCTCTTCTCTCCCCAGAACCTGCTAAGGCTGCCTCAGACCTGACTGCCTGGTTCAGCCTCTTCGCTGACCTCGACCCACTCTCAAATCCTGATGCTGTTGGGAAAACCGATAAAGAACACGAATTGCTCAATGCATGAATCTGTACTCTTCGGGAGGGCACTCACATGCCGCCCCCAGCAGCTCCCCCGGCGGTAGCAGAAGTATAAAGTGATCAGTATGCTGTTTTAATAATTACGTGCCATTTTAATAAAATGAAAGGGTCAACGACCCTGTTTATATTGGTACAATTATTTACTCTTATTTGGTTTAAAGGGTTTTCGTGTGTCTCTATGTGGATCTAAACAATACAGGATTGTCTAGAAGCGGTTTCCAGGCCGCCGCTCTCCTGCCTACATCCCATCATGGCTGCTGCGGTGTCACTGGGCTACCATGAAATCCAAGTTGAAATCAGAAGCCTACTTTGATGGTAGGTTTGAATGACGTGTCCTGAAGCCTCAGAGGCAGCAGGAGACTAGCAAAGCTTAGATGCCTCCTTCTCTGCCCCCATACTCTGTCCCACTTGGAGGAGGGCTGTAGGAAGATTCCTTCCTGCCAAGCCACCTTCCAGTGAGCTCTGGATGAAGCTCTGGCCAACCAAAGACACTGTCCCCACAGCAGGTGCCTGGTGGGCCACGTGTTCTCACACAGGTAGAGGAGCTGGGCTTCTCTCCAAGGCACAAACCTTTCTATGGAAAGCAGCCATATTTGCAGATACCACTGTCTCCTTTTGTCCTCTTCGTAGCTGGAATTCAAAAGCATGTATTTCTGAAGCCCCTTGTGACATTGTTTTTTTTTTTTTTTTTAATTAAACAAAAGATATTTGACATGCAAAGTCAAGTTTATGGAGTCTGTTGTGGGGACTCAGTGATGTGCTGAGGAAAGTGCCCTGGGTGTGGGTGTGGGGACTGGAGTGGGACAGAGGAGAAGGATGGGTCCCAACTGCAGCCTTGAAGCTATTGATTTGACCCCGTGCACCACCCAGGTAAGGCAGCAGCAAGCAGGACGACATGGGGCTTGAAGGATCAGATGGGTGGGAGCCACACTTTTACATTTGGGCAGCTCGGATACTCTACCACTATTAGAGACCCCAGAGCTGGCACCTCTCCCTGCCACGCATGTCACAGGTGACCTGCTGAGGGCCCACACACATCTGTGGAAGCCCATGTATACCCCTTTCAATGAACTAGAGGCCCAAAGTAGGAGTGGACTCCAAGACTGCCCCAGGAGATGGTTCCACATGCCTGGTTGGGCCAGGAGGTCTCTCCTGGACTCCTGCAGCTTCAGTGCCCAGCTCTGAAAGGGCTTCTTGGGGCTACTTCCTGAAATACACACAGGAATGGCTCATGGAACGGCCTGGCCACAGCAATCACCTCTGTCCCTACAAGACACCTTGGAGGACTGGAGATGGGGGACTGTTGAGGTGTTCTTTCTCTGCACAGGAAAGTGCACTGCAGGTGAAATGGGGCATGTTAGGGAGCTCACGGAACTCTGCTCACATCCAGGCCTACCATAAGCTATCCAGGGGGTCTCCTTTGTTAGAATCTCATTTAGCAGATTCCTCAACCTGGCATTGGTGGGCTTTGAGGATATGAAGAGTTCAGCACCAGGACCTCACCTTATAAGCCTTCCTGCACTCACACAGGAGGCCTTGCTGTACCCCCAGCCTCTGCTCCCCACCCTGGGCCTGTGCGTTTGCTGTGCACATCTCCTGGGATGCCATCACAACCCCACCTACCCTTCCCGAGCATACCCAGAGCCGACGTGCTCCACAAGGACCTCTCCAAGTGCACCCCCCAGGTCTCCTGTGAGGAACCAGCCCTCACTTTTCCCTGACACTTCATAAGTTCTTGCCCTCCCTTCCTGCCTCTCTCCCATCTTGTCCAGGAACACTAGGATGGTGCTTGCCCTAGACTCACAAGGACTGTGCTTTATGCATGTGCCTCTACCACTAGGTGCTATGACCCCAAAGAACAGTCTCCCTGTTTCTCCAAATCTCTGTCTCCCCAGCAGTCAGCACCCTGCAGTCACTTTGTCAGCAATGGATTAATGATTGCAGGAGTCAAGCTGCCCTGTGTGGAATGTGGACTCAGTCCTAGTTTCATCCTGGTTCACATTTGCAGCTGTGAAAACCCTGCAACCACAGTAAGAAGATGAGGGAGGAGGTCCTGACTCGCTCCATCCAGGCTGGAGGCCCAGAGAGCTTGGTGGGGAAAAGGGTGGGACAGCAACACAGGTGGGGTTCATCTATATCAAATGGATTACTTTAAATTCTAACAGGTGGCATTTAAAAGTTGCTCTGTAGGCAGAGGGGAGAGGATTGTAGTAGCTGGACAGGCTTCCCTACAAAGAAAAGGAAAGAATTGCACATGGAGGCATTTTCTCCCCAAATTTTCTTAACCTTAAAAAAAATGAAAAATTCAATTCCCTTTTCTATCTGCAATCCGCTTGGCCAGCCTCTTGATCCCTTTTGATACGCGTGTTTTGATCCGGACTCACGCAAAGCCCGTGGACCACCTTTTCAGTTTAAGAAGCAGCAGCTGCTGCCTGATTCTCTTTTAAGTGGCCTGCGTGCCTGCCGTGCCAAAGGGCTTCCTCCAAGACCCACCTCCCAGACCCTCCTCAGCCACCCAAGGACTGGCCCTGGCATGAAGAAGACAAAGGTACCATACCCTCTTCCTGTACACTCCCACTTGTGCCTCATTTTCATTTCATGATGGGAGCCTGGTCTGAATCACAGTTGCACCGAACCCTTTGGGGAGATTTAGAGAGCACCTGTTCCTGGAAAGCTTTCCTGCCAATCCAGGTGGGGTGGTCCACCAGGCTCCCTTCCCTGTCCGCCAGCCAAAATTTAAAGAATATACAAATTTAAGGGAGGGAGGCAGGGACAATTCTTTTTCCTTCTTTCCCCAGCTGGCATGGGCTCTTGGTGTACGTTATAGATTCATTTCCTTCAAAATGTAATTTTAGAAATGTCAAATTGATTTTTGAGCTCTGGGAAAGTGAGAAAAGCACCCATCAGCTTCAGAATTAGAAATGCACCAACTTAGGACAAACCATCACTTTTTGTCAGTGGTTTTTCCTAAAAAGATGTGATCTACTCAGAGTTGGCAGCCCTGGGTGGCCCGAGGCATCGGTGGGCCTGTAGGCAGGGCTTATGCATGGTGCTATTACTACCAGACAGGGGTCCTGATCCAGAACCCAAGAGAGGGCTCTTGGACCTCATGCACAAGAAAGAATTTGGGGTGAGTCCATAGAGTAAAGTGAAAGCAAGTTTATTAATAAAGGAGGCCAGGTGCAGTGGCTCACGCCTGTAATCCCAGCACTTTGGGCAGCTGAGGTGGCAGATCACCTGAGGTCAGGAGTTTGAGACCAGCCTGGCCAACATGGTGAAACCCCGTCTCTACTAAGAAAAATTAACTGGGCATGGTGGGGCGCCTGTAATCACAGGTACTTGGGAGGCTAAAGCAGGAAAATTGCTTGAATCTTGAGAGGCGGAGGTTGCAGTGAGCCATGATTGCTCCATTGCACTCCAGCCTGGGTGAAAGAGCGAAACTCCGTCTCAAAAAATAAATACATAAATAAATAAATTAAAAAGTAAAGGAATAAGGAATGGCTACTCCATAGGCAGAGTAGCGGCATGGGCTGCTTGACTGAGTATACTTAGTTATTTCTTGATTATATGCTAAACAAGGGGTGGATTATTCATGAGTTTTCTGGGAAAGGGGTGGAGATTCCCCTTTTTGGAGTAATCACCTCTTTAAAGCCTCACCTCTTAATACTGTTGCAATGGCAAGTTTCCAACGCATGAACTTGGGGGTATATATTCAAACCATAGTAGGCGTGGGGAAATGGCCTGTGTGCCCAGCTTTTTTCATGAGCTGGAGTCTTACCCTCAAGGACCAAGAATAGAGAAAGTTCCTTAAGGCAGAATTGGGATGCTGTTATTAGAGAAAGACAATAATGGATGCTAGACAGGAAAATACAAGACAATCACTCTAGTTTCCAGTGGAAGACTTTCAGGAAATGCTTTTCCAGTCTTTCCAGAGGGCTATGAAACAGGGTTGTTAAATAACTGCAGTGGTTTCCAAAAAACCCCCCTATTAGGCGCCTCCCACCTGTGCCATGAGGCCACTCCCCAGCAGGCACTGGGGCTGGAAGCTTGGAGCTCTTAGTGGCCCATTGAGAATACTGACCTTCCCGCTGACTTCATGGGATCACAAAAGGAGTCCTAGAGCTTTTTGCTTCCAACTTGCTCATATCCATGCAAAGAAACTGAGGAGACCAAAGGGATGTCAAGAACTAAGTTTAAAGTTAAGGAAACCCAAGACTAGTCATCACATTCCTGTGGTTACTAGTCTTGGTTTTCCAGGACTGACTCCCAGGCCAATGCTTCTTAAGTTTTTGCTAGGCATTAAATGTTGTAGAAAACAATTCAAATGCAAAAACAGGCAAAACTCCTGTCCTTCATGACCACTTTTATTTTTATTTTTTCAGAAGTTAGTTACTAAGCACACCCTTTGGGGATAGCATCCAGGAGAGACATTTAGGACAGTTGTTAAGTTTGCTCTGAAACCAGACAAAGCTGTGGTCAAGCCTGGGCTCTGCCTGCTATAAGTCATATACCCTCTCCAGCTTGTTTTCTCATCCATAAAATAGGAATAGTAACATCCCCTGCCACTTGGAGTCATTACAAGGATTGAGTTGATGTCCCCAAAGACTTTAGTATTGTACTTGCAAACAGCAACACTCAAGTATGGAGAAATGTGCCACCAAAGTTCACTCTCGGTAAAATGTTGGAAGAGGGAAGGGAGAGATTTGTTAAAGGGCACAAAATTATAGCTAGATAGAATAAGTTCTGGTATTCTATAGCACTGTAGGCTGACTGTAGTTAACAATAATATATACTTCAAAATAGCTACAGGGAGGATAGTGAATGTTCCCAACACAAAGACATACATGTTTGAGGTGATGGATATGCTAATTACCCTGATGTGGTCACTATACATTATATGGATAGAAACGACACTATGTACCCCATGAATATATACAACTATTTGTCAATTTTTTAAAATTAAAATTTTAACTAATTTTTAAAATGTGGCTGGACATGGTGGCTCACTCCTGTAATCCCAGCACTTCAGGAGGCTGAGGTGAGTGGATCACCTGAGGTCAGGAGTTTGAGACCAGCTGCCCAACATGGTGAAACCCTGTCACTACTGAAAATACAAAAAAAAGTAACTGGGTGTGATGGCAGGTACCTGTAATCCCAGCTACTTGGGAGGCTGAGGCAGGAGAATTGCTTGAGCCCGGGAGGCAGAGGTTGCAGTGAGCTGAGACTATACCATTGCACTCTAGCCTAGGCAACAAGAGTAAGACTCCACCTAAAAAAAAAAAAGAATTACCTTGCATGAGACACGCCAGGTTCTCTTTTCTCTTCCCATCATTTATTACCTCATTCATAAATATGGGAATGGAGGGAGGAGGACAGGACTAGAAAGTCTATTGAATAAGTTGTCCCTGATTTTTCCATAAAGCTGGAAAAAATTCTGTGGTAAGACTAGGAGATATTAAGTGGTTTCTTGTGTCCACAGACAAAAGGGACACATAACAAAACTCACCACTCTTAAAGGTATCTTGAGAACAAATCACTAATTAGAACACTGATGAACAGAAATTAGAGTGCAGAGCAATTAAAACTCTCATGCATTGTTGACGGGAATGTCACATGGAAGCCACTTGGGGAAACAGTTTGGCAGTGTCACAGAAAGTGAAACACATGCTTACCATACAACCCAGTAATCCCACACCTAGGAATTCACCCTGAAGGAACAGAAAAAAAAGGGGATGTCTATACACCAGTAACAGACAGAGAGCCAAATCATGAATGAACTTCCATTCACAATAGCTTCAAAGAGAATAAAATACCTAGGTATCCAACTTGCAAGGGATGTAAAGGACCTCTTCAAGGAGAACTACAAACCACTGCTCAGTGAAATAAAAGAGGTCACAAACAAATGGAACAACATACCATGCTCATGGATAGGAAGAATCAATATCGTGAAAATGGCCATACTGCTCAAGGTAATTTATAGATTCAATGCCATCCCCATCAAGCTACCAATGACTTTCTTCACAGAATTGGAAAAAAGTGCTTAAAGTTCATATGGAACCAAAAAAGAGCACACATTGCCAAGACAATCCTAAGTCAAAAGAACAAAGCTGGAGGCATCATGCTACCTGACTTCAAACTATACTGTAAGGCTACAGTAACCAAAACAGCATAGTACTGGTACCAAAACAGAGATGTAGGCCAATGGAACAGAACAGAGCCCTCAGAAATAATACCACACATCTACAGCCATCTGATCTTTGACAAACCTGACAAAAACAAGAAATGAGGAAAGGATTCCCTATTTAATAAATGGTGCTGGGAAAATTGGCTAGCCATAAGTAGAAAGCTGAAACTGGATCCTTTCCTTACTCCTTATATGAAAATTAATTCAAGATGGATTAGAGACTTGAATGTTAGACCTAATACCATAAAAACCCTAGAAGAAAACCTAGGTAATACCATTCAGGACATAGGCATGGGCAAGGACTTCATGTCTAAAACACCAAAAGCAATGGCAACAAAAGCCAAAATTGACAAATGGGATCTAATTAAACTAAAGAGCTTCTGCACAGCTAAAGAAACTACCATCAGAGTGAACAGGCAACCTACAGAACGGGAGAAAATTTTTGCAATTCACTTATCTGACAAAGGGCTAATATCCAGAACCTGCAAAGAACTCAAACAAATTTACAAGAAAAAAACAAACAATCCCATCAAAAAGTGGGCAAGGGGTATGAACAGACATTTCGCAAAAGAAGACATTCATACAGCCAACAGACACATGAAAAAATGCTCGTCATCACTGGCCATCTGAGAAATGCAAATCAAAACCACAATGAGATACCATCTCACACCAGTTAGAATGGCAATCATTAAAAAGTCAGGAAACAACAGATGCTGGAGAGGATGTGGAGAAATAGGAACACTTTTACACTGTTGGTGGGATTGTAAACTAGTTCAACCATTATGGAAAACAGTATGGCGATTCCTCAAGGATCTAGAACTAGAAGTACCATATGACCCAGCCATCCCATTACTGGGTATATACCCAAAGGATTATAAATCATGCTGCTATAAAGACATATGCACACGTACGTTCATTGTGGCACTATTTACAATAGCAAAGACTTGGAATCAACCCAAATGTCCATCAGTGACAGACTGGATTAAGAAAATGTGGCACATATACACCATGGAATACTATGCAGCCATAAAAAAGGATGAGTTTGTGTCCTTTGTAGGGACATGGATGCAGCTGGAAACCATCATTCTCAGCAAACTATCACAAGAACGGAAAACCAAACACTGCATGTTCTCACTCATAAGTGGGAACTGAACAATGAGATCATTTGGACTCAGGAAGGGGAACATCACACACTGGGGCCTATTATAGGGAGGGGGGAGGGGGGAGGGATTGCACTGGGAGTTATACCTGATGTAAATGACGAGTTGATGGGTGCTGACAAGTTGATGGGTGCAGCACACCAACATGGCACAAGTATACATATGTAACAAACCTGCATGTTATGCACACGTACCCTAGAACTTAAAGTACAATAAAAAAAAAATTTAAAAAAATGCAACTAATACTGCTAATATTGAAGAGAGAGAGAGAGAGAAAAAAAGAACGGCGTAATGCAATATGACTGGTGTAAGAAAAGATTAGGACACAAACATGCACAGAGAAGACCAGGTGAAGACAAAGGGAGAAGACAGCCATTTACAAATCAAATAAAAAGCCCTTAGAAGAAGTTAACACTACTAAAACCTTGATCTCACACTTCTTGCTTCCTGAACTGTGAGAAAATAGATTTCTATTGGTCAAGCCACTCAGTCTGTGGCACTTTGTTACAGCCCCAGCAAATAAATACAAAAAAAAAAAAAAAAAAAGGGATGTCCACACAAAAACCTGTATGTGAATGTGTGTATCAACTTTATTCATAATCTCCCAAAACTGAGAGCACCCTAATGTCCTTCAAAGATCAAAAAAAAAAAAAAAAAACTGTGGTATGTGCATACAGTGGAATATCAAATATTGGCAAATATGAATATTGATACACCACCATGATAATCTGCAGCAATATCATCTACCCCCTGCCATGATGCAGTGGGATGGGCACTTAGCCTCTGTGTTATTCGCTCCCCAAATTCATAACCCCAAGCTTGGTGTCAGAACGTATCAAACAAACCCAAATTGAAAGGCATTCCACAAAAGACCTGAGAAGTACCTGTCAAAAGTGTCCAGGTCATTAAAAACAAGAAAATACTGAGAAACCACAGATGGGAGGAAACTAAAGAGCCATGGCAACTTAATGCTAAGTTGGGGGACCCTGGATTGGATCCCAAAACAGAAAAAGGACATCATTGGAAAAACTGGTGAAATCCAAATAAAGTCTATGCTTTATTCAGTATAGTATAGTATAGTATAGTATAGTATAGTATAGTATAGTATAGTATAGTATAGTATAGTATAGTCGTAGATATAGTATAATAGTATTGTAGAAATATTAATTTCTTAATTTTGACAAGCTATGTAACGTGAACAACATGGGAAGCAGGGTAAAGGGCATATGGGAACTTTGTGGTATCTTTGCAACTTCTCTGTAAGTCTCAAAGTATTCTTAAAGGCTGGTTTAAAAAAAAAAAAAAATGCCGGCCAGGCGCGGTGGCTCACGCCTGTAATCCCAGCACTTAAGGAGGCCGAGGCGGGTGGATGATGAGGTCAGGAGATCGAGACCATCCTGGCTAACACAGTGAAACCCTGTCTCTACTAAAAGTACAAAAAATTAGCCAGGCGTGGTGGCGGGCGCCTGTAGTCCCAGCTACTCGGGAGGCTGAGGCAGGAGAGTGGTGTGAACCCGGGAGGCGGAGCTTGCTGTGAGCCGAGATCACGCCACTGCACTCCAGCCTGGGCGACAGAGCAAGACTGGTCTCCAGATATCAGATCAGTGGTTGCCCAGGGCTGAGTTTAGAGGAAGAGTTCATTCCGAAGGGACACAAGAGATTTTTGGAGGGCAGCGGATAACGGAACTCTTTATAGATTGATTGTGTTGGTGGTTCCATGACTGTATGCATTTGTTAAAACCCACAGAGGTGTACATTAAAAAGAGGGAATTGTACTGTATGTAAATTGTGCCTCAATAAGTATGATGCTAAAAAAAAGAAAGAAGAGATTAGATTCTGGATCCTCCACAGAGGGATGCCAGCAGTACGGAGAAGAGGAACCTCTGAGACATTACCTGAAGCTGAGAGACTCAGCCTGAGTTGTAGATTAGGGAGTTTCATTGGCCTCCAGCTCCAAGGAAGAGACTGCTACTCACACTAGTGTCCTCCTGCAGGGATCTGCCAGCATCCCCTTGTGTAAAGTCAGGACAGGTCAGGTTATGCTTTCGCAAAATCACCACAACATCCCAGTGATTTAAAACAAGGAAGTTTGCTTTCTTTCCCTTTTGTGCTCTATTTCCAACGTAGCTCAGTGGGCTCTGCCCCACAAATCCTCAGGTGCTCAAGCTGACGAAGGCATCACTGGCCTACAGCTGATCACGTAAAACACAGAAATCTCTCCATCACAACCACAAGGAAAAGCTGAGCTGAGAGTCACGCATTGGCTGTTTTATACTTCATCCTAGAAAGGGCACACTTCTATTCCCTCCAGTACCCAGAACCAGTCACAAGGCCCTGCCTAATTGCAAGGGCCTGGGAAGTGGGATCAGATAGATGGACTATTTCTTGAGCACTATTATCTCTTAAAAAGTTTGTTGGTCTTTAAAATGGGTTGCAAACTTTGCAACAATAAAGTCTAGTTTGTTCAGAGGAAATAAAACATGCTTTACAGTAGGGTTTTCTTTGTGTGCAGTTTTGCTTTTAGTAGACAAAGGTCTTGTAATAGTGGCAGTTGTCTTCTTACAGGAGATTGGAAACATTCCAAGTGAACGTATCGAAAAGACCAAAATTCAAGATGACTGTCACTCCCATATCCCCGCTTCTAAGCAGTCCTGGCTCCCATTTTGCCAGGAGAAACAGTGTTGGGCTAGGAAGTCATGCTCTGAGGCACAGGACCTCCTGCATTCAGCTGACTAGCTCAGGAAGTCAATGTGGTAGGCCTTGCAGAATAACTTTTCACCCAGAGAAGACTCAGAGTTTATCATATTCACTCTTCTTTGATTCTTAGCTGGTGATAATATGAAACGGTTTGTCAATTATAAAGGCAAGAGATACCAATACAAGCAAAAGCAATGCACAGTTACTATAGAGCAATAGGAGTCTTGAGCAATCGGAAACTCTGAGGGAGCAGGGCAGAGGGGCACAGAAAAGACACACAGCAGAGGGGTGTGCAGCTAGAGTGGGTGGACCATGCAACCAGCCCAGGGTGCTGAGTCCTTGTAAGGACTGCCCCATGAGGGCAGAGCATGGCTCCACTTCTACTGTTTTTGTAAGTTTCTTTGATCAGTTGCACCTCTTTGTATTCTCCTCTGCAAACAGAATCTTTGGACTTAGTACAAAATAAACACCTATGTCCTATCCTCAGATAATTGGTAGTAAACTGATCTGAGGGCCCTGCTGTTCTCAACATGCCCCAGTGCTTGCTCTAGAGTTCTCAAGCATTTAGCCACAGTCATTGAACCAGCGGGAATTCTCCTTGACAACATGATTAAACTCAATCAAATGCTGGAGCCCCTCAAGCTCTCCTATCAATGTCTTCCTCCCCATCCCCCACCCTGCTCCTATTGCCTGTCACTCTTGGAGCATTTCAGTAGAACATCCAGACCACTGGATGTCCTTTCTTTTATTGCTGGGATGCAGCCGCTGACAGCATCTCAGTGTTGGGTAACTACTGGCCTCATTATTAGTGGGGGCAACTTGTTCATGATTTGCCCTAGTAGAGAGCTGACTGGAAGTGTTCAGGAAACCTCTGAAACCAGATAGGGTCTGATATGGTTTGGGTGTATCCCCACCCAAATCTCATCTTGAGTTCTAATCCCCATAATCTCCACATGTTGTGGGAGGGACCTGGTAAGAGGTAATTGAATCATGGTGTGGTTCCCCCCATGCTGTTCTCACAATAGTGAGTGAGTTCTCATGAGATCTGAGGGTTTTATAAGCATCTGGCATTTCCCCTGCTGACTCTCATTCTCTCTCCTGCTGCCTTGTAAAGGGACGCCTTTTGCCATGATTGTAAGTTTCCAGAGGCCTCCCCAACCATGAGGATCTGTGAGTTAATTAAACCTCTTTTCTTTATAAATTACCCAGTCTTGGGTATTTCCTTATAGCAATGTGAGAACAGACTAAGACAGGGTCTTATACCCAGGCCCCCCTCTGCCAGCCAGTGAGGAGGCAACTAATTTTAGGAATGCCTTATCAGCCCAGGCTGGGTTATGTATCAGCCCGTTGGGGCTTCCTTCCCCAACTACTTCACAGGGAACGCTTTATTCATTTTGGTATAGGTATCTTCTTGCTGATATATCTGGCCCTGAACTGTGGCACCCCAAGGATCTGTTCTGCACTGAGGGTTTCCTCCCCTATCTTCTGTCCACGGCACAAAAAGAAGGCATTCCTAGGACATACACAGCATTTGATAGGTCCACACCCTTGCTTCTATGCTCTTCCAGAAATTCACTGCTATTTCTGACGGCTGTGTTATAAACTCTTTCTCACTTACTACAATAAAATCTATTCTGGTCCAGGGATTTATGGACCCCCTAGCCTCAATGGTTCTATACATCCTCTGAGATATGTAAGTTTTTGTGAAAATACACCTGTGTGAATGTTTAACTTGATGAAATGGTCTAGAGCTTCCATAAATTCTCAAAGGAGTGGATGAACAAAACAAGTCAGAAAAGTCGTGCTCATCCTAAGATTCATGCTGATGCAGAGGGCACCAAAGTGCTTGAAACTTCCCGTGAGCACTAACAGCCCACAGTCAACACGTGTAGACAAGCTGGAGGTTCCTCTGGCCCCCTTTCCCACCACAGGGACGTAACAGTCATTTTGTTCTTGGTCCTCTCTCTTTGCCCTTAATGATCGAGTTGGCCATACATGGGCCTCAGCAGTTAAACTGAGGTGTATTTTTATCTTGCCAATAGAAGTTGCCATCCTGGGTGAGCTGTGACTTTGGCTCCAGCTGGAAATGAAGAAAATAGCAGGGAAAGAACAAATCCTGACAACACACTAGCCCGAGCTCTGGCTACCTGCAGTTTGCCACCCATCTCTTACCTGCCCTCAGAAGCAGCCCTGAAAGGAGCCCTTGCTTCTTGATCTTGGGCTTATACGGTGAACCTGTGATGAGAAGCCCAGAGCCAAGCAGCGTAGTTGTTCTGCCCTATAAACCAGGTCCATGGTTAAAGAGAAAGCACCTTGAAAAGACAGGAATGGGTCAAGGCTGACGCCTGAAGTGCCCTGGTGTCCTGGCCTTGCTTTTCAGGTCTGGGCAGGGTGAGGAGAGCTAGGCACACAGGATCATGATGAACACGGAAAACGATGGAGAACCAGTACGTGCCCTCTGGTGTCTTCCACGGGCGATCAGTGTGGTCGGGTGCCTGACTGCTTCACCTACTGAAACCCAGGAAAACAGTAGACGACAGAGAAGGAAGTAGGTCACCCTCCTGTTAGATGAATGGCCTTGAGCTATGAACCACCTTTGTGTGTTTATTCTCTTCTCTCTGACCCTACATGGACTATGAAAAATAAAAATAGCTATCGTTCATGGAGTAGTCACTCTATGCCAGGCACTGTGCTATGTGCACATAAGCCCATGTCATCCTCTCAACTACACTATGGCATAGATTTTGCATACGTGAACTTTTAAATTAAAATACATGTTACATACTATACAATTTACCATTTTAAATATATGATTCACTAGCTTTTTGTACATTTACAAGGTCATGCAACGATTACCATTATCTAATTTCAGAACATTTTTATTACTCCCAAAAGAAAGCCTGTACTTAGTAGTAGTGACTCCCTATTTCTGCCTACCCCAGACCCTGGCAACCACTACTACTTTCTGTCTCTGTAAATTTTCCTCTAATGGACATTTCGTATCAATGGGATTATAGAGTATGCAGTCTTTTGTGACTGGCCTGTTTCACTTAGCATAATGTTTTGAAGACTTTTCATGTGGTAGCAGGTATTGGTACTTCATTCCTTTTTATTTCTGAATAACACTCAATTGTATGGATAGGACACGTTTGATTTATGCAGTCATCAACTGAAGAACATTTGGGTTGTTTCCACTTTTGGACTGTTATGAACAATGCTGCTATGAAAATTTCTGTACTCGGTTTTCATGTAGACATGTTGTATTTTCTTTTTCTTTTTTTGGACGGCTCCCACTATTCTCAGAACTGATAAGAATGATGTTTAAATTGTTTGTAAAAAATAATGTGGATTGGCTGGGCACGGTGGCTCACGCCTGTAATCCTAGCACTTTGGGAGGCCGAGGCAGGCGGATCACAAGGTCAGGAGATAGAGACCATCCTGGCTAACATGGTGAAACCCCATCTCTACTAAAAATACAAAAAAACAATTAGCCGGGTGTGGTGTTGGGAGCCTGTAGTCTCAGCTACTCAGGAAGCTGAGGCAGGAGAATGATGTGAATCTGGGAGGCTGAGGCAGGAGGATAGCATGAACCTGGGAGGCGGAGCTTACAGTGAGCCGAGATTGCACCACTGCACTCCAGCCTGGGCAACAGTGTGAGACTCCATCTCAAAAACAACAAACAAACAAAACAAAAACAAAACAAAAAATGTGGATTTTTTTCTTCCTTAAATTTTTATTAATATACTTTAAGTTCTAGGCTACATGTACCTTTATGTACAGAGTGGGCAGTTTTGTTACATAGGTATACATGTGCCATTGTGGTTTGCTGCACCCATCAACCTGACCTGTTGTCACCCACATTAGGTATTTCTCCTAATGTTATCCCTCCCGTAGCCCCCTACCCCCTGACAGACCCCGGTGTGTGATGTTCCCCTCCCTGTGTACATGTGTTCTCACTGTTCAACTACCACTTATGAGTGAGAACATGCAGTTTGGTTTTCTGATCTTGAGATAGTTTGATGGTTTCCAGCCTCATCCATGTCCCTTCAAAGAACATGAACTCATCTTTTTTTATGGCTGCATAGTATTCCATGGTGTATAGGTGCCACATTTTCTTAATCCAGTCTATCATTGATGGACATTTAGGTTGGTTCCAAGTCTTCGCTGTTGTGAATAGTGCTGCAATAAACAGTATGTGTGCATGTGTCTTTATCGTAGAAGGATTTATAATCCTTTGGATATATGCCCAGTAATGGGAGTGCTGGGTCAAATGGTATTTCTAGTTCTAGATCCTTGAGGAATCGCCACACTGTCTTCTGCAATGGTTGAACTAATTGACACTCCCACCAGCAGTGTAAAAACATTCCTATTTTTCCACAACCTCTCCAGTATCTGTTGTTTCCTTTTTTAATGACTGCCATTCTAACTGGCATGAGACAGTATCTCACTGTGGTTTTGATTAGCATTTCTCTAATGACCAGTGATGATGAGCATTTTTTCATATGTCTGTTGGCTGCATAAATGTCTTCTTTTGAGAAGTGTCTGTTCATATCCTTTGCCCACTTTTTGATGGGCTGGGTTATTTTTTTCTTGTAAATTTGTTTAAGTTCTTTGTAGATTCTGGATATTAGCCCTTTGTCAGATGGATAGATTGCAAAAATTTTCTCCCATTCTGTAGGTTACCTGTTCATTATGATGATAGTTTCTTTTGCTGTGCAGAAGCTCTTTAGTTTAATTAGATCCCATTTGTCAATTTTGACTTTTGTTGCCATTGCTTTTGGTGTTTTAAACATGAAGTCTTTGACCATGCCTATGTCCTGAATGATATTGCCCAGGTTTTCTTCTAGGATTTTTATAGTCCTAGGTCTTACGTTTAAGTCTTTGATCCATCTTGAGTTGATTTTTATATAAGGTGTAAGGAAGGGATCCGGTTTTAGTTTTCTGCATATGGCTATCCTGTTTTTCCAACCCCATTTATTAAATAGGGAATCTTTTCCCCATTGCTTGTGTGTGTCAGGTTTGTCAAAGATCAGATGGCTGTAGATGTGTGGTATTATTTCTGAGGCCTCTTTTCTGTTCCATTAATCTATATCTCTCTTTTGGTTCCAGTACCATGCTGTTCGGGTTGCTCTAGTCTTCTAGTATAGTTTGAAGTCAGGTAGCATGATGCCTCCAGCTTTGTTCTTCTTGCCCAGGATTGTCTTGGCTATGTGGGCTCTTTTTTGGTTCCATATGAAGTATAAAGCAGTTTTTTCCAATTCTCTGAAGAAAGTCAGTAGTCGTTTGATAGGGATAGCATTGGATCTATAAATTGCTTTGGGCAGTATGGCCATTTTCATGATATTGATTCTTCTGATTTATGAGCATGGAATGTTTTCCCATTTGTTTGTGTCCTCTCTTATTTCCTTGAGCAGTGGTTTGTAGTTCTCCTTGAAGAGGTCCTTCACATCCCTTGTAAGTTGGATTCCTATGTATTTTATTTTCTTAGTAGCAATTGTGAATGGAAGTTCACTCATGATTTGACTGTCTGTCTGTTATTTGTGCATAGGAATGCTTGTACTTTTTGTGCATTGATTTTGTATCCTGAGACTTTGCTGAAGTTGCTTATCAGCTTAAGGAGATTTTGGGCTGAGATAATGGGGTTTTCTAAATATACAATCATGTCATCTGCAAACAGAGACAATTTGACTTCCTCTCTTCGTGTTTGAATACCTTTATTGCTTTCTCTTGCCTGATTGCCCTGGCCAGAACTTCCAAAACTATGTTGAATAGGAATGGTGAGAGAGGGCATCCCTGTCTTGTGCCAGTTTTCAAAGGGAATGCTTCCAGTTTTTGCTCATTCAGTATAATGGCTGTGGATCTGTCATAAACAGCTCTTAGTATTTTGAGATACATCCCATCGATATCTAGTTTATTGAGAGTTTTTAGCATGAAGTGCTGTTGAATTTTATCGAAGGCCTTTTCGTTATCTATTGAGATAATCATGTGGTTTTTGTCTTTGGTTCTGTTTATATGCTGGATTACATTTATTGATTTGCATATGTTGAGCCAGCCTTGCATCCCAGGGATGAAGCCAACTTGATCACGGTGGATAAGCTTTTTGATGTGCTGCTGGATTCTGTTTGCCAGTATTTTATTGAGGATTTTCACGTCAATGTTCATCAGGAATATTGGCCTGAAATTTTCTTTTTTTGTTGCATCTCTGCCAGGTTTTGGTATCAGGATGATGCTGGCCTCATAAAATGAGTTAGGGAGGATTCCCTCTTTTTCTATTGATTGGAATAGTTTCAGAAGGAATGGTACCATCTCCTCCTTGTACCTCTGGTAGAATTCGGCTGTGAATCCTTCTGTCCCTGAACTTTTCTTGGTTGTTAGTATATTAATAACTGCCTCAATTTCAGAACTTGTTATTTATTCAGGGATTCAACTTTTTCCTGTCTTAGACTTGAGAGGGTGTGTGTGTTCAGGAATTTATCCATTTCTTCTTGATTTTCTAGTTTATTTGCATAGAGGTGTTTATGGATGGTAGTTTGTATTTCTGTGGGATCACTGGTGATATTCCCTATATCACTTTTTATTGTGTCTGTTTGATTCTATTCTATTTGTGTCTTCTCTCTTTTCTTCTTTATTAGTCTAACTAGCAGTCTATCTATTTTGTTGACGTTTTTCAAAAAACCAGCTCCTGGATTCATTGACTTTTTTTTTTTTTTTTTTGGAAGGGTTTTTCATGTCTCTGTCTCCTCCAATTCTGCTCTGATCTTAGTTATTTCATATATTCTGCTACCTTTTGGATTTGTTTGCTGTTGCTTCTTTTAATTTTGATGTTAGGGTGTCAGTTTTATATCTTTCCTGCTTTCTCTTGTGGGAATTTAGTGCTATAACTGTCCCTCTAAACACTGCTTTAAAACCTCCCAGAGGTTCTGGTATGTTGTGTCTTCATTTTTATTAGTTTCAAAGAACATGTTATTTCTGCCTTCATTTCATTATTTACCCAGAAGTCATTCAGGAGCAGGTTGTTCAGTTTTCATGGAGTTGTGCAGTTTTCAGTGATCACGTTTCTTAATCCTGAGTTCTAATTTGATGACACTAGTGGTCTGAGAAACTGTTATGATTTCCGTTCTTTTGAATTTGTTAAGGAGTGTTTTACTTCCAATTATGTGGCCAATTTTAGAATAAGTGTGATGAGGTGCTGAGAAGAATGTATTATTTGTTGATTTGGGGTGGAGAGTTCTGTAGATGTCTATTAGGTCCACTCGATCCAGAGCTGAGTTCAAGTCCTGAAAATCCTTGTTAATTTTCTGGTTCATTGATCTGTCTTATATTGACAGTGGGGTGTCAAAATAGGGCCTTTGGAAGGTAATTAAGGTACAAGGAAGGCATAAAGGTGGAGTCCTGAAACAAAAGAATTAGTATCTGTGTGGGAGACACCAGAGAGCTTGCTGACTCTTTCCATTTTATTATTCTAATTAAGGAATGGATAATTATCTCCATTTTATAAATAAAGACTCCCACGCTCACAGAGCCATCCCTCACTCTTTTCTGATGCCAACGTCTGGACCATTTCTTCTTATGCCACACTGCCTCTGGGTTCCAGAATGTGGGAGGGACATATGTGTGGCCTGCCAGCTGACCAAAATCACAGATGGCACAGTGCTGAGACCTAGTTCAGTGAATAAGGGGCAGAAACTTGCCAAGAAGGAGAAATAAGCGAATGTCTGAATCCCCAAGTTGCTTTCTGTGCCCATGGCTTATGCCAGCTACACATGCAAAGATTAATAAGAGGGGCCCAAGGTCTTGTACACCTAATTCTCAACCAAAGTATCCAGTGCAGCCTGTTCAATGCTGGTATTCCCAATCTTCCTAATACAAATTCTAAGGTAACAACCTCTGTGACTAAAGGATCAATGTCCATCTCACATGTACCTATTTTAGGCAATCTCTGTAAAACAAGACCAAACAACCTGCAATGAAAAGTGTACTTAGACATAAGAATTACAGTCAAGAATGATCTCTTGGCCATTTTCAGGCTTCTACAGTTTGCTTGGGGCAAGGAGTCCCTTTTAATTTTCTAGATGAGGCAGTTCAAGAAGCATAAATGAGAGGACAGATTTCTGGACTCCCTGGTGCCCACTTCACATATCCATCTCAACTGAGTGGAAGGCTGTCAGTATGGGCCACACTCCAGAAAATGCTCTGTCCTCTGAACTAAAACTGCAGCCTTTCCCAAAGACTGCATTATGTAACCCCATTCCAGGCTTACATAATTTAATCCTGTTTACCTTACACTATGAGGATGTTGGGACCATTTTTTTTTCTGGGAAAGGAGATAAAGCTTGAAATTATGCCATGTTGGGATTCTCCCACCGAGCCAAAGTTCTCTTTACCGTGCCTTCTCTTAAGCCACTTTGATTTTAAGAGATGTCACTCATTTACATTAAAACGAAATTGTTTTGCCGCCATTTCCTTTTTTTCTTTCCCTACTTTTTCCCTCCTTTGATATTTAGAGATTAACATCCATTTTCTCTCAAATTACAAGGTTAACAGGTACTACTAGAAAATACTTAGAAAACCAGAAAAGCAAATGTTAAAAAATTATCTACTCAGGATAAGCACTGCTTTTTTTTTTTTGTTTTGTTTTAATTATACTTTAAGTTCTAGGGTACATGTGCACAACGTGCAGGTTTGTTACATATGTATACATGTGCCATGTTGGTGTGTTGCACCCATTAACTCGTCATTCACATTAGGTATATCTCCTAATGCTATCCCTCCCCCGCTCCCTCCCCACAATAGGACCCCATGTGTGATGTTCCCCTTCCTGTGTCCAAGTGATCTCATTGTTCAATTCCCATCTATGAGTGAGAACATGTGGTATTTGGTTTTCTGTTCTTGTGATAGTTTGCTGAGAATTATGGTTTCCAGCTGCATCCATGTCCCTACAAAGGACACAAACTCATCCTTTTTTATGGCTGCATAGTATTCCATGGTATATATGTGCCACATTTTCTTAATCCAGTCTGTCACAGATGGACATTTGGGTTGATTCCAAGTCTTTGCTATTGTGAATAGTGCCGCAATAAACATATACGTGCGTGTGTCTTTATAGCAGCATGACTTATAATCCTTTGGGTATATCCCCAGTAATGGGAGTGCTGGGTCAAATGGTATTTCTAGTTCTAGATCCTTGAGGAATCACCACACTGTTTTCCACAATGGTTGAACTAGTTTACAGTCCCACCAACAGTGTAAAAGTGTTCCTATTTCTCCACATCCTCTCCAGCACCTATTGTTTCCTTATTTTTTAATGATTGCCATTCTAACTGGTGTGAGATGGTATCTCATTGTGGTTTTGATTTGCATTTCTCTGATGGCCAGTGATGATGAGCATTTTTTCATGTGTCTGTTGGCTGTATGAATGTCTTCTTTTGAGAAGTGTCTGTTCATATCCTTTGACCACTTTTTGATGGGGTTATTTGTTTTTTTTTCTTGTAAATTTGATTGAGTTCTTTATAGGTTCTGGATATTAGCCCTTTGTCAGATGAGTAGATTGCAAAAATTTTCTCCCATTCTGTAGGTTGCCTGTTCACTCTGATGGTAGTTTCTTTAGCTGTGCAGAAGCTCTTTAGTTTAATTAGATCTCATTTGTCAATTTTGGCTTTTGTTGCCGTTGCTTTTGGTGTTTTAGACATGAAGTCCTTGCCCATGCCTATGTCCTGAATGCTATTGCCTAAGTTTTCTTCTAGGGTTTTTATGGTTTTAGGTCTAACATTTAAGTCTCTAATCCATCTTGAATTAATTTTTGTATAAGGAGTAAGGAAAGGATCCAGTTTCAGCTTTCTACTTATGGCTACTCAATTTTCCCAGCACCATTTATTAAATAGGGAATCCTTTCCCCATTTCTTGTTTTTGTCAGGTTTGTCAAAGATCAGATGGCTGTAGATGTGTGGTATTATTTCTGAGGACTCTGTTCTGTTCCATTTGTCTATATCTCTGTTTTGGTACCAGTACCATGCTGTTTTGGTTACTGTAGCCTTGTAGTATAGTTTGAAGTTAGGTAGCGTGATGCCTCCAGCTTTGTTCTTTTGGCTTAGGATTGTCTTGGCAATGTGGGGTCTTTTTTGGTTCCATATGAACTTTAAGCACTTTTTTCCAATTCTGTGAAGAAAGTCATTGGTAGCTTGATGGGGATGGCATTGAATCTATAAATTACCTTGGGCGGTATGGCCATTTTTACAATATTGATTCTTCCTATCCATGAGCATGGTATGTTGTTCCATTTGTTTGTGACCTCTTATTTCACTGAGCAGTGGTTTGTAGTTCTCCTTGAAGAGGTCCTTTACATCCCTTGTAAGTTGGATTTCTAGGTATTCTCTTTTGTGAATGGGAGTTCATTCATGATTTGACTCTCTGTTTGTCTGTTACTGGTGTATAAGAATGCTTGTGATTTTTGCACATTGATTTTGTATCCTGAGACTTTGCTGAAGTTGCTTATCAGCTTAAGGAGATTTTGGGCTGAGACAGTGGGGTTTTCTAAATATACAATCATGTCATCTGCAAACAGGGACAATTTGACTTCTTCTTTTCCTAACTGAATACCCTTGATTTATTTGTGTTGCCTGATTGTCCTAGCCAGAACTTCCAACACTATGTTGAATAGGAGTGGTGAGAAATCACCCGTCTTCTGTGCCGCTCAAGCTGGGAGCTGGAGGCTGGAGCTGTTCCTATTCGGCCATCTTGGGCATGTCCCCCATAATTCTTTATTTTTTTTTTTTGAGACAGGATCTCACTCTGTTACCCAAGTTGGAGTGTAGCCTTAAACTCAGCTTAAGCGGTCCTCCTGCCTCAGCCTCCCAAGTAGCTAGGTCTCCTGGAGTGAGCTACTGCACCTGGCCCGTAATCACTACTATTATTTTTGTTTACATTCATCCTTTTTTTTTTTTTTTTTTTTTTTTACCCACACATATATGTATTTTTACAAAACAAAGAGATCACACTGGTTTGTGACCTGTTGTTTTGCCACTTGGCATAAATGCTGCCCCACTTGTTCAGAAAAGATGTGCCAGTGTATCCTTCTATTGGTAGATATGAATGTATCTCCAGCCTCCTTTAGCACTACCTATCCTTCCTTTTTTGTCTTTGCCAATTTAAAAGCAATAAATTGTTGGGTTTTGTTTGTTTTTTTGAGATGGAGTCTCACTCTGTTGCTCAGGCTGGAGTGCAACGGCGTAATCTTGGCTCACTGCAATCTCCGCCTCCCAGGTTCAAGCAGTTCTCCTGCCTAAGCCTCCTGAGTAGCTGGGACTACAGGCGTGAGCCACCACACCCAGCTAATTTTTGTATTTTTAGTAGAGACGGGGTTTCATCATGTTGGCCAGGCTGATCTCGAACTCCTGACCTCAAGTGATTTGCCTGCTTTGGTCTCCCAAAGTGTTGGGATTACAGGCATGAGCCACTGTGTCCTGCCAAATTGTTTTAATTTGTATTGCTTCAATTTCATTATTTAATGTAATTTAATGTTAAAAATGTTACAGTGCTAAAGGAGGCTGGAGATACACTCTTATATCTGCCATTAGAAGGATACACTGGCACATCCTTTCCAAACAAGTGGGGTAGCATTTGTTCAACAATTTTAACATTAAATTACATTATTTAATGTTAACATTTTTAAACATTTATTTTCATGTTAATCACTTCCTTTGAATTTCACGTTTTACATTAGTCACATATAAAGCAGTCAGCTAAGTTATATGCACTTTCTGCTGCAAATTGGATGATAAATGGACGGGTAGAAGGTGGAACCAGCAGAGGGAACGGGGTATTTACAATTCTGCAGAGTGGTCATGTTGTTTCTTTGTCTTTCACCAAACATTACAAAAAGAATACATGCTCATTTTAAGAAAAAAAAATCAAATATTTCAAAAGGGTGTATGAATATGATGAAAGCTCACCTCAACACTCTCCTTCCCTCACTCACCGGTTCCTATTCCTCAATGTCACCATCTTCAGCCTCTTCCTCCTACATCCTTATTGTCTTCACAGGACTTGCTTCACTGGCCATGGATTTGGAGGAGCAATCAGGAGAAAGGGTTAGGGATCTGAAAAGGAATAGCTTCTTCATACACAGCTCCCAGGGCTTGCTGCAGGGTGGTCATTGGGAAGGGAAGCAGAAGAGAGAAACCACACCAGGTGTTTCTCTGGAATCAAATGGGCAGGTGAACAGAGAGTCAGCTAAGATTACCCTGTCTGCCTCAATTACAGTCCACATGAAAAATGGCAGGCCGTTTATTGCAGCACATGAGCAGTGTCCTTTGTTAAGTCCTGTCCCTTGAGTATAACCTGTTTCCTTTACAAAAAAGTGGAAAAGAAAACCTAAGAAAAGTTTTGCTTTTGCTTTTCCAGCACGAACCCTTTTCCTCACTTGGCAGGTCCTTGTGGAGCCCTATACCCACCTTTATCCATCTTGCTTCCAGACAGTGGTTTGAAATAACATCCATTGCCTGCAGAGTCATGCCCAATTCTGACTAAAGGAATGTCATCAATGTCATGCTTAAAGCAGATGCCAAGACTTGAGTAGAATTTGTGGTGTGTGAAAGGGGATCTACTCCTTGTTATCAGGAAATCTTTTGGAGGAAAAATGATCTAATTGTTCAAATTCTTAGTATTAAGAAAATGGCTGTTATGAAGGAGAGAGCCCATCACCAAACTGATCTAAAGCCTTTGGGAAAAAAAAAAAAAAACAACTATTTTTACTCTTCTCTTTGAGAGATACATATGGAATGAGACAGGTCATTTTAGAACCAGTGGGTCACCAGCCTCCTATTAACTAAAAGAAAGACATGAGGTGGAGATATTGAGAAATTCTGCCTTTTATTCTTTTCAGCTTTAAAAACTGATCACCTATCCTGCTCCTTCTTGCATCATTTTCCACAGGAAATCCTTTTCTAACATGCAAACTGTTCAAAAAACAAAATTGTATGTGAGAAAGCTTTGTCTTAGACCTAGTCCAAAAGGGCTTCATCAAGCAGTGTCCATTCCAAAAGAGCAAGCTTCATTTTCTGGACCCAGAGGAGGACAGACTTATACGGCAAGGCTCTAGGTGATGGTGGAAATAATGGGATTTGTATGGGGGAAAGAGAGGGCTGTGGTATTAGTTCTCTAACCCCAAGTAACAAATTACCCCAAAACTTATCACCTTAAAATAACAAAAAAATTCTTATTTGACACAGTTTCTGAGGGTCAAGTACCCAGGGGCAGTTTATCTGAGTGGTTTCTGGCTCAAGGTGTCTCATGAGGTTGTAGTCATCTCAAGGCTTGGCTGGAGCGGAACGATCTGCTTCCTTGTGGTTATTGGCAGGAGGTCAGGGGCCTCCATAACCTCACCATAGGGCCCCGCCATAAACTTTCTCAGTATCCTCCCTATATAGCTTCTCCCAAAGTAAGTGATCCAACAGAACAAGTACCAAGACAAAGCCAGTTTGTTTATAACCTGTTTTTAGAAGTGACTTCCCATTACTTCTGCAGTATTCTGTTCATAAGAAGCAAATCTAGCCCACACTTGAGAGGAAAATTAAGCTCTACCTTTTGAAGGGAGGAGTATAAAATAATTTATGGACAAATTTTTAAAACAACTACATACGCCAAGCGCAGTGGCTTATGCGTGTAATCCCAGCACTTTGGGAAGCCGAGGCAGGCAGATCAGGAGGTCAGGAGTTCAAGACCAGCCTGGCCAATATGGTGAAACCCCGTCTCTACTAAAAATACAAAAAATTAGCCCAGCACAGTGGCAGGCGTCTGTAATCCCAGCTACTTGGGAGGCTGAGGCAGGAGAATGGCGTGAACCCAGGAGGCGGAGGTTGCAGTGAGCCGAGACTCCACCACTGCACTCCAGCCTGGGCAACAGAGTGAGACTCTAAAACAAAACAAAAAAACAAAGCAAAACAAAAAACCCCAACTACATATATGATACAAGTTACCTACACCTAGTCTCCAGTCTGCTCTTTGGTGTACAGCAGAGGTCAGCAAAGAACCAGAGAGTAAATATCTGAGGCATCGTGGGCCAGACTCTCTTGCAACTATTGAACAATGCCATTGTACTGCAAAATAGCTATAGGCAATCCATAAATAAATGAGTGTGGTTTTGTTCAGGAACACTTTACACAAACAGGCAGCAGGCTGGATTTGACCCAGGAGCAGTAGTTTGGTCCTGGAAGTCTAGCATACACAGTGACTTTGGTTCCTTGCTATTACAGTCTTGACAGAAATTCATCTAAGATGTCACGGCTCTCTGATCTCCCACCATCATATGTCACTGCACCTCAAAATTTAGTGGTGAGATAATAGGAAGACAGAAAAGCAAATCTGAGAGATTTAGGTGGAGAAAACCTCAGGACACAGACAGTCCTTATCTTTGGAAATAAGAATGTAAAGGAGAGCTGGTTTGGTCCAACAAGGGTGTAAGACAGTGTGTATTCCACTGAATTACTAAGATTGAGATAAGGAAAGAAGTCTGAAAGGAGATATTCTCCAAACAATTGGAACTACAGCAGTGGGATTTTGAATCAACATGTGAATTAGGGGATCTATCTTAATAAGGCTCCTACAGCTCCAAAGAACCATGAGTTCACCAAGAGTGAGTGTACAGGAGGAAATCAAGACTTGTGCCTATCAGAGAGCAGGGTAGATGTCAAAAGCTTCCCAGAGAGAGGTAGGGAATATATAGGGGACGATGAAACTTCAGAGCTAGATGTGACCTTACACTGTGGGATGGGGGATGAGGGATGGGGGTAATCCCTCAGTTTGCAATATTCATAAATAAACTTAGTATAGGGTTATAACATTCAAGTTCTTAGGCCTAATATTCCATTCCTTGTTCCTGAGGTCTGATTTTGCAAATACTGTATTCACTTCTCAGGGCTGTTTATATTACTTATTATATGATTGAGTCAAGAAGAGACGGGGCTGGGAATTCCACTTTCCTTCACATGAATTCACTTGCAATGGAAATTTAAAATTGTATAAGGTAGATAATTTCCTGCCTAAATAACATATACATAGCTGATACATCCCACCATTTAAAAAGTTATGTTTTATTTTTCTCAGCCAAAACCACAGCTACTGGTCACTTTTAAGTTCAATTTAAAGATCAAATCTTATCTCTTTGAGATGTGCTTTGGAAGTGAACAACACTCTGCTGATAAATTATTTCTCAGAGTGGTTTGTTCTTGCTTTCACGCTACCATATGGCCTACCAAACCATATCCATGTCTGGATAACTGGGTATAATGTCAACACTCTTTTGTTTTGTAAAGCTTTTCTCCATCTTATTCTGAATCTAAACAAAAAAGTAAAAAATTAAATTTTATTGCTGCAGCTTTGCTTGCAAGAAATAGGCAACTTCCTTTGAAATGATTTCATTGAATTTAAACTCATTTATATAAATTCTGAGGTATAAAGTGATGTGAGAACAATGTTTTCTCTATTTAATGTGATCATACCTGGGAATCGTACAAAGACTTGGAACTTAAGACCTCTAGCTTCTCACCTTGTGATGGAGAGTGTGTAAGTTAAATGCCAAGAGGAAGTCAGGTTGTAGAAATCTGATCCAGTTAGACACCCCACACCTCCAGAGATGCAGGTCAGGAACTCAATGAGTACAGAAAACTACCATTACCCCAAGCCGAATTTATCTCTGTCAGGTAATGAGCCAACAACCCCATTATTTCCAAAAACATGTGTGAACTATTCCAGTTTTACTAATAACTTTATTTAAATAAGACACAGGAACTTCTATACTGAAAAAATACAAAACAAAAGCCACACATTTCCTTGTGTAAAGCCATATTGTATGGTAACTCAAATACTGTTCAGCGCAATGGCTAGAATTAAACAGTACAATTATATACAAAATTTAAACAACTCCTGACAAATTTCTACAGCTGGATGTAGGATACATTTGAGCTCAACAACTTCTGAGAAATTTACACGGCAAAGCGTAAGCTTTAACACATTTGGTTCAAAACTTTAATATATGCTAAGAACAAATGTACAACACAATATTTAGTATCTCATGAGAAAATAAAAGCACATCACTATAAATATCGTACATCAGATTCAATCACCAAGAAAGCATATTCAGTCCATTTTTCTGAAATCGATATTGATACTATTGCATTTTATTTGGACAAAAGCAGAGTGTAAGATCAACATATTATGTAATGCTAAACCAGATATCAGAAGTTAAATGGAGCTCATATTTATCTTACGGAACTAGTAATTTTCTCCCTTTAACCATAATCTACAAAATAGAGTATTTTCATCAAGGCCTGAGATTATTAGGGTTAAAGGTATCTGCTGCTGAAACGATTGTTTTAAAAGGTTCCCCTGTGAAAATGACAAAAGTAAACGGAGTCCTTTTTTCCATGACAGTCTCCTACAATATAACACTGACTAATTTAAAGGAGCCAGAATGCACCTTCAGGAGAAAATGTTACGGCAAACTTTGGTGGAAAGAAGAGAATTGAGATCATGACAAAATAATACACAGAATACACACGCACACAAACATATACATATATATATCATTTCTTAAAAAAAAAATCAATGGTGTTGCTTTCTATAGACTCATCCTTCTTCAACCGTCTTAGAAAATAAGCAAAAAGAAAAACCCAGGAATGAATGAAGGGAACTGAAACGTTCCTTTAACTGTAGGCACATTGTTCCCCTAATTGTTAAGAAAATTGTGCCATATACTTTAGGTGCATATGAAACAACTCTAGGTTTTATTGAATTGAAAGTAGTGGAATACAAATACAAAAACTTCGCTTTTGGATATTCTTTGTACTGAAGAAAACAATGAAAGTTAGGCTTTCCCACTGACCAATCAGGAATGCCTAGGGCTCTCTTCATATTTTGTGGAGAACTTGCGTCAAAAGTTTGCAAGTTAAAGGCTATTTTCTTGAGTTTATGCTCTACTTCACATGTCACAAATTTCAAAACTATTCATGATTATGTATTATGAGAGGCCTAAATGAGATAGCTTCAAACTATTGCTCTTGTAAGTCACCAAAAAACCTGCTTATTTATGTTGCAACAATTCTGAGACCCAAGTATTCTATGTAAATGAAGATCATGCACCTAAACTGCTTGAGGAAAACAATAACCAAAAGTATGTCACTTTTTCACCTGCAAAATAATTTCCAAGGGAGAAACTAAACATAAATATGTGTCTTTAGATAAAATGGTAACAGTTATGACCCTGATGGCTAACATAAACAAAAAAAATCTCAACCATTCAGTCAAACACTTCACTTATTTTGAAATTAACTCTAGACATTCCTGTCTTTAAATTTCATCACAATGTGGAATGTTTATGTACAGTCTAGTACTGAACATTTTACTTGCAACATTGTAACAGTCCTTTACTGAGCAACACCTGAACTTTTAAAAAAGCCACATGTACACATGTTGAAACAGTGAATGCAACAGTTGTTTTACTTGTAACCACATGACATAAGTGATGTCAAACACCACAGATTTTGCTGGTTCTCCTCATGTTCACCCATGTCCAGGATTATCATTCTCCTAGGATTGAATGCACTTCTTATTCTAAGAATGTGGAATGTAATGAGGAAAGGGAAATGCATAAAATAAGGAAAGGCAAAAGAGTGATGTTCCCTCTTTAGCTTTTTAGCTGTGAAATATTTAATATCCCAATATGATATACATTCCAAGTTACCTGAGTTTAGACTTCAACTGAAGTACCTGAAGCTAGGCCATAGGGTGGGCACTGTGCAACTGTTGTGGCCATTTTTTTTTTTTTTTTTTGCATTGTATGTATTACAGAAGTTAGAAACAAACACCTGGATCAATTGTAAACATAATCCTGAAGTACAGTATTTTCCATAGGACAAAACACAGCAAGACATTTTCTATTTAGACAGGCAACTTTTTTATATAGAGCTTATTTATACTGAAGGATCTGGAACAAAACACAGGACACAGTACTAATCTGTCAAACATACTATGAAATGCATAGTCTCCACTTAAAATGCTGAATGACACACACATTTTGCAAGCATTACTGCTTTCCACAAAAACTGCTGAATAGGAGTTCCGTCCCTGCCAAGATCAGTGTTTAAGAGATACTTTATGATGCTGATAAGTATTGGTGGTGGTGGTGGTGTTCAGAAAGTTTGTCACTCCATGCAGATAGATGTCTGAAATCTTGTTCCTAATCCATGGAACATAGGGTGGAGGCCAGCTCCCCCTTTTTTAGATGATCACATAGTTCTGAGCAGAGATGTGGTCCTCACCCTGCAGTTCCTGCAGAAGCTGCTGCTGCTGGGATGGCTGCTGGGCAGAGGCCTCCATGGAGCCCGCTGTGCTGGTGTCATCGGAAAGAGATGTAAATGAAACCCGGGATGAGAGCTGCTCAACGGTCAGAGCTGCCAAAGCTGAGCTCTGGCCAGAGTTAGGAGAGTTCTTGAGCATAAGGTCAGAAGCAGGTAAGAGGGGGCCTAGAAGTTTTACAGGACAGAAAGCTGATCCGGTTGGGATGAAATTAACCTTGTTTTTGTCAGGACATGAAAAGAGAGGGGCCGAGATAGGCTGACGAGACCTAAAACCATAAAACAAAATTAGATTTATAATCACGAACACAGAACAAGTTAAGCATTTTCTGAATTAACTGGAGTTCTCTAAAACAGCTAAAATGTAAATGGCAGGAGATGGGTTAAGTGTATACAGAGGGATAAACATCTTCCATAGCACAAGTCAGTTGGCAGACTATTCATGCACACAGCACGGAAGTGGTATTTGAGACAAAAGGATTTTCAAAAGAACCAGGAAGACAAATAGAGATCATTAGTTTGCTTTTAATCATTTAGAAAGGTAGAAAAAGTCTGCTATATTATAAGTGAAGATTATGCAAAGTTAGAATGACCTTTTCTGTTAAGAAAAAGTACACCGGAGGCAGGGGGCATTAGTCCATCATGTATTTAGTTTTAAACACTTCCTCCTTTTTTCTTTCTAGATAGATCTCCACTAGTACAGATGGGGGGTGGAGTGGGGAGGGGAGAGTTTCGGTGGTCTCCCAAAAAGCCAGTCAGTTCAACAGAGGTTGGGTCCACAAGCCCTTCCTCTCCTCCTATTCCCAGGAGCTAAGCCACCAGCTCCTGCAAGATGGGTCCTTCTAGATTGCAAGAGCACTGCACCCTCCACTAGGCACCTGCACTGGAACAAAGGCATGAGTGCATCCAAGAACCACACAGTCTTCTGAGCTACTCTGCCCAGTGTTTACAGCATGAACCTCTTTTTCTAATTTCATTTCTAACTTACACATATTAAAATTTCATTAAGAAAACCCCTTGTGAACAGAAAGTCTGAATAAGCAAGCTAGATGCGGCTATAGGGCGGCTATAGGGAAGGAGACTAATCTCCTTCCGGCTTGTGGAGTACACTGTCTTTAAGCTAGTCACACATGGATATTAACTTTACTCCTAAAGTCTCTTTGTTAGCCATCTAAATTAAGAGTTCTCGAAATCACAATTCTTAATGATTAAAAATAGATCTTTCAGGTAGTAAGAGTAAGTTTCCAAGTTTCTTTGTATTGGCTTATACATTTCCAGCATACAGACTCCAATTCTCCTTCAGTAAGATCTCTCTTGCCTATTCAATTCTCTTTACATAATTTGCTTTTGAAACACATTATCAGCTGGATAGAGTAGTTGATTCATATGTAATCAACTGGTCTCAGTAAAAAGCTTTACAGCTTTGCAGATCCCAGCTGACAGAAAAGACATTACTTACGCCATTTCCTCAAAGACCTTCACTCGCTCACATCCCTCTGGGGGCTCCCGTTTGAACATGTAGCTGTTGTTTGGTTTGGGAGATGAAGCATACTTGGGTAACGGTGAGCTACTCCCACTGTCTGTAAATTTAAAGCAGTTATATTAACTAGTGATTGAAAGCTCTTTTAAATTAAATTTGATTTCCAAACAAACAGCCTTTTGCACAATTTATCCACTACTGCCCCTATGCTTTGACCACAGTCTCCTTTATTGCAAAGCTATTTCTTATACCCTGTGTAATACATTTCTTCTAAATAAAAACTTCAATGTAACAGTAATCTGCCATACCACAGAACATAAAAAGAAGGACATTTTGGTCCAGAAAACTGCATTTTGAATACAACAGAGCTGTAATCCTGAAAACAAATATGTTATTATGTATTTCAAGAATGCAACTGACGGGGCAATGTGCTTAAGTCATACAGAAGAATAAAACAGATTATAATGATACAGGGTTCTCTACATGCCTTCTCACTGCCCAACCAATTTAACAAAAATGAGTAATATTCATTACAAAAGTTCTTAGCAGAAAAGTTCTTTTTGCTAAATATCATGAATAACACGTATGCAGGAGAAAAAACAAGCTTATAAAATGTCTCTTTCTACCTACCCAGCATAAAAAACATAATTTGCTCCGAATTTTACCTTTAAAATGTTTATAATAAAAGGGCTGTTTCAGCAGAATTTGTATTTTTGCTACTAGAAGACATGAGAAATCGCCAAACATCTCTACCTAACACGTTTTCTTCATATTTTTGGCCAAAAAGAAAATGGTCTATTCATGAAAAGCCATAAAACCCATATGCAATTTCTCCCTTTCCTACCTGGCAAGAGATTTTGGAAATTCAAATCCACTAAAATGTGTCATTATTTTTGTAAGATGCCAAGCTGTAAAGTCAGTAACATGTTTGTATACAATAGTCCTATTTAAACAAATTCTGACTTAATGCAAACCAATCCCCACTGCTAAAATACTAAGCACATCATCTATTGAAATGTATTATTTTCATCTATTTGAAAGACAGCACCAGTATCATAATTATGTTCGTCACAATTTTGGTAAGTTGCTTTAGTGTAGAATACAGGACACAGTCCAATATTCAGAAACTGAGTAATAAGAATGTTTTATCATCATTAATGAAGTTATAATACACACTTAGGAAGAAGGCCCTTGATGCACACTAATACTTGTTAGTCTTGTGAATGCAGATTTATGCTTATATTTCTGGCTGGGAAACCACTGTCTGCAAAATAATAAGATTACACTATTGGGAAAGCTAGAAAACCACACAGTTTCTCTATCATTATTATGCATGATCCTACAGAGTAGGCACCAAAAAGCCTCTTGGAAAAAATTAAGTCTCAGAACGAAATTTGGTTTCTTCATATACTTCATATATTCAGATTTGAGAATTTCTTCAGTTTAATATTTATCCTATATCTTGCATGAACAAATGGGAGGGAGGAGGAGGAATAGGATTGTCTCTCTTAGCCTGATACAAAGTATAACTAGCCTGATTGGAGGTCTGAATTTGCTGCTCTATTTAAGCGAGGCTAGACAAGACTGGTCCATGATTAAAAAATAAAAATAAAAAATACCTCAAATTTGGTGTAATATAAAAAATATGGCTTGACCTTACCTTACTATGCAAACAGCAACAAACCAGGCAAAGGAAATATATGAGATCAAAAATATAAGTTAAGTAGGACAGATACCCCATTCTTCACAATGTGCGTATTTCACACTACATACGTATATCAAAACATCTCATGTACCCCATAAATATATACACCTACTATGTATCCACAGAAATTTAAAAAATAAAAAATACAAGTAGATATGGCATGCGATGCCTCTATGGAGATTACCGCTGGACATAACTTAGCCTACAGGGCACAAGCAGCATCAGCCTCAAACCATGGGCTTGATGCCATCAGCAGTCATGTCAGTAGTTAAGGATCCACCCTATTATCACGTAAGGAAAGTCATCTTGGCCACAGTTAGTCTTCTGTGTTCTTTTTCTTACTACATCATCAGGCCTATCACATTCTTTCTCTCACTATTTTACTAATGGTTTCAAAGGACTTTCTCGTAACTGAAGGCTAGATGTGAGTTGGATAATCTATCTGCAAAACTGATTATCTTCCTGTTAATCTAGAATGAAGTAATTTTCTTCTTAAAATATTTCTAATTTCAGAGGCTGTAAGTGAATTTTTTAACAGTTTTACCCTCTTAAACATATTTTGCTTTTTATATACTGCTATCCTAGACAGACGGTATTCAGTGTTATTATATCTTTCTGCCTTTTCAATAAAAATTGTTTTTTTAAAATTATGTATTTAATATTAGGTGGTCTGGAAAGGCAAAGCTTGAAAGAAAAAAATTTTGAGACTATAAACAAATATTTGCTAAATCTGGAGTTTTTCCTTCAGGTTAAGTATGCAATTGGAGAGACCTTGTATAGAGGGGTCAGGGAATGCAGACATCTAGTCTGGGGCTTTAGCTCTTGTTGTATAGTTTTGTGTTACCTGGAATATAATCACCTCTCTGGATTTCTATATAATTAAAGGAACTGCCATTCATGAACTCTAAAATTCTGTGATCTTTAATAGTTCTGACATACAAAGACGACATATTTTACATATATACTTTTTCTTGCCTTACAAAGTGGCATGCTTTAAAAACAACCCATATGACCAACCTATGCTACTCATTCCAGACTTGAAAGTATAAAATATTACTATTCATTTAAACCTCTGTGTTGAATTTAATAGCCATATTTCAATAACAGAACATTATAAGTATAAATATGCCTGCTCAGGAGATTCAAGATGAGAAGTCTCATGGTAATCTTAATTTGGTCTCTTTTGTTTACCAGTAACGGTAAGTTTTCTCATTCTGGTATCTCGGACAATAATATAGGATCATAACTATAAATACAATTGAGATTAGGTTAAATGTTACTTTATGACTTTTAACATCATAGCCAATGTCAATAAGATTAAATGCAGTGAATATATTTACATATTTCTATATTCACATCTCATTTTTATATATAACAATCACTCAACTCTGAAAATCAAGAATATGGAAAAATGTGATTGCTGTTTTATAACAGATCATACATATGCATTTGTACCACATTTACCATTAAAATACAAGTAGCTTATCAAATACTTTTAAACATATGATAATGAATTAAAGCTTAGACAAATTAGAGAAGTTATTAAAGTTTGGAATTTCATATAGAAACAATATTCATTAAACTACATGTACTCGTATAGCTTGAGTTTTCTGAATTTCTTCTGACTTTTATTATATCTGGTATATTGTGGGGCCCACAATTCTTGTACACAACATTGTACATTTGGTCGTACCATTGCACTTCAGCCTGGGTGACAGTGAGACCCCATCTCAAAAAAATATATATCACATATATAAAGGCTGATTCATTTATGCAGGTAGTATGTAAAATCTCTGCCATGGTTCTATTCTAGCCCTAAGTCTATAGATGTGCATTATCTCTATCACATTACTTTATCAAATTAAGTAAAATTAATTCTAAAACAAGCAATAATAGAATAGTGGTTCTAACCAGAGTTTCTTTCACATTAGACTTACCAGTTGTTTTAAAAAGATCAATGTCTAGACCTCATTCCTGAAAGATTCTGATTTAATTAGTCTGGGGAGGAGCCAAGCATTGCCTTGGGGTGGGGAGGTGCGGGTAAAGCTCCCAAGTGCGCCTGAAGCACAGCCATATCTGAGAACCAATCATGAAATGGTTAAGAACATGAGTTTGGAGTGAGGCCACCTGACTTCTTCCCAGGCCTAGGTGCATGGCATAGGGTAAGTCTGATCCCTCTGTTTTTTGATCTACAAAATAGAAAATACCACTGACATGACAGCTGTGAAAACTGTATGTAAAAGGATTAGGATAAGGGCTGGGTGAGGTGGCTCACGCCTGTCACCTCAACATTTTAGGGAGGCTGAGGCGGGAGGATCACCTGAGGCCAGGAGTTTGAGACCACCTGGTCAACACGGTGAAACCCTCTCTACAAAAAAAAAAACAAAAAACAAAACCCAAAACCCAAAACCAAAAGACAAAAAAAGGATTAGGATAGTGCCTGAAACACAGTAAGCTCTGAATATTATTATTATTATAGTAAAAAGTAACATCATTTCTAATCTGTAAATTAAAAATGAACCATTCAAAAATTAAGTGCCTATTCTGCTCCCTCTTGACAGAAGAGAGTAAAGGAAATGTTTTTAATAGATTTGTGTACTCTACTCAGGTACAAACAGATAAAATTTTGTTTCTGAGAGAGAAGCAGAATAGTATCTGGAGTACCAGGTTGTCCAGGTTTATAACTGCCTAGCATGAACTCTGCCAGTTCAAGATGGCATCCTTTAATGTAAAGAGATCTATCATTCTGAAATTAAAATCAATGCTTAAAGCATGCAGATTCTATAGACTACTATGCAAAGAAAATACTTTTATAGTATATGCAGCAATAATCAGTAGAATGTAATTCTTATTCTATCTTTCCCAGGTAATTGACTAGGAAAGTGAGTACACTGTTCAACACTTTACTCAATGACATACTAAAGCATAAAATTAGCCAAAAGAGTTAAATTAGAAATATGATTGACTAAATAGTACTTAAACAAAATTACTACTCTAGTGTTAAAATACACTTATTCTGCTTCAGGAAATGAAATTATCAACTATAATAGGATTTGAAGGCCTAAAGAAATCAGGAGAAACACATAATTGTATATCATTTCTTGGCAATAAACTTTAAGAATCAGGTTGTATTACCAATTGTATTAAAAAGCCTGTATTTTCAGTTAACTCCAAGACCAACTTGGAAAGTTACAAGTAAGGAGAACATTTGGCTTTTACAAAGAGCCTCTAAGGTTTTTCTAAAATTCCAAGTTAACACCTTGTGAGAATGCTAAAGAATTGCAATGAACAAAAACATCAGTTATACGTAAGATCTCCTTTAGATCAGCATTCAGCAAAGAGTAAAGGGGAAAAATGACATGAGAACCTTTTATTACTTACACTTAGAAACTTTGTTTCAAATCAGATTGATTTTTTAATACTGGGACTCAACTTACATTCCAAGGCCCATTAATTAAATATTTATTATATGTAGGAGGTATTTTATATTTTGTAATCACTTCTCATTCCATAAGTATTAATTAAATTGATACCAACTTACAAAACTAAGCCAAAAAATTACTCTTTAGTTTTTGTGTACTCCAAGTAAGTACAGTGCTTCCTTCCACAACATAATCTTGATATGCAGAACAACAGTGCTAACCATTATTGTTGATAGGCCAACTACTCACTCTAAATCTGATATGACAATTAAAAATGAAAACAAGTCACTTTTAATCTGATATGACAGTTAAAACTGAAAATGGTCCTCAAACCAATTTATAGACTAAAATAATGATTCTTATAAATCTTATTGGTAAAACTAAACAAATTGGATTACACAAAATATTTTGTATCTTGTACAAAAGTAGGTATCTCAAGAAAATCACTATAATACAATCTTAATTTTTGTATTGTCAAGTTTATTAAATGGCAAAATTTCCAGGAACATCAGTTGTTTAAAAAACAACTGAAATCACATTGTTCATGTTAAACTGCTCCTAAGGTATCCTACAACTGTGGTCTCCCAATAAGAGAGGCATGAAACAATCTGCTGATGTGTAGGGAAAAAAAAATCAGTGCAATATACATATTTACCTTTTGTCTTTAAAAACAAGTAAACTTTACTAACATTTAGGGAAAAAAGAACACTGGAACTTCTAATAAAATTTTCACTACAATTTTAAATGTTCACTTAAATATTTACTGAGCATTTACTACGTTCAAAAGAGTAGGCAAAGCAAAATGCTATCAATGTTATCAGTGCAATATTAGATAAAATTTAGTATTTCCTCTTTTTTAAAAAAAAATCTTGCTAAAGGGAAATGGTCTTATAATGTCTTTAGGTAGAAACCAACACTGAATCTTAAACATCACTATAGTCACCTTAAAGTCTATTCCATCTCCAATATTTACTACCTTACTAATGATGGTAATCATTTCCACTTCTCCCATGCTGGAACTTCATAAGAACTTTGCTGTTATCCTGATTTCCTCCTCCTCCCTCACCTCAAACAGCTAATCAGCCACCAAATGCTGTTGACTCTTCTTCAGCCCCTTTCCTCCAGTTCCTCTGACCTTGCTATGCCTCCTCATCTTTGCCCTATACCTGTGGTCTCCCAATTAAGAGGCATGAAACAGGCCGGGCGCGGTGGCTCAAGCCTGTAATCCCAGCACTTTGGGAGGCCGAGACGGGCGGATCATGAGGTCAGGAGATCGAGACCATCCTGGCTAACACGGTGAAACCCCGTCTCTACTAAAAAATACAAAAAACTAGCCGGGCGAGGTGGTGGCGCCTGTAGTCCCAGGTACTCGGGAGGCTGAGGCAGGAGAATGGCGGGAACCCGGGAGGCGGAGCTTGCAGTGAGCTGAGATCCGGCCACAGCACTCCAGCCTGGGCGACAGAGCGAGACTCTGTCTCAAAAAAAAAAAAAAAAAAAAAGCATGAAACATCTGCTGACATGTAGGAAAAAATATCAGCAATTAAATATATTTATTTTTACATTTATACACACTTTTTATCTTTTAAAACAAGTAAACTAACAGTTTGTAGAATGAATTATATACGTATGTCACCTAGAAATATATAAACTTTTATTAGGGGTACAGATTCAAAATTGCTAACAAGGGTATGGAATAAATAAAGTTTGAAAATCACAAGACTAGACTATTAACATGGCTACTTATCTTGTCCTCCTACTGCCTCTACTTCTGTGTCAACGTGAGTTCTAGTTCTTAAATGTGAAGCTGGTCACAGCCTTTAGCTGACAAAGGATCTTTCCTTGGCTTTTCACTTCTCTTAGCAAAGCTTACAGGAGTCCTTATGAAACAGTGAACTTTCTAACTCTCCAGTCGAACTGTTTTCCTACTCTCCACCATTCACCCCATACCCCAACAGTGCAGTATCTTACTGTTCTCTACACACTGGGCCCTTTCACAGCTGAATGCCCATGTAAAGACTATTCCTTCTGCAAAGGCAGCAAGATGTAGTATCAGGTTCCTACAGAATATCCTTGTTGGCAGCTAGATGCCATGGAAGTTAGCTAGGTTACTTAATTTCTCTAACCCTCAGATTCTGGGACATTTAAATAATGACCGTGTCACCGACCTATAGGACTGTGGTGATACTGTTGGAAATAATACAAATAAAATCACCTGAACACATTTAATCATCATAGCAATTCTATGAGGCAGGTATCCCCAATTTACAGGTGAGGAAATTGAGATACAGATAGAT
Organism: Rhinopithecus roxellana; assembly: GCF_007565055.1. Taxonomy (NCBI): domain Eukaryota; kingdom Metazoa; phylum Chordata; class Mammalia; order Primates; family Cercopithecidae; genus Rhinopithecus; species Rhinopithecus roxellana. The sequence goes on along the minus strand of NC_044554.1, from coordinate 128,822,517 downwards.
TCAGTAGCTTGTCCAAGGGCACATAATTAAGTGGTAGAGCAGGGATTCAACCTGGCTGCCCCAGAGTCAATGTTCATTATTGTTAGGCTATCTGTTTCACTAACTTTGGATCTATCTCAACTTCAGTGTCTTCATTAGAGATGTGAGGAGATGACCAGATGAATCAAGTTCCTTCCAATCTAACATTCTGTTTCTAATTCAAGGCTTATAGCTCAGCCAAGAGCTTCACTGGGTCTGCCTTCTGTCAGTGTCACAAAGAGATTGTGTAAGGAGCGGTCCCTATGAGTTGATACTTCTCAGAGGAACACAAAAGATAATGGGGGAGGAAAAAATCCAACAGATTCCCTTTTCCTTGAACCTAGTTGACACCTATTATTTTCTACCCAGTTACTACCAGAGTTTACTGGTTACCAGCAAGACCAACAGCAAGAAGGGGAAGATGAGACAGTTTTGGCAGTTACTTCCTTTCCCCTTATTTCAACAACAAATTTGAACTTCATGGCCTCTTTCCCACCAAGAGCCTATCACTAAATTTAGCATAATCTTAGTTTAATTACTCTTGGTTTTTATTTTTATGAAGAGTATCACACACTCTTCATGAACATTAAAAGCCTAACATAAAATTTAACAATTCAAAGAAAACACATTTTCAACATAGCTATAAAAATATATCCGTTAAAAAATGGACATATCATGAAGAAAGGTCTTAATACTAAAAAAAAAAATCTCCATTAAGCACTACACCGTGTTAGGCACTAGTTTATTTACTGACAGTAAAGCAATGATCAAAATATGGTCATTTACTCTTGTTGGAGCTAACATCATGGTAAATAGATAAGCGATTAAATGAAACATATATGCAGGTATGTTAAAAATTTTTGATTTGCTTATATTCTAAACTGAGCAATAATGGCTAAAACTGAGTTGTATACCTAAGTAGTTTTGAATTATGAATAACTCATAGACAGCTATCACAGTATCTGCCATTGGTACAATTGTTAACATTTTCAGAAAGAAGGGACAAGAGCATTTACTGGATACTTATTTTGTGCTGTTAAGACACTGGAATGTATGTATCTTAAGATGCTGTCTTGAGAGACAGGTAAAATGACTTTAGGGACATAATTCTAGAATAGATCAATTTTAACCTATAGACTAACTCCTTTGTTGGAATAATATCTTTATACTCTGTAATTTTACCACCAAAAGGTTCCTCTAGGATAATAAGCATCATAGAACCATATCAAGAGAATATTTTGATAAACACATCCAGGTTCAAAAGCAGTGATTTTTCAAGGTGTGGTAGCTCAAAGAAGTGTACGCATCATATCTGGTTTTAAAATATAAACCCCCAAAAGAAAAGTGCCATAAAATCTTGGCTGATTACCTAAAAAATAGAGGGTTAAAGCATAGTAAGGGCACAGGTCAAAAAAAAGTCAAGAAATAGAACCCTAGAGATAAATACAAGTATGTTAAAATGTATGTATAAAGGAATAGGAAGATGCCAAAAGCAGTCTGTTTCAAAAGTCTGCCTAGGTTCAAGCCTAGACCCTGGAAAGACAAAATAATACTTTTTTTTCTGCTAAGCCCCTCCAAGGCGGGGCTCAGTCCTCACACTAAAAGTTCAGCAATATGAATATTTACGAGTTAAGTCACAGAATGAGTTAAATAGGCTTATATGCATTGGCTTGGGAAACTCTATCCACATAGTGTACACTGTTCCTTCAGGAAAATACAGCTTAAATTACAAGTAATCAATTTATGGACTCTTGGAATACAGCTCTCAGTAGTTGGCCTGAATAAAATGATTCCATTTATTTCATGATTATAATAATCAATGTTTCCACAATATCCTGCAAAACTGCAGAATTTTATAACAACTGCATAAGTGAACTGTGCCAAAGATCAATGATAAGTAGCTGACTGAAGTCTACATTTTGTGGCTTGCCCAGCACCAGTTTGGCTACCATCAAGCAATGCTGGCAGAGCTGCTTAAGAAACTAATATTCTGACACTGCCATCTGTATTACATAAATGGCTATTTTTGTTCCTTGCATTTTATTTTGGGTATGATAATGTGGAAGAATGTAAGCTACCTCTGAGGGTACATTCTGATGATGTCAAGATGAGTGCTCTTATTCTGGATCTCTGAATTCTATGCACAGAGAAGAGCAGTAGTAGTTCCTATGGCTATTAGCCTGGAAACTTTATACATGTGACCAGTGTGACCAAGTTGCCTTCAATCTTTAGGTTACTGGAAAAATCCAGTAAAAAATCAAAACAAAACACCAAAAACCCATTCACTTGAAACAAGTCTCTCAACAGTTCAAACTTTCTTGACAGAGTGTTTTTGTCCTGGCATTGCAATCCACACAGGCAAAGAAAAAAAACCAATGTGCGATGCAACTAAAATTATTTTATAGGTCTCAAATGATACATAATTCATAGCAAATAGATGTTAGGAACACACAAAAATAACATTAGCAAAGAAAAAAGAATACGTATATAAAACGAATACTAGAAAAATAATCAGCTCACCAGCACATCCCTCATTAGGGTAGCTATTCACCGCAGCTATCCCTCCCCTCCACGTCTATCCAGGCTCCTATAGATGTCTGAACTAGTTACTCTACCACAGAACAAATCTCTCTACAGCAACTGCAGAATATGTAGGTACTCCAAATCAAATCAATTCTAATTGACTTCAAAATTATAGAATTCATTCTGTTTTCATAATAATGAAAAGCTCTAGGAAAGCTATACAGCTTCCTTTTATGTCGCTAATAAACAAAACACCAATTTATGATTTATTGTAGAAAACATACATTATAGGAAAGAATTAGTATCTTTTTTTGAGATGGGAGTCTTGTTCTGTTGCCCAGGCTGGAATGCAGTGACGTGATCTCGGTTTGCTGCAACCTCCACCTCCCAAGTTCAACTGATCCTCTTGTCTCAGCCTCCTGATTAGCTGGGGCTGAAGCTGCATGCCACCACACCCGACTAACTTTTCGTATTTTTAGTAGAGATGGGGTTTCACTATGTTGGCCAGGCTGGTCTTTAACTCCTGACCTCAAGTGAGCTGCCCGCCTTGGCCTCCCAAAGTGCTGGGATCACAGAAATAATTAGTATTTTTTAAAAACAGCAAAACCCAGAGTTTGGGCTTTACATGAAGAAGAAATGAGTCAGAAACTAGCCTACAGTTTGAATGACGTAACATATTAGTTCCAGAAATTGTAAAATTTCTGGACAACTCCTTCCTTTATACTTTTAGTATTCTAAACATCATTGTCTAATAGTGCATTATTTGTTTACATTCCTAATTACTCCCTACTAGACTATAAATTCCTTAAAGACAGATACCACATCTCAATCATCTCTATTTCTCCACTCTCTAGTACAATATCTGACATACAATAAATGCTCAACAAGTGTTCTTTAAATAAACTAGAAGTATAACCTCAGTTGGAATACATAAATTTCAACTCCCAATTCTAAAATACCTATGTGTGCATACTTACATATATAAAAGGGATAGGTGCTATTTTCATTTTCTCTTTATAATATTTGATTTGTTTGAGAACTAGAAACCTTGTATTGCATAACAGAGGGCTACACAGTATTCCAGGGAGTAGTAACATCAACTTGATCTTAATCACAAAATAATGCCTCTCAGCTAAATATGGTAGATATTATGAAACTGATCTCATAGGGCTTTAATTCTCAAATTGAGGTGATCTTGTAGAAAACAGAGAAATGTCTTAAATAATTCTGAAACCCATTCTATATTTATAAGTTCTAAACAGGTTTTTTAAAAAATCACTATTAAGCAACATTCATCACCACTAATTGTTTGCCATGTGCCAAAAAGTTGTGCTACGCATTTTGCTATATCTCATGTAACCCCAATAATGATATGAGGTAGGTATTATTACCCTATTTTACTAAGAAATATTTTTTAACTATTAGGAAAAAACCTTAGCTTTAGAGATGATCTGAACCAATGTTCTCATTTTACATATTAAACAAACAAAAAAAAAGGGGTTGGGTATAAAGAAGTTAGTGTTATGCAGGCATATATCTGGTATGTAAGAACAAAAGGACATAGAGGAAAATATACCAACAAAGGCAAACTTAGGAAAAGGTCTAACCTGTCTAAGAAATGGTCAGAATTAATACTGTTAGATAATTGACACAAACTAGGCCAGAGAAGGTGATTTTGACTAAGCTGTGGAAGTTAAATAATTGATATTTTTTCCTGAAACGATTAGGGAAACTAACAGGTGATAATAAAGGTGATTATTTTTATAGCAGCAGCTACCAGCTACCATTCATTAAATCCTTGAGAATTAATGCAGGTTTTATGTCCAAACCTTCACAGGATTTTCAAATGCATTCCTATGGTCCCAAAGCCAATGCTACTCTTAACTTCTATGTTATAACGTCTCCTGCAAAAGACCCTGGCAGGAGAGTGACATGATTATACCTTCTCATAATAAAATAGATTATACATCTTTAGGAAAAAGAGCTATTACATATTAAAGAACACGCACTGTTTGAAACTTATGATGTAAGTGAAGACCTGTGAGCTACAGAAACCACTATTCACTGAGAGGCCCTGAAGGCAATCTCACAACTAGTTAACCAAAATGGAACTCATCTACCATCTTCTCAATACATTTTCTTCTTGGTTCAGCATCTCTCAATTATCCACAGTATTAAAGAAAACAGAACTCCAGAATTAACTGTCTAGCTGTACTACCACCATTATTTCTACTTTTCATTTTTACCCCAGGTACAAGTGTTAAGTAGCAAAAGTGGCCAACCTGAACTGTACTTATCCTTTCTACTGGCATAACAAAGAATATGAGTTTGGAATCAAGACAGACTGGTCTCTCCATTTACCACCTACACAACCTAAATCAAGTTACTATTATCAATTCCATTTGCTTTCAAAACAAACATTCCTACTGGAAGCAAGATGTTTTATTGTGAAACATCCACATTAAAAGGTTGTGATGAAGTGATTAAAGGTGTTGATTCTCACAGGATGCTTCAGTGAAATGAAAGTTTCCTAGTCTGACATTTTAAGACATGGAGACTTCCCACGTGAAGCCAAGAGATATCTGGTACTATATTCAATATATCCTTAATGAAGGAAGGGGGTCCACAAGGCCTTCAATAACGAAAGAGTCAACAAGAAAGGGGAGAACTGTTAAGATCTAGCCACATATAAAAGCAGAGGACAAAATCCAAAGTAGCTTCCACTTAACATCTAAGAAGAGTTACATATAATAAGTAAAAGAAGTCAGACACAAAGAATATATACCACATTATGCAATTTGTATGCAGTCTAGTAACAGGGGAAACTAAATTATAGTGATGGAAGTCAGCGAAGTGGTTACTTTCAAGTGGAGAGAGGAAGGATGCTATTGGGGAAGAGGTGCAAGGAGCCTTGTGGGATAATAAAAATCTTCTATATCTATACTTGACCTAGGTAGTGGTTTCCTGAGCACACACATGTAAAAATTCATTTGGCTGAGCACTTATGATCTGGGCATTTTACATACAACAACACATCAATCATAGGGGATGGGGTCAATTCAGAACAAGGACCGTAAAACTCCTAAGATTTTATAACCATATAACTTTGTATAGTTTTACATTTTTGTTGCCATTGACCTATTTCTCTATGGTGACAAGCAGTGAATTTGTTATAAACATAAGCTCAGTGTTTCTTTGCAAGTAGGTAGGAAGGTAGAAGCTGGGCAGTCTACATGGCCTTCTGTAGCTAGGTCTTAGGGGGCTAGAAACAGAAAGAACTCAGGGAGTGTTGGCAGACAAGTGGTGGTAGACACAATGATAGAAGAACATGGAGAGATAGTTGGGCTTGATAGGAAATAAGAATCCCAGAGGGTCTCAACAGTTAATAATTTATCTACATACTATAATATAATCCCTGATGTCCTGTAGGTACTCACTGAGCTTTATAAACTTGGTTAAAAATACACTCTTTTCCAACAGAATTTTTAGAAATGATTTCCTCGCAAATCAATCTGATTATAAAATCTAACTTTAAGCTTGAGAAACATAAACTTTACCATAACCATCATCCGCTCTGGACAATACCAAGGAAAAGACCTATGTATTATATGAAGTTGTACACACTCCATTTTATGGCTTTCATTAGCTGTTAGAACCATGCGCTGTGCTTCTCTGACACATTTATGGAAGATGTTTGTTAGAGTCACAAAGAAGGGGGTATGTGAAACCAATGAACAAACAAACCTAGATTAACCAATCTTTGACAATGTCACCACTCAACAAAAGAAAAAAAAAAGGATGTAATGGTCTAAGACAAGGTATAATGAGCGAGGCCCCATAACAAACCCTCTAAGTGGACGACTCCATTCTTACCTTTATCACGATCATAGAGCAAATCTTCTGTTGAGCAAGGGCTACCATCCTGGGATTCCGGGGGACAAAAAGGGGAGACACAGGGTGAATGACTGCTGCAGCTACTGCTGCGCTCCTGGACAGAAGGAGTCTGAGTGTCAATGCTGCGAGTACTACTGCTCCGGTAATGAGCAGGGAGTGGAGCTCTTCGACCATCTGGTATGTCCAACGGCTGTAAGAGGAATACCATTAAACATCCAAATGCTGGTGCATACATTCATCTACATAGAAAGCGCATAGTATTTCCTTTGATTTCCTATTCCACCACTACTGACCCAATTTATTCTTCAAAGGCTAAAGACCAAGCTTGTATCTTAAGCTAATTTCTATATATGTTACCTTTATTGAACTAAACATTTCTTTTAAAACAAATTGTTGGCCTTAAAAATTCCATAGCTCACTGTATGTACCTGTAGGTCAGCACATCCCACAAAACTCTTCAAGGACAGCAGGAGTCCTGTGCCTGGTACTACTCCTGGCACATGGCAGATATTCAGTAAACATTTGCTGAATGAATTAACAAAGCTAAAAAAAAAATTACTTTGACTTGCTTGTAAGAAAAAGTGAAATCTCATATTCACAGGTACAGATTTTTCTGTTTGTTCTTCCTTCCTATTTTAAGTTTTTAGAGGCCATGAACAGAACTATAGTTTCTATTTCCTTTGCAAATGATCCAAAATTTCTAATAAAGAGGCTTATTCTATTAGTAATCAATAGAGGTTATTAATGTAACTCAGAAGAATTTTAATATTAGAAGAATTTGGATATCACATTCTACTAATTTGGTATCCAGCTAAGTAGGACTACTCATAATTTTCCTTAGTTTGAATACCTTGTTCTCAGTAGCTGAAAGAGAAAAAAGGAAACCATCATCATAGAGGCATATATTTTGGACCTGAGGGTACCTCAGAGCTCACTGGTCCATTGTTTTGTTTTCACAAATGAGGAACCTATAGTTCAGTGACACAGCTAATTAAGTGGCATCAGAGATGCTGCTGCAGTGGACTCTTTCTACTTTACTACTCTGCTTCTGTAAAAATACATCTTACTCCATATTCTTCATTTGTGTGCTAACAAAGTGAGGTTAACAAGTAAAATTCTCTATATTAAGTTACTATATAATTGAAAATATTTGCTGTTATTAAACATACAGGATTGCAATGCTAGGGAAAAGAACCAATATGCTGTAAATTTATTTATAACTTATTTTCACTATTTATTGTGTCTACTGCTCTTACTCTGATCATTGTCATTTCAGAGATTTTAGAAATACTGTCCAGAGGGGAAATGAAGGAAGGTAAAATCAGGTGAGATTCAAAACTTATCAATATTTTCTATACCAAACAAGTGAAGGCTGAAATCCGAAACTTTGCAAATGAAAACTTCATTTAGAGTTCTGCCCCTGCTGCCCCTGGACTGGAGAAGAAACAAAGAGGCTGAGGGCTTTACTTGCACTGCTAACATGACATACTCACCATACAGAGAGGAGCCCATCTCCTCCCTGTGAGCCCTCGGCACCCCACCTTTCATCTGGTGGGGCTCCTGGCTCAGGCCAGCAGCACAGCTGCCCCACCCCCTGGCTGAACATCCTGGTAGCAGCGGATCTGTGTTTCTGAAGTGGAGGTCCCAGACGCAACCAAAAGACCCTCTGCCATTGCCACTGCAGTGGTACTCCCCTTGCTACCCTTGGACTAGGAAAGGAGCAAAGACCCTGAGTGCTTTAACCACACCTCCAGCAAGCTGCCACTGCCCTAAGAAGAGGTCAGTCTGTCTCCCTCAGGATACCCCCAGCTTGAGCCCACAACACAGCTGTCCTACTCCAAGCCAATCACACTAACTGGCAGCAGTTCTGCATTTCTCTGGGGTGGACCCCAGGGATGAGTGAAAGGCCCTCTGCCATAGCCACTGCCAAGGTCCCTTCCCCTGCTGCCTCCAAGCTGAGAGAGAACATAAAGCCTTAGCTCACCCCAGGGCTGAAGCCTGGGAGTGCCAAGCCAAGATCTGCAGCCAGCACTTGAGTGGGAGAGGAGCCTACACTTTCAGAGCACTGAGAGGGAGCACAGTTGCAATCATGAGGAAATACAGAAGAGCCACATGGCTGAGCAAGAGCTTACCTACTGGCCATTACGCTTAAGGGCCATCAAACTTCAATCACAGTGCAAACTTCAATACAAAAAATACTTTGCTAATAAACCCTCCTGTGAAACTAAAGACAATAACTCAGCTACAAATAAAAACCTTGTACAATGCCTCAGACTCTAAAAACATCCAGAAAAGTCAACCAACTGTACAAATTATGCCACGGTTGAAGGAACATTAGCCCACACAGGTGAGAAAGAACCAGTGCAAGAACTCTGGCAACTCAGAAAGCCACAGTGTCTTCTTTCCTCCCAATGACCATATTAGTTCCCCAACAAAGGTTCTTAAACAAGTTGGAATGGCTGAAAGGACAGAAAGATAGAATTCAGAATATAGAAATGAAGGTCATCAAGATTCAGAAGAAAGCCAAAACCCAATCCAAGGAATCTAATGATTACCATAAAATAATACAGGAGCTGTTTGATGAAATGGCCATTATAAGAAGGAACCAAACTGATCAGAGAGTTGAAAAACACACTATAAGACTTTCATAATGCAATCCCAAATATTAATAGCAGAATAGACCAAGCTGAGGAAAGAATCTCAGAGCTTGAAGACTGGTTCTCTGAACTAAGTCAGATGAAATTTTTCTTTTTCTTTTTCTTTTTTTTTTTGAGATGGAGTTTTGCTCTTGTTGCCAGGCTGGAGTGCAATGGCACAATCTCGGCTCACTGCAACCTCCACCTCCTGGGTTCAAGAGATTCTCTTCCCTCAGTCTCCTGAGTAGCTGGGATTATAGGTGCCCACCACCATGACTGGCTAATGTTTTGTAATTTTGGTACAGTTGGGGTTTCACCACGTTGGCCAGCCTGGTCTTGAACTTCTGACCTCAGGTGATCCACCTGCCTTGGCATTCCAAAGTGCTGGGATCACAGGCATAAGCCACCATGCCTGGCCAAAAAAAATTTTTTTAATGAATAACAGAGAATGAACAAAGCCTCTGAGAAATATTGTACTATGTAAAGAGACTAAATCCACGATGCACTGGCATCCCTAAAAGCGATGAGGAGAAAGCAAGCAACTAAGAAACCATATTTCAGGATATTGTCCATAAAAACATCCCCAACCTCACTAAAGAGGCCAACATTCAAATTCAGGAAATGCAGAGAACCCCTGCAAAATACTACATAGGAAGACCATTCCCAAGACACATAATCATCAGATTTTCCAAGGTTGGAATGAAAGAAAAAATGTTAAAGGCAGCTAGAGAGAATAGGCAGGTCACCTACAAAGGGAATCCCATGAGGCCAACAGCAGACCTTTTAGCCAAAATCTTGCAAGCCAAAAGAGATTGGGAGCCTATATTCAGCATTATTAAAGAAAAAATTTCCAAGCGAGAAGTGCATATCCAGTCAAACTAAGCACATAAGCAAAGGACAAATAAGATCCTTTTCAGACAAGCAAATGGTAAGAGAATTCATTACTACCAGACCTGCTTTACAAGAGATCCTGAAACGAGTGCTAAATCTGGAAAGGAAAGAACATTATCAGCCACTACAAAAACACAATTAAGTATACAGAACAGTGACACTACAAAGCAACTACACAATTAAGTCTGCATAATAACCAGCTAACAACACAATGAAGGATCAAATCTGTACATATCAATATTAACCTTGAATGTAAATGGATTGAATGTCCCAATTAAAAGGCACAAACTGGCAAGCTGCATAAAGAAGCAAGACTAAACGGTAGGCGTCTTCAAGAGACCAGGCTCACATGCAAAGACACCCATGGGGTCAAAATAAAGGGATGGAGAAAAATCTATCAACCAAATGGAAAACTGAAAAAAGCAAGGTTGCTATTCTAATTTCAGACAAAACAGACTTTATACCAACAAATATCAAAAAAGACAAAGAAGGGCAGTATATAATGGTAAAGGGTTCAATTCAACAGGAAGACCTAACTATCCTAAATATACAGGCACCCAACACAGGAGCACCCAGATTCATAAACCAAGTTCTTAGAGACCTACAAAGAGACTTAGATGTCCACAAAATAATAGTGGGAAACTTCAACATCCCACTGCCAGTATTAGCCAGATTGCTGAGGTAGAAAATTAACAGAGATGTTCAGGACCTGAACTCAACACTTGACCAAATGAATCGAATAGACATCTACAGAACTCTTCAACCCAAAACAATAGAATATACATTATTCTCATTACCACATGGCACATAGTATAAAAACAACCACACCAATGGACATAGAACAATCCTCTACAAATTAAAAAAACTGAAATCATGCCAACCATACTTCTGGACTACAGTACAATAAAAACTGAAATCAATACTAAGAAAATTGCTGAAAACCATACAATTACATGGAAATTAAACAATCTGCTTCTGACTGTCATTTGGGTAAACCATGAAATTAAGGCAGAAATCAAGAAAGTCTTTGAAACTATGGGAACAAAGATACAACATACTAGATTCCATGGGACACACCTAAAGCAGTGTTAAGAGGGAAATTTACAGCTCTCAAAGTCCACATAAAAAAAAATCAGATGTCCGATAACAACTTAATATCACGTCTAGAGGAACTAGAGAAGCAAAAGCAAACCAACTCCAAAGCCAGCAGACGACAAGAAATAACAAAAATCAGAGCTGACCTGAAAGAAACTGAGATGCAAAAAAAAACATAAAAAAGATTAACGAATCCCTGCGTTAATTCTTTGAAAGAATAAGTGAGAGAGACTGCTAGCTAGACTAATAAAGAAAAAAAGATCCAAATAAACAAAATCAGAAATGACAAAGGGGACAGTACCATTGACTCCACAGAAATATAAAAAAACCCTCAGAGACTACCATGAACACCTCTATGCATACAAGCTGGAAAACACAGAAAAAACAGGTAAATTCCTGGAAACATACAAACTCCCAAGACTGAACCAGGAAGAGAGAATCCCTGAACAGAACAATAATGAGTTCTGAAATTGAGTCTGTAATAAAAAGCCTACCAACCAGAAAGAGCTCTGAACCACATGGATCCACAGCCAAATTCTACCAGATGTATAAAGAAGAGCTAGTACCATTCCTACCTAAACTATTCAAAAAAACTTGAGGGGGAGGGACTTCTCCTTAACTCATTCTATAAGAACAACATCATCCTGATACCAAAATCTGGCAGAGACACAACAATGACAACAAAAACTTCAGGTGAATATCCTTGATAAAAATAGACGCAAAAATCCTCAACAAAATACTAGTAAACCTAAACCAAATCCAACAGCAGATCAAAAAGTGAATCCACCACGACCAAGCAGACTTTATCCCTGGGATGCAATGTTGGTTCAACATATGCATATCAATAAATGTGATTCATCAAATAGAAGTAAAAACAGAAACCACATAATTATCTTAATAGATGCAGAAATGGCTTTCAATAAAATCCAACATCCCTTCAGGTTAAAAACCTCCAACAAACTAGGCACTGAAGGAACATACTTCAAGATAATAAGAGCCATCTAAGAAAAACCCACAGCCAATTGTCATACCGAATGGGCAAAAGCTGGAAGCATTCCCTTGAAAACTGTAATGAAACAAGAATGCCCTCTCTCACCACTCCTGTTCAACATAGTACTGGAAGTCCTGGCCGGAGCAATCAGGCAAGAGAAAGAAATAAAAGACAGCCAAACAGGAAGAGTAAAGGCACATGATCCCTGGTTGCAGACAATATGGTTCTATACTTAGAAAATTCCATAATCTCTGCCTAAAAGCTCCTTGATCTGATAAACAACTTCAGCAAAGTATTTATTAAGAAACAAAACGTACAAAAATCAGTAGCATCTCTACATACTAACAATATCAAAGCTTAGAGCCAAATGAAGAACACAATCTCATTCACAATAGCCATAAAAAGAATAAACTACCTAGGAATACAGCTATCTAGGGAAGGGAAAGATCTCTAGAATGAGAATTACAAACCACTGCTCAATGAAATTAGAAATGACAATATCAGATGGAAAAACATTCCATGCTCATGAATAGGAAGTATAAATATTGTTAAAATGGCCACACTAGCGCGGTGGCTCATGCTCGTAATCCTAGCACTTTGGGGGGCCGAGGTGGGCGGATCACACAGTCAAGATATCGAGGCCATCCTGGCCAACACAATGAAACCCTGTCTCTACTAAAATATAAAATAATAATAATTATAATTAGCTGGGCATGGTGGCACACGCTTGTAGTCCCAGCTGCTCAGGAGGCTGAGGCAGGGGAATTGTTGGAACCTGGGAGGTGGAGGTTGCAGTGACCCGAGATCATGCCACTGCACTTCAGCCTCGCGACTGAGCGGCAAGACTGTCTCCAAAAAAAAAAAAAAACAAAAAAAAAAAAAACAGAAACCAAAAAAGCCATTCTGTCCAAAGCAATTTCCAGATTCAATGCTGTTCCCATCAAATTTCCAATGACGTTCCTCACAGAATTAGAAAAATCTATTTTAAAATTCATATAGAACCAAAAAGGAGCTTGAATAGCCAAAGTAGTCCTAGGCAAGAAGAACACAGCTGCAGGCATCCCATGACCTGACTTCATACTATACTACAAGGATATAGTAACCAAAACATGGTACTGGTACAAAAACAGACATACAGACCAATCGAACAGAAGAGAGAGCCCAGAAATAATACTGCACACCTATAACCATCTGTTCTTTGACAAAGTCGAGAAAAATAAGCAATGGGGAAGGGACTCCCTATTCAATAAATGGTGCTGGGATAATTGGCTAGCCATATGCAGAAGACTGAAACTGGATACCTTCCTTATACCATATACAAAAATCAACTCAAGATGGATCAAAGATTTAAATATAAAACCGGAAACTATAAAAACACTGGAAGATAACCTAGGAATTACCATTCTGGACACAGGACCTGGCAAAGATTTCATAGGAAAGATGCCAAAAGCAACTGCAACAAAACCAAAAATTGACAAATGGGACCTAACTAAACTAAAGAGCTTCTGCACAAGAGTTTTCAACAACAGAGTACACAGACAACCTACATAATGGGAGAAAATGTTTGCAAACTATGCATCTGACAAAGGTCTAATATCCAGAATCTAAGAAATGAAAACAAATGAACAGCAAAAAACAGAATCCTATTAAAAAGTGGGCAAATGGCCAGGTGTGATGGCTCATGCCTGTAATTATAATCCCAGCACTTTGGGAGGCCAAGGCAAGAGGATTCTTGAGCTCTAGAGTTTGAGACAAGCCTGGACAAATTAGCAAGACCTTGCCTGTACTAAAATAAAAAAAAAAAAAAATCAGCTGGTTGTGATGGGACGTACCTGCAGTCCTAGCTACTCAGGAGGCTAAGGTGGAAGGATCATTTGGGCCTGAGGGATTGAGGCCACAATAAGCCATGACTGTGCCACTATACTCCAGCCTGGGCAATGGAGCAAGACCCTGTCTCAAAAAAAAAAAAAAAAAAAAAGAAAAAGAAAAAAATGGTGGGCAAATCACATGGACAGACATTTTTCAAAAGGATATACACATGGCCAACAAGCATATGAAAAAATGCTCCACATGACTAATTATTACAAAATTGCAAGTCAAAACCACAATGAGATACCATCTCACATCAGTCAGAATGGCTATTACTAAAAAGTCAAAAAATAGGCTGGGTGCAGTGGCTCACGCCTGTAATCCTAGCACGTTGGGCGGCCGAGGTAGGCAGATTGCCTGAGCTCAGGAGTTGAAGACCATTCTGGGCAACATGGTGAAACCCCATCTCCACCAAAAAAAAAAAAAAAAAAAAAAAAAGGTCGGGCATGGCAGCATGCACCTGCAGTCCCAGCCATTTGGGAGGCTGAGGCAGGAGAATCACTTGAACCCGGGAGGCAGAAGTTGCAGTGAGTCAAGACTGCTCCATTGCATGCCAACCTGGGCAACATGGTGAGACTCCATCACCAAAAAAACCAAAACTAAACAAAAAAGCCAAAAAAACAGATGTTGGCAAGTTTGTGGAGAAAAGGGAATGCTTATACACCGCTGGTGGGAATGTAAATAAGTTTAGCTACTGTGGAAAGCACTGTGGTGATTTCTCAAAGAACTCAAAGCAGAATTACTATTCAACTTAGCAATCCCATTATTGAATATACACCCAAAGAAATATAAATTGCTCTACCATAAAGACACAAGAATGCACATGTTCATCACAGCACTGTTTACAATAACAAACATACAGAATCAACCTAAATGTCCATCAGTGGTAGACTGGATAAAGAAAATGTGGTACATATATACTATGGAATACTATGCAGCCATAAAAAGAATAAGATCATGTCCTTTGCAGCAACATGGATGGTGCTAAAGGCCATTATCCTAAGTAAACTAACACAGGAACAGAAAACCAAATACTATACATATTCTTACTTACAAATGGGAACTAAACATTGAGTACATATAGATACAAAGAAGGGAACAACAGATATCAGGGCCTACTTGAGGGTAGAGGATGGGAGTAGGGTGAGGATTGAAAAACTACCTCATCAGGTAGTATGCTTATTACCTGGGTGGTGAAATAATCTGTGCACCAAATCCCGTGACATACAATTTACCTATATTACAAACCTGCACATGTACCTTTGAACCTAAAAAGTTAAAAACTTCATTTGTCTACAGTATGCTGGTAAACAAAAACTATACCAACTTCACAACAATAACTATTCTACTCTAAAGATAATTTTTAATTATTTATATACCAGTTCATTTTATAAACCAAAAAATGTGAACAAGTTGTCTGGTTAACTATGTTGGAATACTGACATAGTTAACCAGACAATTTTCCTTTTTTGGCTACTGGCCAGTTCATGGTGATATTTTGATTAATTAAAACTTTGATTAATTAAAACACTTAATCATAAATCTAAAACTTTTAAAAATTGTAAGTTTGTAGGTTATCCCAGAAAAATTCTGATATGGCTACAATTGAAGTATGGCTTATTTAAAAGCAGAAGTACCTTACCAAGTTTTTTATTTTAGTATAGTTTTGCTTTTTAAGGATGTTTTTAAGGAATCAGCAAATATGTGAATTATCTCATCCTCTAAAAATTAGACCAAAAGTTTACATCCTTACATTACTGTTCTTAAACTTTACTTGATGTGTAAAGAAAACAGTTTAATGGGCTGGGCACAGTGGCTCATGCCTGTAATCCAAGGACTTTGGGAGGCCAAGGTGGGCGGATCATTTGAGGTGAGGAGTTCAAGACCAGCCTGGCCAACATGGTAACACCTTGTCTCTACTAAAAATACAAAAATTAGCTGGGCATTGTGGTGTGTGCCTGTAATCCCAGCTATTCAGGAGGCTGAAGTGGGAGAATCACTTGAACCTGGGAGGCAGAGGTTGCAGTGAACTGAGATTGTGCCACTGCACTCCAGTCTGGGCAACAGAACGAGACCCTGTCTCAAAAAAAAAAAAAAAAAAAAAAAAGAGTTCAATGGTAAACAGGGATGCCATGATGTCCGAAGAGTTCCTTGATGTTGTAATACATATAAAATTATAAACTTAACATGAAATGTTGAAGGAGAGTAAAACAGTACAACCTTTTGGGAGGGTAATTCTGGCAATATTCAAGATTTTAAATGTACAAATGCTACGACCTAGCAATTTCACTGCCAATTTTAAAATGGGGAAAAAGACCTAAAAAAAACATTTCTCCAATGAGAATATACAAATGACCACTAAAGGCTGGGTGCGGTGGCTCATGCCTGTAATCCTAGCACTTTGGGAGGCCAAGGCGGGTGGATGACGAGGTCAGGAGATCCAGACCATCCTGGCTAACATGGTGAAACCCTGTCTCTACTAAAAATACAAAAAAATTAGCCGGGTGTGGTGGCAGGTGCCTGTAGTCCCAGCTACTCTACTCGGGAGGCTGAGGCAGGAGAATGGTAGGAACCCGGGAGGCGGAGCTTGCGGTGAGCTGAGATGGTGCCACTGCACTCCAGCCTGGGGGAAAGAGAGAGACTCCATCTCAAAACAAAACAAAACAAAACAAAACAAAACAAAAAACCACTAGCACACGAAAAGATGCTTAACATCTTCAGTCACTAGGAAATGCAAATTAATACCACAGTGATATATCACTTCACATCCACTAAGATTGCTATAATTAAAAAAGGACAGATAATCACAAGTGTTGGTGAGGATGCAGAGAAACTGGAATTCTTATACATTGGTTGGAATGGATAATGATGAAGACACTTTGGAAAAGAGTCTGGCAGTTCCTCAAAAGGTTAAACAGAGTTACCACATCAGCAATTCCAACCCTAGGTATACACCCAAGAGAAATGCAAACAGTATATTCACACAAAAACTTGTGTACAAATGTTTATAGAAGCATTATTCACAATAGCCAAAAAGTAAAACAATCCAAATTTCTATTAACTGATAACTGAATAAATAAAATCCATATAACTGATTAATATTTGGCCATAAAAAGAAAGTCACCGATAACAGGCTAAATATGGGTGAACCTTAAAAACACTACACCAAGTTAAAAAAAAAATTCAGTTACAAAAGGCCACGTTGTATGATTCCATTGATATGAAGTGTCTAGAAACACCACCAAAAAATCCGTAAGCAGATTAGTGGCTGCCTAGGGCCAAGAGTATTACAGGGAAAAGAGAGACCACTGTGAAAGGATAAAATGTTTCTTTTTGGGATGATGAAAATGCTGTAAAATTGACTGTGGTGATGGTTGTATAACACTGAACCTCTTAAAAACCACTGAATTGTACACTAAATGAGTAAACTGGATGGCATGTGAATTATATCTTAATAAAGCCGTTACTAAAAAAGTACTTTTCAGACAGGTCGTTATATCAAACAAAAAAAGGATTCAAATATCCCATGTAACCTTACCTTGGATACTTCTTCCTTCCCATTATTTTCTTTAATGAACACCTTTTCTAATTCAGGGCTTATTCCTTCTACATTGCAGGGCACACGTGAAACAGATGATTTTGGCACTGATATATTTGACAGTGGCATAGGAACTGACCTTGATCCAGTAGCCTATGAGATAAGATAAAGGTAGTATCAAATTATTTGTGGTCAAAGCAATTAAGAACTAAGGAATATGGTAAATATTAAAATTGAATCTCAATGAACAGAGTTATTTCTGACCTTCCAAATACAATAAAAATTCAGGTGCACATAGAGAAATTTAGGTTCTGTAGTAAGAAAGTAAAATGAAAATTACATAGTCAAAATAATCATTTCAAATCCCTTTATGTAAGTATAAAGGCATAGCTGTATAACGTATACACTTGTTCAGTAGAATGGCAGAATCTTCTGCATTATTTACATTGTTTTCCTTTTTCTATTTCACGGCAACAGCATAGTTGAAGTCACGTAACTTAAATATATCATGTAAGTCCACTGTATAGCTCTGTATGAGTATGTTTAAAAGATGTTTGTTTTCTGTATAGTGACAATTACCTTCTAGTATCTTCCATTTCCATCTAAGAAAATCTGTTGGATTATTAAGTCATGTGGCAACAGTATTATGCTAAGTTCAACAACTTACTTAACAATTTAAAGTCAGGAAACAACAGGTGCTGGAGAGGATGTGGAGAAATAGGAACACTTTTACACTGTTGGTGGGATTGTAAACTAGTTCAACCATTGTGGAAAACAGTAGTATGGCGATTCCTCAAGGATCTAGAACTAGAAGTACCATATGACCCAGCCATCCCATTACTGGGTATATACCCAAAGGATTATAAATCATGCTGCTATAAAGACACATGCACACGTATGTTTATTGCGGCACTATTCACAATAGCAAAGACTTGGAATCAACCCAAATGTCCATCAGTGACAGACTGGATTAAGAAAATGTGGCACATATACACCATGGAATACTATGCAGCCATAAAAAAGGATGAGTTTGTGTCCTTTGTAGGGACATGGATGCAGGTGGAAACCATCATTCTCAGCAAACTATCACAAGAACAGAAAACCAAACACTGCATGTTCTCACTCATAGGTGGGAACTGAACAATGACATCACTTGGACTCGGGAAGGGGAACATCACACACCGGGGCCTACCATGGGGAGTGGGGAGGGGGGAGGGATTGCATTGGGAGTTATACCTGATGTAAATGACGAGTTGATGGGTGCTGACGAGTTGATGGGTGCAGCACACCAACATGGCACATGTATACATATGTAACAAACCTGCACGTTATGCACATGTACCCTAGAACTTAAAGTATAATTAAAAAAAAAAACACCTCAAAAAACAAAACAAAACAAAACAATTTAAAGGCTGTTTTCAAAAGTCCTTGGCAGGAGTTCTCAAAAATTAACTACCACTAATAGTTGTTAAGTAAAAAGTGTAAGACAAGACTTTTGATGCTTAAGGATTTATACAACAGGAAAGAATAAGAAAAATAAAGATTAATAAGGTAAAAATGAAAACAACAAATGACCTCTATCTTACACCGAATCAAGCTGACTCACATGATCTGTGATAAGGTAGACTGCTAATCATTGGTTAGCACACTAATAATATTTCCCATACAATGGTGTATTCTTGCCAACTGTGAGTTGCTGCTCATCAATGTCTTTTGTCTCTTATTGATGCATGAACATTTTTCATATTGAGGTTTTCACTCTTTTTCATATATTACTGTCAAGTATTTTTTCAAATACTGTTGACCCTTGAAAAACATGGGTTTGACCTGTGCGGGTCGACTTACATACAGATTTTCTTCCACCTCTGCCACCCCGAGACAGCAAGACCAACCTCTCCTCTTTTTTCTCCTCCTCAGCCTACTCAACGTGAAGACAATGGGGAGGAAGACCTTTATGATGATTCATTTCCACTTAATGAACACTGAACGTATTTTTTCTTATGATTTTATTAATGATCATTTCTTTTCCCTAGCTTACTTTATAAAAGAATATAATACATAATACATGAAACATACAAAATATGTTAAGCGACTATTTTATGTTATCGGTAAGGCTTCTGTGCAGCAATAGGCTGTTAGTAGGTTAAGTTTTTGGGAACCCAAAAGTTACAAACAAATTTTCAACTGCATGAAGGTCAATGCCCCAATCCCCATTGTTGTTGAAGGGTTAACTGTATTTTATCAAATAGGTAATCAACTTTAATCAAATATTTTTCTTTCTGGATTTTTATGGTTTTTCATATTTAAATAATCTATCATGATTTATTTTTGTGTATGGTGTAAAGTCTTAGTATTCTTTTCCCCACACAGTAATCCAACTGCCCCAACATTTCTTTATGGATTCTGTATTTGATTTCCTGGCGCTACTATCTGATAATCCCTAGACAGAGTGCCACTTAATTGCTATAATTTTATATTATATTTTCATATCTTGAAGGAAAAGTCCTTTCAAATTTTCTTTTCTATTAATGGGCACTGCTTTTTTTTTTTTTTTTTTTTTTTTTTTGAGACGGAGTCTCGCTCTGTCACCCAGGCTGGAGTGCTGTGGCCGGATCTCAGCTCACTGCAAGCTCCGCCTCCCGGGTTCACGCCATTCTCCTGTCTCAGCCTCCCGGGTAGCTGGGACTACAGGCGCCGCCACATCGCCCGGCTAGTTTTTTGTAGTTTTTAGTAGAGACGGGGTTTCACCGTGTTAGCCAGAATGGTCTCGATCTCCTGACCTCGTGATCTGCCTGTCTCGGCCTCCCAAAGTGCTGGGATTACAGGCTTGAGCCACCGCGCCCGGCCTTGGGCACTACTTTTTCATTGACCTTTGAAGACAACTTTTCAAGTAATAAAAACAATTCATTTAAAATTTGCACTGGAACTCAAAACAATTTCAGGTAAATTGCTATTTGAAAAATACTGAATCTTCCCATCTATTAATGTGTTAAGACTTATATTTCATGTTCTCAAAGATGTATAGTTTACATATTTCTTGTAAGTTTGATTCCAGGTATTTTATATTTTTATCATATTTTCAAACATGTTATTACTAATACAAGAGGAAACTGAATTTGCGTTATGTTTATATTTTATCTAGTCATCTAGTTTCAGTTTTCCCCTCTTCATTATGGAAAATTCCAATCATAAACAAAATTCAATAGAGTAACACAATAAACCCCCAGGTACACATAATCCGGCCTCAAAAATTATCAACATTTACCAATTTGTTTCATGTGAACAACCCTTTTTGGTTTTTAGAATATTTAAAAGTACATTCTAGACTTCATATTCCACCTACAAATATTTCAGTATGTATAGCAAAGGATAACAGTTTTTAAGAATAATCACATGGCAAAAATTCAATGTAAAATTGAACAATTGTGTAAGTCTTCTTTGTTAAGTCAATGAGTCAACTAATCTAGTGTAAATGCATTGGTATCCTAGAGAAAAACTGCTTGAAACACAAACAATATGTTAATTCTATCAGATTAAGAAGAAAAAGGAAGGCATATAAGAATTTTCACTTCAAATGTCTCAGGCTTGGCAGTTTGTTTTACAGCTTTAATGAGGTATAATCGGCATACAATAAAATTCTCCCATTTTAAGTATGCAATTTGTTGAGCTTTGTTAGTCTAGTCACGTTTAGAACCTTCTATCATCCAAAAAGTTTCCCTAGGGCCTCTCTGTGGTCAATCCGCATCCCTAGAACTTTGTTTTGATAATGTTGCCTTTTTGAGAATTTAATATAACAGATCATACAGTATGTAGCCTTTTGCTCCTGTTTTCTTTCACTTAGCATGTTTTTGAGATTCAATCATGTTATTCCGTGTATCAGTAGTTCCTTTCATTTTACTGCCTAACAGTATTGCATGGATGCAGGGTTTATGAAGTGTTTATCCACTCATGACTTGATGTTTGTCTGTTTCCATTTTTTTCTTTCTTTTTTTTTTTTTATTATACTTTAAGTTCTAGGGTACATGTGCAGAACGTGCAGGTTTCTCACATATGTATACACGTGCCATGTTGGTGTGCTGCACCCATTAACTCGTCATTCACATTAGGTATATCTCCTAATGCTATCCCTTCCTCCTTCCCCCTCCCCACAATAGGACCCGGTGTGTGATGATCCCCTTCCTGTGTCCAAGTGATCTCATTGTTCAATTTCCACCTATGAGTGAGAACATGTGGTATTTGGTTTTCTGTTCTTGTGATAGTTTGCTGAGAATTATGGTTTCCAGCTGCATCCATGTCCCTACAAAGGACACAAACTCACAAACTCATCCTTTTTTACGGCTGCATAGTATTCTCTGGTGTATATGTGCCACATTTTCTTAATCCAGTCTGTCACTGATGGACATTTGGGTTGATTCCAAGTCTTTGCTATTGTGAATAGTGCCACAATAAACATACACGTGCATGTGACTTTATAGCAGCATGACTTATAATCCTTTGGGTATATCCCCAGTAATGGGAGTGCTGGGTCAAATGGTATTCCTAGTTCTAGATCCTTGAGGAATCGCCACACTGTTTTCCACAATGGCTGAACTAGTTTACAGTCCCACCAACAGTGTAAAAGTGTTCCTATTTCTCCACATCCTCTCCAGCACCTGTTGTTTCCTGATTTTTTAATGATTGCCATTCTAACTGGTGTGAGATGGTATCTCATTGTGGTTTTGATTTGCATTTCTCTGATGGCCAGTGATGATGAGCATGTTTTCATGTGTCTGTTGGCTGTATGAATGTCTTCTTTTGAGAAGTGTCTGTTCATATCCTTTGACCACTTTTTGATGGGGTTGTTTGTTTTTTTCTTGTAAATTTGATTGAGTTCTTTATAGGTTCTGGATATTAGCCCTTTGTCAGATGAGTAGACTGCAAAAATTTTCTCCCATTCTGTAGGTTTACTATTCACTCTGATGGCAGTTTTTTTTGCTGCACAGAGCTGTTTAGTTTAATTAGATCCCATTTGTCAATTTTGGCTTTTGTTGCTGTTGCTTTTGGTGTTTTAGACACGAAGTCCTCGCCCATGCCTATATCTTGAATGGTATTACCTAGGTTTTCTGCTAGGGTTTTTATGGTTTTAGGTCTAACATTTAAGTCTCTAATCCACCTTGAATTAATTTTCATATAAGGAGTAAGGAAAGGATCCAGTTTCAGCTTTCTACTTATGGCTAGCCAATTTTCCCAGCACCATTTATTAAACAGGGAATCCTTTCCTCATCCCCATTTCTTGTTTTTGTCAGGTTTGTCAAAGATCAGATGGCTGTAGATGTGTGGTATTATTTCTGAGGACTCTGTTCTGTTCCATTTGTCTATATCTCTGTTTTGGTACCAGAACCATGCTGTTTTGGTTACTGTAGCCTTGTAGTATAGTTTGAAGTTAGGTAGTGTGATGCCTCCACCTTCGTTCTTTTGACTTAGGATTGTCTTGGCAATGCGGGGTCTTTTTTGGTTCCGTATGAACTTTAAGCACTTTTTTCCAATTCTGTGAAGAAAGTCATTGGTAGCTTAATGGGGATGGCACTGAATCTATACATTACCTTGGGCAGTATTCAGAATATTATTGATATTTTTCAGAATATTGATTTTTTCAGAATATTGATTTTTTCCTATCCATGAGCATTCTTCCATTTGTTTGTGTCCTCTTTTATTTCACTGAGCAGTGGTTTGTAGTTCTCCTTGAAGAGGTCCTTTACATCCCTTGTAAGTTGGATTCCTAGGTATTTTATTCTCTTTGAAGCTATTGTGAATGGGAGTTCATTCATGATTTGGCTCTCTGTTTGTCTGTTACTGGTATATAAGAATGCTTGTGATTTTTGCACATTGATTTTGTATCCTGAGACTTTGCTAAAGTTGCTTACCAGCTTAAGGAGATTTTGGGCTGAGACAGTGGGGTTTTCTAAATACACAATCATGTCATCTGCAAACAGGGACAATTTGACTTCTTCTTTTCCTAACTGAATACCCTTTATTTCCTTCTCTTGCCTGATTGCCCTAGCCAGAACTTGTTGAACAGGAGTGGTGAGAGAGCCATTTTTTTTAGTATTACGAATAATGCCTCTGAGAAGATTCATGTACAAGTCTTTGTGTGGACATATGCTTTTATTTCTCATGGATTGATACCAAAGGGTGAAAATTCTAGGTTGAATGGTCAGCATATGTTTAACTTCTTAAGAAAATGACAAAATGTTTGCCAAAGTAGCTGTACCTTTTTGTGTTCCCACCAGCAATGTATGGCTGTTCTGGTTGTTCCACATCCTCATCAACACTTGGTATTGTCAGTAATTCTCATTTTAGCTATCCTATCATTTGTTTTAATAGTCTAGTTAATTCACTTTGATTTTCTAAATATATAATATCATATGTAAGTAGTAATAATTCTTTTTCTTACTGCCCTGTTCTAGAACCTCTAAACCACTAGAAAATAATATCAATAATTACAGACATCCTTGACTTGATTTTTTAACAATTACGCTACTAATATTTTATTGTTAGGATCTTACTGTATTTGCAGTTAGTCACATTAGGAAATATCCTATTTTTAGTAAGAGAGTTTTTTTTTAGTCACAAGATACTGAGTTTTTATCAAGTGTAATTCAGCATCTAAAAAATCAAATGTTTTTTCTATTTTGGTTTCCTGATGCAATGAACTAAATTAATACATTTCCTAATGTTGAATCATCCTTATCTTTGTGAAGCGAACTCTAATCGGGGTTTGTTTTGATATACGGCGTGGGTTTCTTCTGTTACACGACTATTTGGTTCCATGGGATATGTTAGTAATTCTTTCTAGGGTAAAATAAAAACGTTAATCCTCAATTTCTTCATATGTAAAATAGGGATAAAATACATAGAGATACAGAGAAAGATGGGTAAAGGAACTGTTAGAAAGATTGAATGAGATAATGCCCATAGTTGCTCAATAAGTGAAGGAAGTAAAGGTTTCAATCCAGGTCAGTATCATCCTTGAGACCACTATCCTCTGTTTCATCTGTTATTAAGAGAAGGCTATCCATTGAGATGGATTCTCGCTCTGTCAGCCAGGCTGGAATGCAGTTGCACGATCTCGGCTCACTGCAACCTCCGCCTCTCGGGTTCAAGTGAGTCTCCCGCCTCAGCCTCCCGAGTGGCTGGGATTACAGGAATCCACCACCAGTCTGGCTAATTTTTTTGTATTTTTAGTACAGATGGGGTTTCACTCTGTTGGCCAGGCTGGTTTCAAACTCCTGACCTCAAGTGATCCGCCTGCCTCGGCCTCCCAAAGTGCTAGGATTATAGGCGTGAGCCACCATGCCCGGCTGCTTTTTTTTTTTTTTTTGAGACGGAGTCTCACTGTCGCCCAGGCTGGAGTACAGTGGCATAATCTTGGCTCACTGCAAGCTCCGCCTCCCAGGTTCACGCCATTCTACTGCCTCAGCCTCCCAAGTAGCTGGGACTACAGGTGCTCGCCACCATGGCTAATTTGTGTTTGTATTTTTTTAGTAGAGACGGGGTTTCACTATGTTAGCCAGGATGGTCTCGATCTCCTGATCTCATGATACACTCGCCTTGGCCTCCCAAAGTACTGGAATTATAGGCGTGAGCCACCAAGTCCGGCCGCCTGACTGCTTTTTAATAATCTTTATATAACAATTTAACAAACTAGTAATTTAGTAGAGCTAAAGATTTATGGCTTTTTTTAATGCTGAAATGATGAATTCTCCTCCTCAAAGAACTAAAAGTAATTATTCAAATCTGGACAAGAAGAAGTTAGCCTACCTGAGTATGACTGATTGTTATATGGTTGCCATGAAGAGGTGACTGGCGATCTTTCTCCTTACTGTGACGACTACTCTGTTTACTGCGTTGTAGTTGCTGCCTCAGTTTGGCGATCTGCTTTGGGGGCAGGGAAAGAGAAGCAAGAAGAGAGTAAAAGTAAATACCAAATTTTTATATTTATTTCTTCAGTTTTGGGGTATTGATTAAAAAAATTTCAAGTTTCTAAGAAGAGACAGTATTTCACCACAATGATTTACCCTTGCAAGTTTTTAGGATTAAGATTATTAAAAATGAGAAATAAATATATACTACAAATGCTTCACTTTTACAAATTTTAATAGTGTTATTGGTAAATATGCTAACTACATTTACCCAGATTATTTCAGATTTTGCCTTTGTAACACCAGAAATATCTTCCTATTTGAAAACCTTTCATAAGATGAAAAATAGCATTTCAAATGCCTACTGATTAAAGTTAAACCTGAATTCTAAACATAGGCACATTAGTTTCTAAGTTCCTGTCTTACATAAACAAAACGGATCTGGTTTATCAATTACTAAACACTTTAAAATTGTAAATCCCATTACGGTGCGGAGAATTAAAGCTATTTAGTATTAGTAAATTATTAATATATTACTATATATATTACTCTTCAATCACAAAACCTATAAAAACAAATATAATTTAGGGTATATTCTCCTAAAAGGAAGGTTCACACTTCCCTGGTTTCACAATGAGGTCAGGAGATCGAGACCATCCTGGCTAACATAGTGAAACCCCGTCTCTACTAAAAAAATACAAACACAAATTAGCCATGGTGCCAAAAAGTCATTACTATAATATGACCTGGAATTCATTAAACTATTTACATATTTTAGGTGATATAAAAAATTTCTGAGTATTTTAAAGGAAACCATTAACAATCTGGGGAAGTCATTTAATGTTGGTATTATTTTCCTTGTAGAAAAGATGATGTTAATCAATTAATAATTATTCCCTGAACATCTACGATGAGCCCAGAGAGATACAACAAAGATATAATGTATTACAAAATTATCTAAATATTTACCTTGAATAACCATGGCAATATAAAGCACAATAGAAAATTACTATTAAAGCCTATAAATGCTCAAGGGTAAAAGTATATAGGTTGCTGAGAGAACTAATGTTTACCTATGGTTAACAGTAGAAGAGAAAACAATATAGAAGAAAATGAAGCACCCAAACAAGGAAGAATTTATATCGTTTCTTTTATGCTGAGATCTTTAGATGCCTTTAAGTTTTTTAAAGCTCTATGTAGCTTATGAATCTCTCATAAAATGTGCTTGCAAAAGATGTACAAATAAGATTACGTTAATATTTGTGTTCCTTCCTCTCTGTTGAACTGATATAATTTTCTTGCAGAGAACATTAATTTTCATAAGAAAATGATCAAAATTTGTAGGTAATTAATATAAATCAAGACCAACAATCCTCTATGATAAAAAAGAAATAGGATTTCAAACTGTACAATTCATCTAATTAGGACAGAGGTATAAAAGCAAAACCAGAAAAGCTTATATGAAAGAGCTCAGAATGCCTAGAGATTAAAAATATAATTTGTACTTGCTCATTTAAAAAAGATTTAAAAACCTTAAAATTGATAAATAATTATTAGTCAACCTATTTTTTCAAGGCTTCTGAGATGTCAAAAAAAGCCAGAAAAGTTTTGTTCTAAGCCAACTTAATAAACCCTTGAAGACAAAAAGCCTACATCATGCTACAAACCTTACTTCACTTAGATTACTGACCTAAATAATACAATCGTATAGCTTTCCACATGTACTGTGAATTCCAAAGACAGACCTTCTTTGGGATATAACATAGTTATGCTCGTGTTTACAATTCAGTGGGAATTAGGATAAAAGTCCATCTTACTAAATATATATTATATACTTGGCATATTTCAAATTCTAGTCAAGAAGTATGTGAGAAGCCTTCTTTCAACTTGAAACAGGTCCCAATTACACTAGCTCCAAGGTTTCAAAAAGTTAGGGAAGAAGTCAGCTGGGTGCAGTGGCTCACACCTGTAATCCCAGCACTCTGAGAGGCCAAGGTAGGTGGATCAGGAGTTCAAGACCAGCCTGGCCAACATGGTGAAACCCTGTCTCTGCTAAAAAAAATACAAAAATTAGCCAGACGTGGTGGTGTGGGCCTGTAATCCCAGCTACTTGGGAGACTGAAGCAAAAGAATTGCTTGAACCTGGGAGGGGGAGGTTGCAGTGAGCCAAGATCCCACCACCGCACTCCAACCTGGCCGACAGTGCGAGACTCTTGTCACCAAAAAAAAAAAAAAAAAAAAAAAAAAACCATGAAAAAGTTAGGAAATACGTGATCCTGGGTCACAAGGAATAAATAATAACTATATAGAGAGAAATTAGCATAGTCACAAAGAAAAGATTAAAGCATTTATGAAATTAAATGAAGAAAAACCAGAAACTGGCCTTACTTAACATCTGAGAACCAGAAACACATTTTTTGAAAACTTAGTAACATCAGCTCTGTTTACTTGCTATTTTTGTCCTATTTCCCCCACTACTGTTAACATTTTAAAAAATAAATAAATAAAAAATACAAAACCAAAACCCTCATCCTCAAAAGACTGGCTGAGCACTTTTGCCTCAAGGACTGAAGAAGACAGAAATCTTTCTCAGAAAGAATTATATTCCACCATAGAGCAGGGAAATGGGAAATCTTAACAGGACTAAGTGATGGCAGTGAGAAAGGAAGCAGGATTTGGGGGCTCTGGGAAGAGAAGAAAAAAAGAAGGGAGCTAGCCTAAAACCAGGAAAAATGTTATAGGTTATCACTAGCAAGAGACCTGGTGTCCTCAGTTCATCCTTCTTATCCACAGGTACCCCTGCACCATGATACAAGCACAACCATCATAGGTAGCTGGAAAGAGAAGTAATCCTTATTTCTAGTGTTAGGACAATGTGGGAAGTATGCCACTGCTACCCTAAGACAGACCGCTAAACAGTATTTGCTATAGAAAGACCACCCACTACATACAGCGGTTAAGGTCTCTCTATCGCACTACTATAGGTTGGTTTATAAACCAAGATTCCACAGAACAGTGTTTCAGTGGGAAAAATACATCCTGGGTGTGAGACATCTAACTGATAACCAAACTTTTAAGACATAACCAACTCAAAACTAGGAAATTAATTTTGGAAGTTAGCTCCCCACAACTTAAGAACAACCTTTTGAAAAGAGAAAATCCAATACATAAACTATAATAATTTGTATTCAATAGTTAAAACTCTGAATATTTAAAGATAACCTGCCCTAGGGTGCCATCTTTGGTTTGCAGTTTGAGTGTTAAGCAAGCATTAAGGCACCAGACTGAGGGGTAAATTCAGGCCAGACCAAGCTCTACTCAGTAAGCTGTAGCCTTAGCAGAATACTCAGGCTACCTGAAAGAAGACTTTTCCTTCACTAAAAGACACTGCCCTTTAAAAAAAAAAAAAAAAAAAAAAAAAAAAACTTATGCTAGTGGGGCTGCTTCTACTCAGAGGGAGTGTTTTTATCTAATTCACACAAAGGTGACCTATAGGGTAGCACCTGTCCAGAACATGGTGACTAAAGCTAAAATTCTATGTAACAGGAACCAAAAGTAATAACTAAAATTCTTTTCATCTTTGAAAAAGAAGGCAGAGACACCATTAGAATAAAAAGGCAGACCATATACTGGGAAAAGATATTTACAACACATATATCCAATGAAGAATTCATATCCACAGTATGTAAAGAACACCTACAAAGCAATAAGAAAAAGTTTAAGAGTAGGCAAAAGACTTGAACAGGTACTTAGCCAAAGAGAATATCCAAATGGTCAGTATGCATAAAAAAGGTGCTTAACATCATTCTAATGAGGGAAATATAAATTAACACCCATCATAATGTCTAAACTTAAAAGATGACAAAACCAAAAAATGACAAAGACATCAAACAACTGGAACTCTCCTTCCATTGCTGGGGGTGAAGGGTGTTCTTTTATTTTAACATAGTAGCCTTGACCACAGAAGATTTTCTGGGGAAGTGCTTGTATCGTCAATACTAGGTCACTCAAGGTAATAGCTCAAGAGCAGAAAGCAGAGACCTGACTCAAATTAGGCAAAAATTCTTAGTTCAGTTACCTGGATGGAGAAATGAATGACATGCCCAAGGCTGTAATTAGGTTCTAAGGTTCTTAGTAGGAAACAGTGCTAACAGAAGAGAGAATCATGCTGATTACTGAAGAGGGCTGGGCAGCTATGCTTCCTGCCTTGCATGGCAAAGAGGAATGAGCTACTGGAAAACAGAAGACCTCTGCAAACATACAACTATGATGTCTATTTCTGTTAATGACATTTCTAACAATTAACAGACATTAGAACACACCCTCTTCATGTAAAGGGATATTCCTATAATAGAAATTCATCCTTTGCCAAATGCAGGTAATATAATTTTAAACAAATTATAATTCAACATGCTGAAAATGCTCTGATGATGCACTTCTGCCTAATAACATATTCTTTCTAGCAATTACTAAGAGTAATTATAGGCCAGTTTGTCTGATGACTGTGTCAATTAACAATAGAAAAGCATCATTAAAATTTTCCTATTTAATTATTTATTGAGTACCAGCATTGTAGAAGGCACTCTGCTACTTGCTTTTATGTGAACTATCTCATTTATTTTTCAACAAAAGCACATGAGACAGGTACTATTATTATTATTATTATTATTTTAGAGGTGAAGAAATACAGGTAGAAAGGTTAAAAAAAAATCTTGCTAAAAGTCACACTGTTAAGTGGTAAACAAGTGTTTGGACTCAGTAAGTGGAATTCCAGAGTCTGCTCTCTTCGTCACCATTCTATACTGACTGGAGAATGAAGTTAACAACTCACAAGGAGATAAAGCTTTACAAAAATTACAGACAAATGGGAATGGAAAAGTGACAAAGGCTGAACTGAGATAACTCCTTCCCCAAAACAATCACTGAAAGTATTAACTCAAGTAATTTTTATGAAAATATAATTTGAAAAATCATGAATCTCAAGCTGTTATTCTCTTCTTTATAAAACGGGAAATATATGACAAACTTTAATGCTTTTAAAGATCACGTGTCCCAAAAGAAAGGTCTATAGACTAGTTAAAAGCAAATTTTATATATTATATCCCTCAACACATAAATTTTATATACTATATCCTTCAACAAAAATCTCAAACTTCTAAAAATAAAAATTTTAAACTTCTTCTGCCTTCTTATAAGTATGAATTTTCAGTGTTGTTTTCCTGTTTTTCTTTAAAGTGTCAGTAAGTAAACCCTGATGAACAAAATGCTCTTCATTCGACACACGCATACAAACATGCACAAAGAAAACACATACGTGAAAGCACAATACATATACACAGGGAGGGGTCATCTGTAAGCACATCAACCCCTATACATCCATTGACAAACAGACATGCTTGCCCACATGCAGACTTCACATAAACCCACTGATCCAGGAACAGAGATTCCACATACCACACACCCCTGAACCCCCAGATTCACCTCTACAGATATAGCTGGCTTTGGGAGAATTTGTATACACATAAGTTTTAATATGGAAATGTATTTACAACTATTAATAAACCATATTTGTCAACAGAGACATTTTAACAATACCAGACGAAAATTTAAAAACACTGTTCACAAACTCATCTGATGCCTCAAATTTATAATATTGCAGATGAGAAAAATTCAAAAACAAAGTATCTTCCCAAGGTGAAATAGCTAAAAAATGGCAAATCCAGTTCTTTATCTTTCATTTGTAACCTCTATTACCTAGCAATGCTACTGAATACTGTGTGAATGTTCAACTGTAAATAACTACCAATAAATAACTATTGGCTCATAATTTAAACCACTGCATAACTTTCTTTTTTAATGCTGGAGATATTACAAGCTGTGAAACTGAAATAATAATGAACAAAAATTTAATGAAGCGATTAAATGACTGTATACTAACTTACTGGTAAGTTTCTATATTTTTTGATAAACAATTTGTGTGACCTTCAAAATTGTTCCTATTGGGTCTGGTTTTTAAAAGATAATAAAAGGATTATAAAATATATTTACAATTCAATTAATTTAGAGACTTTACTGGATATATGTATTTTAAAAGGTTTATAAAATAATTCCTTTGATTTCAAAGAGATAATACAAAATATTCAGACTATTATCTTGTAGGTCCAGAGAAACCATTATTGCAATTGTTTTTCCCTAATATCATTACAAATATGTACTGAAAATACCAAGAATGAACAGAATGTGAGGGCAGACTGTACCCACTCAGTAAAACTATAGTTTTATTCAAGTATAAGGAAAGTCTTACTTTAAAAAGGAGACCCTATCAATAATACTCATTAATCAATTTTGACTGGAAGCGAGAAACATCCCTAATCATTTATTTTACTCCTTCAGATGGTTCCATCGAAAAAAAAATATAACCTACTAATGAGAGTGCTTACTGGTGAAATAAAGAAGCAATATGTGATTTTATTCTTCTTTCCACTGAGTGCCTTAAAGAATAGTAAATCTATCTTTTTCAATTTTTGCTTATAAACATCAGAATAGCAAAAACAAACAAACAAACAAAAAAAAAACAACAATATAACAGTTTTACTTATGTTCCCTCTGGGACAAAGAGTAAATGTGCTTACTGCTTGTCATAAAAGCAGTGGATTACCCAAGCTCAGTGTTCCTCTTCTATAATACGATCTACTGTATGTAAGGATCCATCTGAGTCTTCCTAATTTCCCCATGAGACTTGAGGTCCAGGAGAATTAACATAAATTTGATGTTCTTCATACTTGCTGTGCTGTGAATAATAAAGTCACTTGTCTCTAAATCAGGAGTCTTATGTCTTCTGCCAGCATTCATAAAAGAGTAACAGGTTACCTTATTAGGTTCCAAGTAGGATAAAATCAAATCTAATACCTAAGACAGTATACTTCCTCCTTTACCTCAAATGAAAACAAAGGAGTTTTAATGGAACAACTTGGAAAGACTGATGTATGTTCCCCATAATTAAGGGGACTGGTATTGGATTCACACTCTGCACACTGAAAAGAGTGAGGTAGGATGATACAGATTTACTGCTGCATTAGAATAAATCTAAACTCCCTGTATTAACCAGACCCCCCCACACCCCCAAAAAAAATTGGTGAGAGTTTCTCAGGAGCCATTTTGGAAATCTGAGAGTGAGCCATCATGAAGGATTGTCTTAGGTCCTTCGTAAGAGAGCCACCAAGAAAGGGAAATAGAGCTCAGCAGCTGAGAAGCTGAAGGTTATTTCTAGAATTCTAGAGGCTAAGGGGAGAGTAAAAGATACGCTAACCCAGAAAGAACGGTAGGTAAGAGATGTGCAGAACAGGGGATCTCCAAAGACCCATGAAAATATAAGAGAGGTTGACTTTAAAAATCCGTTAAGCCCAGAAAAAGTAAAAGCTCTTATGACAGTAGCAGTCAAGTAGGAACGTTTCTATTCCATTTCCTTTTCCCTCATTTTTCCAAGCTCCAACTCCACAGAAGTCAGAAATAGAGACTGTGGAGTTAGGGGAAAAATGAGCAAGAAAGAGAAAAGAAGCCCCTGGGATCCCTTCACCCATGGTAAGTCACGCAGCAGCAGTACACTCTGGGAGAAGGGAAGTAGCTAAAAACATAAAAAGAGATGTAAGATTTGATTATCATAAGAGAGAAGAAAGCATTTACTCCCTTAAAGGGAACACAGGAGTTTAGGAGTGATCAGATTCTAATTTTCTGTCATGGGCAGAAGAACTTCTGTCACTGAATAAAGGTAGTGGGAGCTAATAATAAAGTCCTTTTGTGATTATCACTTAAAAGTCTTAGTTGTGCTGTCTAATATGTAATTAAGCTCTTTAAGAAGTAGACTGTATCTAAAGCTTCTTTTGAAATGGTAGATGCTTTACACAATACTGAGCATACAGTCTTATTCATTTGATGTTAACCAGATTTGACACTACATAAACTAATGCAGTGTCACAAAAGGCTGATAATGAATGCTAAAAAGTTATCTTAAGCATCTACTTTT
The DNA here is from genome assembly GCF_007565055.1 of Rhinopithecus roxellana. Taxonomy (NCBI): domain Eukaryota; kingdom Metazoa; phylum Chordata; class Mammalia; order Primates; family Cercopithecidae; genus Rhinopithecus; species Rhinopithecus roxellana. The sequence continues at coordinate 128,789,138 of NC_044554.1, read as the reverse complement.
CTTCGTTTTTACCTCAACTAAATGTGTGCAAATTAACTGTTGTAAAAAGAGGTAAGTATTCATTAAATCCTTATTTCCTTAGTAGACATCTTCAACCCTACTTATGCTTTATACATTAATTTTAAATTATTGTGTTATTTCAGCAAGGAAACACAAATCTAACCAATGGAAAAGTATATGCACACAATTGTTCAGAAATTGAACAACTGTATAATCTAAATAAAGGCTGGGTTAGCAAATCTCCAGTAAATACAATGCACTGGAGAAAAATCCATCTTTTCATAAAGGGAAATGATGTTTCACTTGGATTCATTTTCTTAACATGGTCACAACTTCATTGTATACGAGCATTAACTGTGATTTCTAATAAATGCGTTGATAACCTGGTTGCCATTTCTTTGTAAGTAATATACTTTTCCCTAATTGCTAGAATGTGTGTGTGTGTGTGTGTGTGTGTTCTTGATCTACAGTTCCTTTATGCTATACTTAGAGGTGTTTTTTGTTTGTTTTTCCCTCCCTGTTTCTCCTCATTGAAACTGGTAGCTTTTTCAATCTGAAGACACACATCTTTCTCCAAATCTAACAAATTTTCAGCCTTGGAAAATTTCTCTTCCCTGACACTATTCTTACATTCTGGAATTCCTCAGTTATCTTTGTCAACAAAAAAAGTGAAACTCTGTATTTGAAGGTATTTATTGTGAGCCAAATATGAGTGACCATGGCCCATGTCACAGCCCTGAGGAGAACATGTGGCCAACGTGGCTGGGGCACAGCTTGGTTTTATACATTTTATGGAGACATGAGACAACATGTGTAGTTGCCCACAAAGGCAGGACAACTCGAGGCAGGGGCTTCTGGGTTATAGGTAGATTAAAAATTTTTCTGATTGGCAATTGGCTGAGTTATTATCAATAGAAAGGAATGTCTGGATTCCGATAAGAAGTTATGGAAACTAAACTTTTATTGTGCAGAAGAAGCCTCCAGGTAGCAGGCTTCAGAGAGAATAGATTGTAAATGTTTCTTATCAAACTTAAGGTCTGTGTTGATGTTAAATGCTGGTCAGCTTTTCCCAAATTCCAAAAGGGAGGAGGGTGTAAAGAGGCATATCCACCCCTGCTTCCCATAATGACCTGAAACAGTCTTTCAGGTTAACTTTCAGTTCCTGGCTGAGAGGAGGGAGTCCACTCAGATGGCTGAGGGAGGGCTCTGAATTTTATTTTTGGTTTATGTCTTCCATGTCTCTTCTCTTTCACGTTTTAAACCTCTTTACCTCTTTGTTCTACGTTCTAGGTGACTTGATTCATCCTAAGTTTCAATTTCAATTCCCAGTTGATAGTTCTGATTCACGAATTCTCTCTTCTGTTATGCCAACTTGACTTTAATCCACCCAACAGTTTATTTTTATCAATTTTTTTTTACAAGATTTGCAAGTGGCCCCTTTTCATTCCACCTGTTCTTATTTACTTCTCTCATAGTGAATTATGACTTCATTTGAAAATCTTAAACATTTATAAGGTTTTTTTTTTTTTGGAATTGTGGTTCTTACTCTCATTTCCTCAGATGTAAATGATCCTACTTAATATGTCTGATATCTCTTATGGCAATATATTTCCTTATGTTTCCTAAGACACTTGTTTGCAAGTTCATTTTATGTGGAAGTTTTATCCTCTGTGAACTCCTGCCTGCTGTGTAGTTGCATGGTTACTCACGCCCTCTGGAGTTACACAGCTCCAGAGCAGGTCTAACATTAACAAGACTGGAACTTTGGTCCTTCATGAGTAGAGCTCTAATCCAGATGCTACCTCTACATATATTATAGGGTTACATTCCTATTTTTGCCTAACTGCCTCATTGAGTCACAGGAAAATACCAACAGTGTCAGGCGGAATTATTTCAGGTATAGTATTTCAGGTATAGGTGCACTGCCTAAAACACGGTCCCAGTTCCCTACTTTTATACTGAGAATCCAGTTCCAATCTCCTGCCATTTGCAAAATACTTTGGTTCTCTTTCCCACAAAGATCACCTAGGTTTCTGTACAATAGGTCCTTTCATCATATTGATTGAAAACAACCAATTCCAGCTGGGGCCACTGTGCGGTGTTTGCAGTCTCTCCCCATGTCTGCATGGCTTTTTTTCTGGGTACTCTGGCTTCCTCCCACATCCCTAATATGTTGCTGTGTCTAAATGTTCCCAGTCTGAGTGAGTGTGGGTGCATCTGTAGGTGTGCCCTGTGATGGAATGGCAACCTGTCCAGGGTTGGTATTCACCCTGTGCACTAACCTTCCAGGATACACTGTGGCCACTCATGACCCTGCACTGGAACAGTTGGGTGAGTAATTATAATATCTTATTTTTATTACTCTTCCTTAAATTTATGTCCAGTTCACAGTTATTTCAATGTTTAAAGTTTTTTGGTCTTTACCTAGAAGTCTGGTGATGTTTTTATAACCAGAAATATGCCATAAGGACTTACCTCTTGTTTCTGTCCATTAGCCTACTTGGTAAAACTGGTTTCATTATACATCATTTCCTTTAAAGTCAGAGTTTCCAAGAACCTACTGAAAACATTGAGGACTTACTGTAAGCATCAACATCCACTCATCACTAAGACTTTCTTTTCTATTTCTATGGTCTGTTGAGATTTTTCTTGTCTTAAATGTAGATAAAATGTATTTACTTATGATTAAATTTTTTCACACTGCATTCTTACAGGCTTGGAGCAAAGTAAAGGCATAGTATATACAAGTGCTTTTGCTGACATTTTAATCAGAAATCCTGAAACAAATTATCTGATAGGGAGAGTATACATGTGAATTATGAAGAATAGATGTACCAGGCACAGTGGCCCACATCTGTAATTCTAGCACTTTGGGAGGCAGAGGCTGGACAATTGCTTGAGCCCAAGAGATTGAGACCAGCCTGGGCAACATGTCAAAAACTTGTCTCTACAAAATATACAAAAATTAGCCAGGTGTAGTGGCATATGCCTGTAGTCCCAGATACTCAGGAGGCTGAGAGGTAGAAGGATTACTTGAACCCAGGGGGTCAAGGCGTCAGTGAGCCGACATCACACCACTTCACTCCAGTCTGCGTGATGGCAAGACCGTGTCTCAAAAAAAAAAAAAAAAGAACAAAAAGGAATGGATGTAATACTGTTGAATTTGATCCTATGTCAAGGAAGATGATGACACATTACTTCAAAAAGCACTGAACTTTAGTGGTCTGTAACTTTTAATAATATTTAGTGCTTTGGTCAGGCGCGGTAGCTCATGTCTGCAATCCCAGCACTTTGTGGGACTGAGGTGGGTGGATCACGAGGTCATGAGATCGAGACCATCCTGGCTAACATGGTGAAATCCCATCTCTACTAAAAATATTTAAAAATTAGCCAGGCGTGGTGGCGGGCACCCATAGTCCCAGCTACTCAGGAGGCTGAGGCAGGAGAATGGCGTGAACTCAGGAGGCAGAGCTTGCAGTGAGCCAAGATTGCACAACTGCACTCCAGCCTGGGCGACAGATATTCCATCTCAAAAAAAAAAAAAAAAAAAAAAAAAAAAAAAAAAAAAAAAAATTAGTGCTTCAACAGTAGTTTTGATTTTTCATAATTTTCTCAAATTATAATTGTTGCCATCTATTACAACTATTCTTCCTTTTTCATGTTTAGTCTTCACCCATGTACTCTCATCATATTTATAGCCCATTATACAGAATTTAGTGTCTTCATGAAAATCACATTAGTCTTTTATATCGATTCCCTTTTTTTCAGTTTTATTGAAGTATAATTTACATTCCATTAACTTTATCCATCGTAATAGTAAAATTCATAAGTGTGCCTCGTGATTTCTACTAAATTTCTCATCAATTTACAGAGTTATACAACAAGAATCACAATCCAGTTTTAGGAATTTTTCATCACCCCCCAAATTTCCCTTCATTCTATTTATTGCCAATTACCAGTTTCCTGGTCACAGGCAACCATAATAGGCATTTTTTCCTTTCTATAGATTTGCCTTTTCTGGAATTTTGATAAAACTAGAATCATATAACATGTAGTCTTACTCATCTGACTTCACTTAGCAAGGAATGGCAAGCTATGTTCTGCTGGCCGTATCTAGCCTGTCACATGTTTTTGCAAATAAAGTTTTACTGGAACACAGTCAAACCTACTCTATACTGCCTATGGCTGCTTTCACACTACCACAGCATTGCTGAATAAAGGCATACTTTTGAGATATTGAAGGTTTGATTCCAGACTACCACCACCACAAGAAATAAAAAATATAGCAACGAAGTGAGTCACAAGATTTTTTTTGGTTTCCCAGTGCAAATAAAAGTTATGTTTATACTATACTGTAGTCTATTAAGTGTGCAACAGTAGTGTCTAAAAACAATATACATACCTTAATTGTAAAATACTTTATTGCTAAAAAATGCTAACGATCATCTGAGTCTTCAGCAAGTTACAATATTTTTTATGGTGAAGGAATTCAGATGTTAGCTGACTGATCAGGATGGTGGTTGCTGAAGGCAGAAGCAGCTGTGGTAATTTCTTAAAACAACAGTTAAGTTTGCCGAATTGACTGACTTTTCCTATCATAACAGATGTCTTCGCAGCATGTGATGCTGTTTGATAGCATTTTACTTACAGGACTTCTTTTAAAACTGGAGTCAATCCTCTCAAACCCTGCTACTCTTTATCAACTAAGTTTATGTAATATTCTAAATCTTTTGTTATCATTTCAACAATGTTTACAGCCTCTTCACCAGGAGTAGATTCTATCTCAAGAAACCACTTACTTTGCTCATCCATAAGAAGCAATTCCTCATTCAAGCAAATTTGATCACGAGATTGCAGCAAATCAGCCACATCTCCAGGTTCCACCTCTATTTTTCAAAGAGACAGGGTCTTGCTATGTTGCTCTGCTTTCAAACTCCTGAGCTTAAGTGATCTCAGCCTCAAAGTGTTGGGATCATAGGCATGAGTTACTGCACCCAGTCCAGGTTCCACTTCTAATTCTAGTTCTCTTGCTATTTCCACCACATCTGCAATGACTTCCTCCACTCCAGTCTTGAACCCCTCAAAGTCATCCATTAAGGTTGGAATCAAGTTCTTGCAAGCTCCTGTTAATGATATTTTGAAATCCTCCAATGAATCACAAATGTTCTTAATGGCATCTAGAATGGTGAATCCTTTCCAGAAGGTTTTCAATTTACTCTGCCCAGATCCATCAGAGGAATCATTATCTATGGTACCTGTAAGCCTTACAAAATGTACTTCTTAAATAATAAAAATTGAAGATTGAAATTACTCCTTGATTCACAGACTGTAGAATGGATGTTGTGTTAGCAGGCATGAAAACATTAATTTTCTTTATATCTCCATCAGAGCTTTTGGGTGACCAGGCAACTTGTCAATAAGCAGTAATATTTTGAAAAGAATCTCTTCCTTTTTTTGAGCAGTATGTCTCCATAGTGGGCTTAAAATATTCAGTAAACCATGCTGCAAACAGATGTGCTATCATCCAGGCTTTGTTGTTCCACTTTGTAAAGTACAAGCACAATAGATGTAGCATAATTCTTAAGGTCCCTAGGATTTTCAGAATGGTAAATGAGCACTGGCTTCCATTTAAAGTCATCGGCTGCAACTGGGTGTGGTGGCTCATACTTGTGATCCCAGCACTTTGGGAGGCCGAGGCAGGAGGATTGCTTGAGCCCAGGAGTTCGAGACCAGCCTGGGCAACATAATGGGACCTTGTCTCTATAAAAATAAAAAATAATTAGCTGGGTGTGGTGGTGTATGCCTGTAGTCCCAGCTACTTGGGATGCTGAGGTAGGAAGATTGCTTGAGTTGCAGTAAGCTATGATCATGCCACTGTACTCCAGCCTGGGTGACAGAGCAAGACCTTGTCTCAAAAAAAAAAAAAAAAAAAAGCTCATAACAAGAGAGTCAGCCTATCCTTTAAAGCCAGGCATCATCAACTTCTCTCTAGCTATGAAAGTCCTATAGAACATCTTATTCCACAATAAAGCTGTTTTGTCTATATTGAAAACCTGTTAGTGTAGTCACCTTCATGAATGATCTCAGCTAGGTATTCCAGTTCACTTGCTGCAGTTTCTACATCACCACTTAGTACTTCTTCACCTTGCACTTTTACATTATAGATATGGCTTCTTTCCTTAAACCTCTGAACCAATGTCTGCTGGCTTTAAACTTTACTTCTGTAGCTTCCTCTTCTCTCTCAGCTGTCACAGAATTGAAGAGAATTAGGGCCTTTCTCTGATTAAGCTTTGGCTTAAGGGAATGTTGTGGCTGGTTTGATCTTTTATCTAGTCCACTCAAATTTTCTCCATATCAGCAATAATGCTGTTTGTTTTGTTATCATTCTTGTGTTTGCTTGAGTAGAAGTTGTATTTCCTTCAAGACCTTACCCTTTGCATCCACAGCTTGGTTATTTGGGTGCAAGAGACGTAGTTTTTGGTCTCTATTGGCTTTTTACATGCCTGTCTCACTAAGCTTAATCATTCCTAGCTTTTGACTGAATGTGAGAGAGGTATGACTCTCCCATTCATCTGAACACTTAAGAGGTCACCATAGGGATATTAATTGGCCTATTTCACTATCATTTGTGTCCCAGGAAAAAAGGAAGACCAAGAAGAGGGAGAATGATGGGAGAATGATGGGAGAATGGCAGGTCGATGGAACAAAACACATCCATACATTTACGGATTAAGTTTGAATGATGCTGCTATAAACATTTGTGTATAAGTCTCAATGTACACGTGTTTTCATTTTTCTTGTACAGACTTTTAAGAATGAAATTGTTGGGTTGTATGCTAAATTTCTGCTTATCTTTTTGAGGAACTAGTAAAGTGTTTTCCAAAGTGGGGTTTTACCACTTTATATCCCTAACAAAGTCTGAGAGTTCCAGGTCCTCCAAATCCTAACCAATGCTTGGAATTAATCCGTCTTTTAAATAATAGTCATTGGTGTGTGTGTGTGTTAATTATATCTCACTATGGTTTTTAATTTTTCTTTTATCTTTTTTTTTTGAGTCAGGGTCTTGCTCTGCTACCCTGGCTGGAGTGCAGTGGCATGATCACGGATAGCCCATTGAAGTCTCAAACTCCTGGACTCAAGCAATCCACCTGTCTCAACATCCTGAGTAGCTGGGACCACAGGCATGCACCACCATGCCTAGCTAACTTTTGTATTTTTTTGTAGAGATGAAGTCTTACTATGTTGCTCAGGCTGGTCTTGAACTCACGAGCTCAAGAGATCCTTCCATCTCAGACTCCCTAAGTGCTGGGATTATAGGTATGGGCCACCACACCTCCTTCATTGTGGTTTTAATGTTCATTTTCATAATGACTAATGAATGATGTTGAGCACCTTTTCATGTGGTCATCTGCCATTCAATGTATGAATTACTCTTTGATGAAATACTTTATTATTATCTATTTTTATAGATTTAGGGGGTAACGTGCAGTTTTGTTACATGGACATATTGTGTAGGGAAGCCTGGGCTTTTTTTTTTTTTTTCCCCGAGACAGAGTCTTGCTCTGTCGCCTAAGCTGGAGTGCAGTGGCCTGATCTCGGCTCACTGCAACCTCTGCCTCCTGGGTGTAAGCGATTCTCCTGCCTCAACCGCCCAAGTAACTAGGATTGCAGGAGCCCGCTACCATGTTCAGCTAATTTTTGTGTTTTTAGTAGAGACGGGGTTTCACCCTGTTGGCCAGGCTGGTCTCAAACTTCTGACCTCAGGTGATCCACCCCACTTGGCCTCCCAAAGTACTGGAATTACAGGTGTAGGCGACTGCGCCTGGCTGGTCTGGGCTTTTAGTGGAACCATCACCTAAATATTGTAACCATTAGGTAATTTTTCATCCCTCACCCCACTCCAACCCTTCCAAGTCTCCAACATCTATTATTCCGCCATGTCCATGTATACATATTTTTTAGCTTCCACTTATGATGAGTAAGAACATGTAATATTTCACTACTTCTGAGTTAGTTTGTTTAAGATAATGCCCTCCAGTTCCATCCATGTTGCCACAAAAGACATGATTTCATTCTTTATGAAATAATAGTATTCCATTGTGTGTATATATACATATACACACACACAGACACACCACATTTTCTTTATTTGATCAGTCATTGACACTTAATTCCTTATCTTTACTACTCTGCATAGTGTTGTGATAAACATTTGAGTGGAGGTGTCTCTTTAATACAATTTCCTTTTTTTTGGGTAGATACCCAGTAGTGGGATTACTGGATCAAATGGCAGTTCTGTTTTTAGTTCTGTGAGAAATCTCCGTATTTTCGCACAGAGGTTGTAGTAATTTACATTCTCACTAACAGCGTATAAAGCATTCCCTTTTCCTCACCAACATTTATTATTTTTTTGACTTTTTAATAGTCATTCTGACTGGTATAAGGTGCTATCTTATTTTGATTTTATTTTACATTTCTCTGGTAATTAGTGATACTGGGCATTTTTCATCTCCTTGTTGGCTATATGCATGTTTTCTTTTGAAAAATGTCTGTTCATGTCTTTTGCCCACTTTTTAACAGGGTTATGTACCTTTTTTTCTCGTTGCATTGACTTCCTTGTAGATTCTGCATATTAGTCCTTTGTCAGATACATAGTTTGCAAATATTTTCTTGCATTCTGTAGGTAATCTATTTTCTGTTATTTATTTTGCCATGTAGAGGCTTTTTAGTTTAATTAACTCTCATGTGCCTATTTTTGTTGCATTTGCTTTTGAGGTCTTACTCATAAATATTTTGCTTAGACCAATGTTCAAGTTTGTCCTAGGTTTTCTAGGTTTGTCCTAGGTTTCCTCCAAAATGTTTCTAGATTCAGGTCTTACATTTAAGTCTCTAATCCATCTTGAGTTAATTTTTGTATATGGTGAGAGATATGGGTTCAGTTTCATTCTTCTACATATGGCTACACAATTTTCCCAGGACCGTTTATTCAATAGAGTATCCTTTCCCAAGCATACGTTTTGTCAGCTTTGTTAAAAATCAGTTGGCTTTATTTCTGGGTTCTCTATTCTGTTCCACTGATTTATGTGTTTGCTATCCTACCAGTAGCATTCTGCTTTGGTTACTATAGCCTTATAGTATACTTTGAAGGCAGGTAATGTGATGCAATAAACTTTTCTTCTTTTTTTGCTTAAGACTGCTTCCACCATTTGGGCTTTCTATGAATTTTCAGATTCTTTTTTCTAATTCCATGAAAAATGACCTTGGTATTTTGATAAGAATTATACTAAATATGTAGGTGGCAATTTTAACCATATTAATTTAAGCTCTTACAATCCAAGAGCTTAGAATGTTTTTCCATTTGTTTTTGTCATCAGTGATTTCATTGGTATTCTGTTCCATGCATTAATGAGAAGAATGTATATTATATGGCTGTTGTGAATGTTCTGTAAATGTCTGCTAGGTCCATTTGATCTAGAGTCCAATTTAAGTTCAGTGTTTCTTTTGTTGATTTTCTGTCTTGATGACCTGCTTAGTGCTGTCAGTGTGGAGGCTGAAGTCCCCAACCCACTATTATTGTATTACTATCTGTTTTCTTAAGTATAGCAGTACCTGTTTTATGAATCTGGGTGGCCTAGTATTGAGTGCATATATATTTAGAATCGCTATATCTTCTTGTTGAATTGATTCCTTTATCATTATTAATGACCTTATCTTTTTTTTCCTGTTGATTTAAAATCTGTTTTATCTGATGTAGTATGACTACTCCTGTTCACATTTGCTTTCCATTTGCATGGAATGTCTTTTTCCACACCTTTACCTTGAGTCTTTAAGTGTCTTTAGCAGTTAGATGGATTTCTTGTAAGCAGGATATGGTTAGATCCTGCTTTTTAATCAATTCTGCCAAGCTACATCTTTTAAGTGGAGCATTTAACCCATATATGTTCAAAATTAATATTGGTATGTGAGGTTTTGTTCCTATCATAATGTTAACTTACCTAGTTGCTTTGCAGTTTCAGTCGTGGAACTATTTTATAAGACCTGTGAGTTTTATCCTTTCATGTGTTTTTATGATGGTGAGTGTCAACCTTTAATTTCCATGTTTAGAAATCTCTTGAGCATTTCTTGTAGGACCGGTCTTGTGGTGATGAAGTGATGAATTCTTTTAGCATTCACGTGTCTGGGAAATACTATTTCCCCTTCACTTACCAAGCTTAGTTTACCAGCATACAAAATTCGTGGCTGAGTTTTCTTTTTCTTTTAAGAAGTCTGAAATTAGGCACCCAACCTCTTTTGGCTTATAGGGTTTCTGCTGAGCATTCTGCTGTAAGTCTGTTGGGGTTTCCTTTATAGGAGATTAAATGCGTTTCTCTTGCTGATTTTAGGATTTCTTTCCTTCACATTGACTTTAGATAGTCTGAAGACTATATATCTTGGTAAAGTCATCTTGCAATAGGAATCTATGGATTCCAATAGGAATCTCTTGGATTTCCTGGAACCTCTTCTATTTCAACATCTAAATCTCTAGTGAGATGAGAGAATTATTCCTCAGTTATCTCCTCACATAGGTTTTCCAAACTTTTTACTTTTCCTTCTCCCTCAGGAAGAAACCTTCTCCCCATGAGTAAGTTTGGAGGTTTTACATAATCTCATACTTCTCAAAGGCTTTGTTCATTTTTCCAAATCTGTTTTCTTTTTCTAGCTGGATTAACTTGCAGGACCTGTCTTCATGCTCTGATATTCTTTCTTCTCATTAGTCTAGTCTACTTGTTAAAACTTTCAACTATATTTTGTAATTCATTCAATGAATTTTTCATTTCTAAAAGTTCTGGTGGATTTAAAAAATTATCTCCTAATACATTTTTCATTCACATCTTGAATTGTTTTTCTGATTTCTTTGTATTGTTTTTCAACTTTCTCTTGGATATCACTGAACTTTAAATATCACTATTTTGAATTCTTTATCTGGTATTTAAAAGATTTCACTTTCATTAGGATCTATTGCTGCAGAGTTAGTATGATCCTTTGGAGGTGTTGTAATACTCTGTTTTTTCATGCTTCCAGAATTGTTTCTCTGGTTCCTTCTCATCCGGATAAAGTATCTCTTCTTATTTTTGAATTTTGTTTGGACATGATTTTTTTCCCCCATCTACTATAATATACATTGTGTAAGGCCTTTTGGCTTTCATTCTGGGTGCTTTCCACTGAAAGGAAAGTTTCTATGAGTTACTTGATTACAGACATGCTTTGTGTGACGGCTTCTCAAATACCAGTTGTAGAAGTGATGTACTGGGCATGTGAACAAACTCACTGTCTCTTGGGCCAGGGTGGCGGAGGTCTCAGGAAGTTTATCTCATTACCCAGAACTGTGCACCTGTGTTAGCAGATTTTGTACTGGGTTGTGCAATTTAACCTACAGACCAATAGGTGGTGCTTACGTGTAAAGGCCAGCTGCAGCAGAAGCAGACAGGTATATGCTTGATCTTTGTTTACTGGAAGGATCTCTCTGTTGCCTCAAATTGGCCAGACTGTGTAATGTACAGTAGCCTAAGATCCCTGTTCAGTCCCTGATGGGGACAAAGCTGGGTAGAGCTAAACCACCAAGCCTGCTCTTCAATATTCCAATGGTGGACACAAGCACTAGCTCTGAAGCAGATGGTGAGAGGAGCTCCTCATAGAATGTGACAAGCTCTCTGTGTAGGGGAGGGAACTGCCCCAGCTCCATACCTAGGCAGGCAGGAACATGATTTGCCTCCCTGTCACACCCCTGTTTGGCACTCGGGACACTCTGATGGGACAGACAACACTGTCTATATCCAGGCTGCAATGTAGCCAAGGGGTGTGAAATATGCCTGTCCCACAGCTTGCTGCCAAAATGTCTTTGGTGTAGAACCTGTCTTTGGCCTAAAACATACACCTTTGTGGCTCTCCTGGTTTCTGCTGCAGGAACACAACTCCACATATAAAGGGGGAGGTGCCCCACCTTTCACACAAGCCTGGGCCCGGCTTGAATAAATTCTTTTCTTATTTTTTAGATTATCATTGTGGACACAGCCATACCTAATTGCCCTAGAATGGCTGTCTTGTGATATTCTTGTACCAACCTCCCATAGGAGAAGCCATGGCTGTGTCCACAGCAGTGGACAAGCTGCAGAGGAGAGATATCCCTTCTCCACATCTGTGCTTGAGCACTGAGACCACCTGGCTGCTGGGATGGAACCCTGTTCCTCCCTTGAAGAGCCAAGCACAGTGCCCATTTCTGCACTGGAAGTGGCAGCCACTCTCAGCCAAGTGGGGAGTTCTCGGGCAAAGGACAGCACACACTCTGACCACCTTGTCATAAGGGGTACCCTTCTGTGCAATGCACTTTCCCTTCCCTTAGGAGCAGCACTCCCTGAAGGATAGACCACTGAGAATCCTGCAGCTCCCCTGGGTCCAGCCAGCCCTATATGGCTGCTACAATCTGAGTGAGTGCCAGGGAATGTCTATATGGGATCCAGTGATGTGGAGACACAAGGGCTGAGGTTCCTTGGGCAGGACTCAGTCCCTCAACAGGTATGTCCCAAATACTGGATCTGCCATCACAGCTTGGGTCCTCAGGGAGGGTAAGCAACCCAGCTCGAGGTAGTAGTCTGGGGTAATGCTCTTAGTATGTCCCCAAATCACCACCCACACCAGTGTTTGGGTTCATAAGGGCAGAGGAACTCTCGAATACTAGCAGTTTGCTGAGACGGGAAGGTGAGCCAAAAACACTCCCACCTACCCTTTCAACAAAATAGCAAGTCCCTTGGGCTTCCTAGCCAATCTATGCCAGCCTCTTTTTCCTTTTTTTTCTGTGTCCTAGCTTCTTCCTGTGAGTTCTCCACTGGACTCCAGCACTCTCCCCTTGATACTCTATTCAAGTTATGATTATTCACTTGTAACCATGGTTCTTCTTTCTGAGACCTGGTGTCTCATGTCTCTCATCAGCCATCCTCTTCTCTGGTGAAATACTTCTATTCAAGTATCTTACCCATTTTTAAAGTAGATTATTTATCTTCTTACTGATTTGTAAGAATTCTTTATATGTTCTACGTAGAAGCCCTTTATCAAATACATGATTTGCTAATATTTCTTCCAGTCTGTGGCTTGTCTTTTTATTCTCTTAGCGGTGTATTTTGAAGTATAAACGTTAATTTTAATGAAGATCCAATTATCTTTTTTTCTTTTATGGCTTTTACTCTTGAGATTGTATCTAAGAATGCCTAATTAAGATACTCTAGAAGTTTTAGAATTTTAGAGGTTACATTTAGGATTATGATTCACTGAAAGCTGATTTTTCTCTATGGTGAGAGCTAGGACTTAAGAGTATTTTGTACATACAAATATTCAATTACTCTAACACCAATTGTTGAAAAGACTGTCTTTTTCAATTAAATTTTGTTGGCATCTTTGGCTAAAATAAACTGACCACAAATATAAGGGTTTATTTCTAGACTCACAAATGTTGTTCCATTTACCTATAAATCTTTATGTGTGCCAATACTATGCTAACTATATTAATGTGGGTTCAAAGGAAACATTGAAATTGTGTAATATAATTCTACCAAATTTTTTGTTTTCAAAATTATTCGGACTTTTCTAGATCTTTTTGTATTTCCATACCTACTTTAGGATTAGCTTGTTCATTCCTAGTAAAAAACAAACCAAATAACAAAAGCCGTGGTATTTTCATAGAAATTGCATTGAATCTATACATCAATTTGAGAATTACCATCTTAATATTGATTCTTCCAATCCATGAACAAGTTAAGTCTTTCCATTTATTTGAATCCTTATTAATTTCATCCAGTAATGTTTTCAGTATATAAATTCTGGAGTGCTCTGTTAAATTACTTCTAAACACTTTTATCTTTTTTGATGCAACTGTGAATAAATTATTTTCTTATTTTTTAATTATTCATAGCTACTAACCAGAAATATAATTGATCTCTGTATGTTGATCTCATATCATGTAACCTTGGTAAACTTGTTTATTAGTTATAATAATATATCTGTACATTCCATAGGAGTTTTTACATATAGGATTATGTCTTCTGTGAATAAAGAAGTTGCACTGCTCCCATTACAATCCGAATGTCTTTTTGTTTTCTTGCCTGACTGCACTCGCTAGAATCTCCTGTACAGTAATGAATAAAAGTGGTGACAAGATGACAGTGGACATCCTTGCCTTGTTCCTTAGGAGAAAAGCATTCTGTTATATCACTGAATATGAATAATCTGTAAGTTTTTCATAAACGCATTTTATCAGATGAAGAAAGTTTTTTTCTGTTCCCAGTTTGTTGAGATTTTTTTTTTAAAATCATGAATGAGTGTTGAATATTGTCAAAATTTTCATCTGACTCTACTTAGGTGATTATGTAATTTATGTCCTTTATTCTATTAATATAATGCATGCCATTAACTGATTTTCTGATGGTAAACCATCATTGCATTCTTCGGACAAATCCCACTTACTCAGGGTATATAATGCTTCTTATTTATTGCTGGATTTGATTTGCTCATATTTTATTAATAATTTCTATATTTATATTCAAGATGGATAGTCATCTTATTTTATTTTCTTGAGATTTCTTTGCCTGACTTTGAAAGGAAAGTACTTATGACCTGAAAAAATAAATTGGAGAGTATTCCCTCCTTTTCTATTTTTTAGAAAAAGAGTTTGTAAAGAATTAACATTATTTTTTCCTTAAATATTTGATCGAATTCATCAAATGTGACCCTGGGGTAGTCTCTGTGGGAAGAATTTAAATTATTTATTCAGCTTCTTTACTTGTTATAAGTTTCTTCACATTTTCTGTTTGTTCCTAAGTCAGCTTTGGCACTTTATACCTTTCGACTAATTTGTGTCTTTTAGGAATTTGTCTATTTCATCTCAGTTTTCTAAGTTGATGGCATAAAGTTCATAATATTATTTCATAATATTTTTTAAGTTTGTTCAGTTGGTAGTAATGTCACCTCTTTTACTTCTGAAGTTGGTAATTTGGGTCTTCTTTTTTTCCAGTCAGTATAGCTAAATGTTTGTCAACTTTAGTGATCTTTGCAAACTTTTAGTTACACTGATTTTTCTCTAACACTTTTCTGTTTCATTGGTTTTGCTTATTCTTCATTTTCTCATTCCTCTGCTTGTTTTTGCTCTGATTTGCTTTTCTTTTTCCAGTTTCTTAAGATGGAAACTTAAGTAAGAAATGAGAAACTTTTCTCTTTTTCTGATATGTGGATTTAAAAGTGTAAATTTTCCTTGAAGCACTGCTTTAGCTGCATACATAAATTCTCAGTTGTGTTTTTTCACTCAACTGAAAATATTTAAAAATATCCTTGGGTTATTAGGAAAGTGTTGCTTAATTGTCAAATATTTAGGGTTTTCTAAGGTTTCTTTCTGTTACTCCGCAGTGACTGGGTGTTTTCCATCTACGCATGTCAGTTAGGTCAAGTTGATTGATAATATTGTTAATGTCTTCTATCACCTTGCTGATTCTCTAATTGGTTTCTGAATAATGGGATAATGTCATATCATTTCTCATTTTACATTTTTTGCTTAATGTATTTTGAAAAGCAGATGTTAGATCCATATACCCTTATGATTGTTTTATTTTTGCACTAACCTTTTTACTATATGAAATGTTCCTATTTGTCTTCAGTAATCCTTCTTGTATTAAAGTCTACATTGCCTGATATTAACATATCTATTCCAGCTCTCTTATTGTTACTGTTTTATCTTTTCCCATCTTTTTGCTTTCAGTCTGTTTGGTTTTTAAAATATATATATATTTTTAAATTTTTTAAAATTTTTAATTATTGTGGGTACATAGTAGGTATATATATTTATGGGGTACATGAGATATTTTGGCACAGGCATGCAATGCATAATAATCACATGAGAGTAAACTGGGTATCTATCCCCTCGAGCATTTATTCTTTATGTTGCTAACAACCCACTTATATTCTTTTAGGTACTTTTAAATGTACAATGAATTATTACTGACTATAGTCCCACTGTTGTACTATCAAATACCAGGTCTTACTTACTCTTTCCAACTTTTTTCCCCATTAACCATTCCCAGCTCCCCACAGCTCCCCACCCAACACTTCCCAACCTGTAGTAACCATCCTTCTATACTCTAGTTCCAAGAGTTCTATTGTTTCGATTTTTGTATCACACTAAATGACTGAGAATATGCAATGTTTGTGTTTCTGTGCCTGGCTTATTTCACTTAACATAATGACATCCATGTTGTTGGATGAAACTGGATGTCATTATGATAGGATCTCATTCTTTTCATGGCTGAATACTATTGCTTTATCTGTAAGTACCACATTTTCTTTATCAAGTTAGAAGCTTTCTAACTTGATGTTATCCCATTTTTCCATTTTTGCTTTGGTTGCCTATGCTTGTGTGGTATTAGTCAAGAAATGTTTGCCCTGACCAATGTCCTGGAGAATTTCCCCAATGTTTTCTTGTAGTAGTTTCACAGTTTGAGGTCTTAGATTTAAGTCTTTAATCTACCTTGATTTTATTTTTGTATAAGGTAAGAAAAAGGAGTCAGACTTCTTTCTCTGCATAGGGATATCCAGTTTTCCCAGCACCATGGATTGAAGTCTTTTTCCCAATGTATGTTCTTGGCACCTTTGTCAAAAATGAGCTCATTTTAGGTGTGAGAATGTTTCTGGATTCTCTATTCTGTTCCATTGGTCTATGGGTCTGCTTTTATGCCAGTGCCATGCTGTTTCAGTTACTATAGCTCTTCACTATAATTTAAAGTCAGGTCATGTCATTCCTCCAGTTTTGTTCTTTTCACTTAGGACAGCTTTGGCTATTCTGGGTCTTTTGTGATTCCATACAAGTTTTAGTTTTTTCATTTCTGTGAAGAATTTCATTGGTATTTTGATAGGAATTGCATTGAATCTGAGATTGCTTTGGGTAGAATAGACATTTGAACAATATTGATTCTTCCAATTAATGAACATAAAGTATCCTTCCATTTTTTGGTGTCCTCTTCAATTTCTTTCATCAGTGTTTCATACTTTCCATTGTAGAGATCTTTCACTTCTTTGAATAATTCCAAGGTATTTAATTTTATCTGTGTCTATTGTAAACGGGATTACTTTTTATTTCTCTTTATATTGTTCACTTTTAGAATACAGAAACATACAAAAAATACTTTTTGTATGTTGATTTTGTATTCTGCAACTTAACTGATTTTGTTTATGAGTTTTAATAGCTTTTTGATGGAGTCTTTGTTTGGGTTTTTCCAAATGTAAGATTATATCATCCGAAATAAGGATAATTTGACTTTTTCCTTTCCAATTCAAATACCCTTTAATTCTCTTTTCTCATAACTCTACCTAAGACTTCCAGTACTATGTTGAATAACACCAGTGAAAGTGAACATCCTTCTTCTTATTTTTTTTTTTCTCATTCAGCACGATAATAGCTGTGGTTCTGTGAATATATAGCTTTTATTACGTTGAGGTATGTTCTTTCTACAGCCAGTTTTTTGAGGGTTTTTAAAACGAAGGGATGCTGAACTTTAACAAATGTTTTTTCAGCATCAACTGAAATGATCATATGGCTTTTGTTCATTTTGTTGATATGATGTATCACATTAATTTGAGTTTGCTAAACCATTCTTGCATCCCTGGGATAATTCCAACTTAGACATGATGACATGATATTTTTAATGCATTGTTGAATTTGGTTTGCTAGTTATTTTGTGGAGGATATTTGCATCAATACTAATCAGATAAACTGCCCTATTGTTTTTACTTTTTTGATGTGTCTTTGTCTGTTTTTGGTATCAGGGTAATACTAGTCTTGTAGAACGAGTTTGAAAGTATTCCATCTCCCTCCATTTTTTGGAAAAGCTTTAGTAGGTTTGGTATTGGGTGTTTTTTTTTTCTGAAATAATTTTTTTATTATTATACTTTAAGTTCTAGGGTACATGTGCACAATGTGCAGGTTTGTTACATAGGTATACATGTGCCATGATTGTGTGCTGCACCCAATAACTCATCATTTACATTAGGTATATCTCCTAATGCTATCCCTCCACCCTCCCCCCACCCCACGACAGGTCCCAGTGTGTGATGCTCCCCTTCCTGTGTCCAAGTTTTCTCAAGTGTTCTCACTGTTCAATTCCCATCTATGAGTGAGAACATGCTGTTTGGTTTTTTGTCCTTGCGATAGTTTGCTGAGAATGATGGTTTCCAGCTTCATCCATGTCCCTGCAAAGGACATGAACTCATCCATTTTTATGGCTGCATAGTATTCCATGGTATATATGTGCCACATTTTCTTAATCCAGTCTATCATTGATGGACATTTGGCTTGGTTCCGAGTCCTTGCTATTGTGAACAGTGCCGCGATAAACATATGTGTGCATGTGTCTTTATAGTAGCATGATTTATAATCCTTTGGGTAAATACCCAGTAATGGGATGGGCTGGGTCAAATGGTATTTCTAGTTCTAGATCCTTGAGGAATTGCCACACTGTCTTCCACAATGGTTGAACTAGTTTACAGTCCCACCAACAGTGTAAAAGTGCTCCTATTTCTCCACATCCTCTCCAGCACCTGTTGTTTCCTGACTTTTTAATGATTGCCATTCTAACTGGTGTGAGCTGGCATCTCATTGTGGTTTTCATTTGCATTTCTCTGACGGCCAGTGATGATGACCATTTTTTCATGTGTCTGTTGGCTGCATAAATGTGTTCTTTTGACAAGTATTTGTTCATATTCTTTGCCCACTTTTTAATGGGGTTGTTTGTCTTATTCTTGTAAATTTGTTTGAGTTCTTTGTAGATTCTGGATATTACGCCTTTGTCAGATAAGTAGATTGCAAAAATTTTCTCCCATTCTGTAGGTTGCCTGTTTACTCTGATGGTAGTTTCTTTTGCTGTGCAGAAGCTCTTTAGTATAATTAGATCCCACTTGTCAATATTGACTTTTGTTGCCATTGCTTTTGGTGTTTTAGACATGAAGTCTTTGTCCATGCCTATGTCCTGAATGGTATTCCCTACGATTTATTCTAGCATTTTTACGGTTTCAGGTCTAACATTTAAGTCTCTAATCCATCTTGAATTAATTTTTGTATAAGGTGTAAGGAAAGGATCCAGTTTCAGCTTTCTACATATGGCTAGCTAGTTTCCCCATCACCATTTGTTAAATAGGGAATCCTTTCCCCATTTCTTGTTTTTGTCAGGTTTGCCAAAGATCAGATAGTTGTAGATGTGTGGTATTATTTCTGAGGGCTCTGTTCTGTTCCATTGGTCTATATTTCTGTTTTGGTACCAGTACCATGCTGTTTTGGTTACTGTAGCCTTGTAGTATAGTTTGAAGTCAGGTGGCATGATGCCTCCAGCTTTGTTCTTTTGGCTTAGGATTGTCTTGGCAATGCGGGGCTCTTTTTTGGTTCCATATGAACTTTAAAGTAGTTTTTTCCAATTCTGTGAAGAAAGTCGTTGGTAGCTTGATGGGGATGGCATTGAATCTATAAATTACCTTGGGTAGTATGGCCATTTTCACGATATTGATTCTTCCTATCCATGAACATGGAATGTTTTCCCATTTGTTTGTGTCCTCTTTTATTTCCTTGAGCAGTGGTTTGTAGTTATCCTTGAAGAGGTCTTTGATGTCCCTTGTAAGTCGGTTTCCTAGATATTTTATTCTCTTTCTAGCAGTTGTGAATGGGAGTTCACTCATGAGTTGGCTCTCTGTCAATTATTTGTTTATAGGAATGCTTGTGATTTTTGCACGTTGATTTTGTATCCTGAGACTTTGCTGAAGTTGCATATCAGCTTAAGGAGATTTTGGGCTGAGACGATGGGGTTTTCTAAATATACAATCATGTCATCTGCAAACAGGAACAATTTGGCTTCCTCTTTTCCTAATTGAATACCCTGTATTTCTTTCCCCTGCCTGATTGCCCTGGCCAGAACTTCCAACACTATGTCGAATAGGAGTCGTGAGAGACGGCATCCTGTCTTGTGCCAGTTTTCAAGGGGAATGCTTCCAGTTGTTGCCCATTCAGTATAATATTGGCTGTCAGTTTGTCATAAATAGCTCTTAGTATTTTGAGATACATCCCATCAATACCAAATTCATTGAGAGTTTTTAGCATGAAGGGCTGTTGAATTTTGTCAAAGGCCTTTTCTGCATGTATTAAGATAATCATGTGGTTTTTGTCTTTGGTTCTGTTTATATGCTGGATTACATTTATTGATTTGCATATGTTGAACCAGCCTTGCATCCCAGGAATGAAACCCACTTGATCATGGTGGAAAAGCTTTTTGATGTGCTGCTGGATTCGGTTTGCCAGTATTTTATTGAGGATTTTTGCATCGATGTTCATCAGGGATATTGGTCTAAAATTCTCTTTTTTTGTTGTTTCTCTGCCAGGCTTTGATATCATGGTGATGCTGGCCTCATAAAATGAGTTAGGGAGGATTCCCTCTTTTTCTATTGATTGGAATAGTTTCAGAAGGAATGGTACCAGCTCCTCCTTGTACCTCTGGTAGAATTCGGCTGTGAATCCGTCTGGTCCTGGACTTTTCTGGTTGGTAGGCCATTAATTATTGCCACAATTTCAGAGCCTGTTATTGGTCTGTTCAGGGATTCAACTTCTTCCTGGTTTAGTCTTGGGAAGGTGTACGTGTCCAGGAATTTATCCATTTCTTCTAGATTTTCTAGTTTATTTGCATAGAGGTGTTTATAGTATTCTCTGATGGTAGTTTGTATTTCTGTGGGATTGGTGGTGATATCCCCTTTATCATTTTTTATTGCATCTATTTGATTCTTCTCTCTTTTCTTCTTAGT
This sequence comes from Rhinopithecus roxellana, assembly GCF_007565055.1. NCBI lineage: Eukaryota > Metazoa > Chordata > Mammalia > Primates > Cercopithecidae > Rhinopithecus > Rhinopithecus roxellana. The sequence goes on along the minus strand of NC_044554.1, from coordinate 128,768,288 downwards.
CTTGCTAGCAGTCTTTATCAATTTTGTTGATCTTGTCAAAAAACCAGCTCCTGGTTTCATTGATTTTTTGAAGGGTTTTTTGTGTCTATGATCTCCTTCAGTTCTGCTCTGATCTTAGTTATTTCTTGCCTTCTGCTAGCTTTTGAACGTGTTTGCTCTTGCTTCTCTAGTTCTTTTAATTGTGATGTTAGGGTGTCAATTTTAGATCTTTCCTACTTTCTCTTGTGGGCCTTTAGTGCTACAAATTTCCCTCTACACACTGCTTTAAATGTGTCCCAGAGATTCTGGTATGTTGTGTCTTTGCTCTCATTGGTTTCAAAGAACATCTTTATTTCTGCCTTCGTTATGTACCCAGTAGTCATTCAGGAGCAGGTTGTTCAGTTTCCATGTAGCTGAGCAGTTGTGAGTGAGTTTCTTAATCCTAAGTTCTAGTTTGATTGCACTGTGTCTGAGAGACAGTTAGTTATAATTTCTGTTCTTTTACATTTGCTGAGGAGTGCTTTACTTCCAACTATGTGGTCAATTTTGGAATAAGTGCGATGTGGTGCTGAGAAGAATGTATATTCTGTTGATTTGGGGTGGAGAGTTCTGTAGATGTCTATTAGGTCTGCTTGGTGCAGAGGTGAGTTCAATTCCTGGATACCCTTGTTAACTTTCTGTCTAATGTTGACAGTGGGGTGTTAAAGTCTCTCATTATTATTGTGTGGGAGTCTAAGTCTCTTTGTAGGTCTCTAAGGACTTGCTTTATGAATCTGAGTGTTCCTGTATTGGATGCATATATATTTAGGATAGTTAGCTCTTCTTGTTGAATTGATCCCTTTACCATTATGTAATAGCTTTCTTTGTCTCTTCTGGTCTTTGCTGGTTTAAAGTCTGTTTTATCAGAGACAAGGATAGCAAATCCTGCCTTTTTTTGCTTTCCATTTGCTTGGTAGCTCTTCCTCCACCCCTGTATTTTGACCCTATGTGTGTCTCCGCATGTAAGATGGGTCTTCTGAATATAGCACAATGATGGGTCTTGACTCTTTATCCAATTTGCCAGTCTGTGTCTTTTAATTGGAGCATTTAGCCCATTTACATTTAAGGTTAATATTGTTATGTGTGAATCTGATCCTGTCATTATGGTGTTAGATGGTTATTTTGCTCGTCAGTTGATGCAGTTTCTTCCTAGCATCGATGGTCTTTACAATTTGGCATGTTTTTGCAGTGGCTGGTACTGGTTGCTCCTTTCCATGTTTAGTGCTTCCTTCAGGAGCTTTTGTAGGGCAGGCCTGGTGGTGACAATATCTCTCAGCTTGTTGAGAGATATTGGCACATAGTTCTTGTGCCATGGTTTTCCACTCTACCAGGTCATTTAAGGACTTCTCTACACTGGTTATTTTAGGTAGCCATTTCATCTAATCTTTTTTCAAGGTTTTTAGCTTCTTTGCGATGGGTTCAAACTTCCTCCAATATCTCTCTTGCTTGTCTGTAAAGGATTTTATTTCTCCTTCACTTATGAAGCTTAGTTTGGTTGGATATGAAATTCTGGGTTGAAAATTCTTTTCTTTAAGAATGCTGAATATTGGCCCCCACTCTCTTCTAGCTTGTAGAGTTTCTGCCAAGAGATTCACTGTCAGTCTGATGGGCTTCCCTTTGTGGGTAACCCGACCTTTCTCTCTGGCTGCCCTTAACATTTTTTCCTTCATTTCAACTTTGGTGAATCTGACAATTATGTGTCTTGGAGTTGCTCTTCTTGAGGAGTATCTTTGTGGCGTTTCTGTATTTCCTGAATTTGAATGTTAGCTTGCCTTGCTAGGTTGGGGAAATCCTCCTGCATAATATCCTGCAGAGTGTTTTCCAACTTGGTTCCATTCTCCCTGTCACTTTCAGGTACACCAATCAGATATAGATCTGGTCTTTTCACATAGTACCATATTTCTTGGAGGCTCTATTCGTTTCTTTTTACTCTTTTTTCTCTAAACTTCTCTTCTCGCTTCATTTCATTCATTTGATCTTCAATCACTGATACCCTTTCTTCCAGTTGATCTAATCGGCTACTGAGGCTTGTACATTTATCATGTAGTTCTCGTGTCATGGTTTTCAGCTCCATCAGGTCATTTATGGTCTTCTCTACACTGGTTATTCTAGGTAGCCATTCGTCTAAACTTTTTTCAAGATTTTTAGCTTCTTTGCAATGGGTTCAAACTTCCTCCTTTAGCTTGGAGATGTATGATTGTCTGAAGCCTTCTTCTCTCAACTCGTCAAAGTCATTCTCTGTCCAGCTTTATTCTGTTGCTGGCGAGGAGCTGCGTTCCTTTGGAGGGGGAGAGGTGGTCTGATTTTTAGAATTTTCAGCTTTTCTGCTCTGTTTTTTCCCCATCTTTGTGATTTTATCTACCTTTGGTCTTTGATGATGGTGATGTACAGATGGGGTTTTGGTGTGGAGGTCCTGTTAGTTTTCCTTCTAACAGTCAGGACCCTCAGCTGCAGCTTTGTTGGAGTTTGCTTGAGGTCCTCTCCAGACCCTGTTTGCCTGGGTATCAGCAGCGGAGGCTGCAGAACAGCAAATACTGCTGAACAGCAAATGTTGCTGCCTGATCATTTCTCTGGAGGCTTCATCTCAGACGGGTACCCGGCCCTGTGTGGTGTCAGTCTGCCCCTACTGGGGAGTGCCTCCCAGTTAGGCTACTGGGGGGGTCAGGGACCCACACGAGGAGGCAGTCTGTCCATTCTCGGATCTCAAACTCCATCCTGGGAAAGTCAGTGCTCTCTTCAAAGCTGTCAGGGACATTTAAGTCTGCAGAGGTTTCTGCTGCCTTTTGTTCGGCTATGCCCTGCCCCCAGAGGTGGAGTCTACAGAGGCAGTCAGGTCTCCTTGAGCTGCAGTGGGCTCCACCCAGTTTGAGCTTCCCAGTCACTTTGTTTACCCACTCAAGCCTCAGCAACAGCAGGCGCCCCTCCGCTAGCCTCGCTGCCGCCTTGCAGTTCAATCTCAGACTGCTATGCTAGCAATGAGCGAGGCTCCATGGGCATGGGATCCTCTAAGCCAGGCATGGGATATAGTCTCCTGGTGTGCCGTTTGCTAAGACCGTTGAAAAAGCACAGTATTAGGGTGGGAGTGACCTGATTTTCCAGGTGCTGTCTGTCACAGCTTCCCTTGGCTAGGAAAGGAAATTCCCTGACCCCTTGCACTTCCCAGGTGGGGTGATGCCTCGCCCCGCTTCAGGTCATGCTCAGTGGGCTACACCCACTGTCCTGCACCCACTGTCCGACAAGCCCCAGTGAGATGAACCTGGTACCTCAGCTGGAAATGCAGAAATCATCCATCTTCTGCGTCACTCATGCTGGGAGCTGTAGACTGAAGCTGTTCCTGTTCGGTCATCTTGGAATTGCGCTGGTACTAGGTGTTCCTTAAATGTTTGGTAGAATTCAGCAGTGAAGCCATTGGGTCCCAGGCTTTTCTTTACTGGGAGACTTTAATCTGGGTTCAATCTCTTTACTTGTTATTGGCCTATTTGGGCTTTGGATTTCTTCATGAGTCTGTCTTGGTAGGTTATACGTGTCTGGGAATTTATTCATTTCTTATAGATATTCCAATTTATTGGCATATAGTTGCTCAAAGTAGCCACTAACGATCTTCTGAATTTCTGTGGTATCAGCTGTAAAGTCTTCTTTTTCACCTCTGATTTATTTGGGTCTTCTTTTTTTTCTTGGTTATCTTGGCTAAATGTTTGTCAATTTTATCTTTTCAAAAAACTAACTTTTAATTTCAATGATCTTTGTAGTATTTTCTTCATTTCAAATCCATTTTATTTCAGCTCTGATCTTTATTATTTATTTTCTTATACTAATTTTCAGTTTGATTTGCTCTTGCTTTTGCTGTATTTTAAGATGCATTGTTAGGTTATTTATTTGAAGTTTTTCTTCTTTTTTGATGTAGGCACTTAGAGATATAAATTTCCCTCTTAGTGCTCTTTTTGCTACATCCCATAGATTTTGGTATGTTGTGTTTCCATTATCATTTGTTTCAAGAAGTTTTTCAATTTCCTCCTTCATTTCTTCATTGACTCACTGGTCATTCAGGAGCCTATTGTTTAATTTCCATGTGCTTGTATAGTTTCCAAAATTCTCCTTGTTATTGATTTGTAGTTTTATTCCACTGTGGTCAGAGAGGATTCCTGGTATTATTTCCAATTTTTTTTGAATGTTTTAAGACATCTTTTATGACCTAATACGTGGTCTGTCTTTGAGAATGATCCATGTGATGAGGAGGAAAATTTGTATTCTGAGGCTGTTGGATGAAATGTTCTGTAAATATCTATTAGGTCCATTTGTTCTACAGTGCAGATTAAGCCCAATGTTTCCTTGCTGATTTTCTGTCTAGGAGATCTGTCTAACACTGAAAGCAGGGAGTTGAAGTCTCCAGCTATTATTGTACTGGGGTCTATCTTCCTTTTTAGCTCTAATAATATTTGCTTTATATATCTGGGTGCTCCAGTGTTGGGTACATATATACTTACAATCATTATGTCCTCTTGCTGAATTGGCCCCTTTATAATGACTTTGTCTTTTCTTACAGTTTTTGACTCTAAATCTATTTTGCCTGATACAAGCATAGCAACTCCTGCTCTTTTTTGGTTTCTACTGGCATGGCATATCTTTCCATCCTTTTAGTTTCAGTCTACGTTTATCTTTATAGGTGAAGTGTGTTTCTTGTAGACAATAGATCATTGGGTCTCTTTTTTCTTTTTTTCATCCATTCAGCCACTCAATGTCTTTTGTTTGGAGAGTTTAGTCCATTTACATTCCATTTTATTACAGATAAGTATGAACTTACTCCTGCCATTTTATTATTTGTTTTTTTTTTGGTCTTCACTTCCTTCCTTCTTTCCACCCTTCTTGTCTTCCTTTTGGTCATTTTTTTTCTGGTGGTATGCTTTCTTCCTTTTATTTTTGAGATAGGGCTTCACTCTGTTACCCAGGCAGGAGTATAGTGGTGTGATCTTGGCTCACTGCAACCTCCACCTCCCCGGCTCAAGAGATTCTTGTGCCTCAGTCTCCCCAGTAGCTGGGACTACAGGTGTGTGCCACCACGCCCAGCTAATTTTTGTATTTTTAGTAGAGACAGAGTTTCACCATGTTGGCCAGGCTGATCTCAAACTCCTGACCTCAAGGGATCTGCTTGTCTTGGCCTCCCAAGATGCTGGGCTTACAGGCATGAGTTTCCTCAAAATAGCTACTTTGAATTCTGTCTTAAAGGTTATATGTCTCTATTTCTCTAGGACTGGTCCCTGGTGCCTGGTTCATTTGGTGAGGTCATGTTTTCCTGGATGGTGCTTATTATTGTAGATGTTCCTCAGTGTCTGGGCATTGAAGAGTTAGGTATTTATTGTAGTCTTCACAGTCTGGGCTTATTTGTGCCTGCCCTTCTTGGGAAGGCTTTCCAAGTATTCAAAGAAACTTGGGCCCCAAGCCCAAAAAAACTGTGTTTTTTGCAGATTTGTAGAGGTGTAACTACCACCTTGGAGGTCTTGAAAAAGATCTGGGAGAATTCTTGATTACCAGACAAAGACCGTTGTTCTTTTCCTTTACCTTCTCCTCAGCAAACAGGGTGTGTCTGTCTGTCTGTCTCTCTCTCTCTTTAAAGCTTCCCAATAAAAAGTTCTGACTGCTGCAATGGGCGATTCTCCCCTGGCTAAGGTTAGTCCAAATGCTCCCTCCATGCACAGGCACTGGCTGAGGCCAGTAAGGCTTTATTCTTCACTGTGGTAAGACAGTACTGAGTTCAGTGTAAAGTTCCCCAATCGCTGTGCTCTTCTTCCTCAAAGTGCACAGATTCTCTCTGTGCTCCACACAATTGCTACCAGGGGATGGAGGAGTAACACCAGCAATTCAAGACTGTCTCTCCTGGTCTACTCAATGCCTCTTTTGGTGCTACGAACTTAAAACTCGGTACTGTGATTGCTCACCTGATTTTAGGTTCTTGTGAATGGTGTTTTTCTCTGTGCAGATAGTTGTTAAAATTTGGTACTTCAGTGGGGGGTGGGAGGGATGAATGGTGTAGGCTTCTATTCCCGTGTCACAACTTTGTTTACCTATTCTTCCTTTCCTGCTTTGTGATATTTTTTAGTATGCCATTTTAATTCCTCTTTTTTTTAATTTAAATTTTTGGAGTTATCTTCTTAGTAACTTAGCAACTGCTCTAGGGATTATAATGTGTCTTAATTTATCACAATCTACATCACAATAATACTTAATTTCAGTCAAATAGAAACTACAATATACGTCCTTTTCCTAACTCCTCCTTTGTGCTATTATCATATATATTTCATGTACATCCTATAAATCCAACCAACCAATGTTGAAAACTCCTTTATATTTACCACATATTTACTATTCCCAGCACTCTTCAATTGTTCCTATGGATACAAATTAATATCTAGTGTTACTTCCTTTCAGTCTGAAGATTTGCTTTAGAATTTCTTATAAGACAGTCTGACAGGGAGAAATTATCTCAAGTTTTATCTGGGAATGCCATTTTTTCACCTTCATTTTGGAAGACTAGTTTTGCTGGATATTGAATACCTACCTGGTTGACAGTTTTTGGTTTACTTTTTTTCTTTCAGCACTTTGAATGCATCAGGCCTCACGGTCCCCATCACTTCTGATTTTAAAGTCAGCTGTTAAAGCTATTAGTGGTCCCCTACGTCGGATGACTCATTTTCTTTTTCTTATGGTTCCCTTTGTGTTTTCCTAGTTGTGGTTAGTTAAACTTCATCAATCTGTAGATTGTTTTTCATCAAATTTGGAAAGTTCTCTGTCAGTATTTCTTTGATTCTTTTTCTCTGCTCTGTCTCTTCTCTCCTTCAACTTTAATCTTTTTTTTCCCTTTCCATTCTTCAGAGTATATAAATTCCATTGACTTATCTTCTAATTCATTGATCCTTCTGCCATCGCAAATCTATTGTCAAGCCCATCTAACATTTTTATATTTAGTGATTGCATTGATTCTTCTGCCATCGCAAATCTATTGTCAAGACCATCTAACATTTTTATATTTAGTGATTGCATTGATTCTTCTGCCATCGCCAATCTATTGTCAAGACCATCTAACATTTTTATATTTAGTGATTGCCCCTTTTAACTCTAGAAGAATGACTCTCTCTTTGTGAAAATACTTTATTTTTTATTTTTTTTGAGACGGCATCTCGCTCTGTCACCCAGGGTGGAGCGCAGTGGCGCCATCTCGGCTCACTGTAATCTCTGCCTCCCAGGTTCAAGCGATTCTCCTGCCTCAGTCTCCTGAATAGCTGGGACTACAGGCGCGTGCCACGGGGTTTCACTGTGTTAGCCAGGATGGCCTCAATCTTCTGACTTCGTGATCCACCCACGTTGGCCTCCCAAAGTGCTGGGATTACAGGCGTAAGCCACCGTGTCCGGCCTGTGAAAATTCTTTATTCATTGAGTCCTTGTAGTCCTACTTTCCCTTTAATCATTTAATCATGGTTTCCTTTATTTCTTTGATGTCTTTGTCTGCTAAATACATTATAAAAACACATACAGTTTCTACTGACTGCTTTATTTTCCTGAATATGTCCCATACTTTATTATAAAAACACATATAGTTTCTACTGACTGCTTTATTTTCGTATGTGCCATACTTTTTTGTTTCTTTGTATATCTCAAAACTTTTTGCTGAATGCTAGATATTCCAGATAATATAGCAACTCCAGATTCTGAGTTTCTCCCGAGAGTTGTTGTCTACTTGTTTCTTAATGGTCTACAAGTCTGTTTCTCCCGCAATGTGTGACTGCTTATGTCTCTATTATTTTTTGCCTGACTTCTTAAGACCTTTTAAAGCAGGTCTCCAGTGTTCACCATAGTGTTTGGCCAAAGACTGCACATTCTGTTCAAACATCTCAAGCCAATAAGGTTCTATTTCCTACTGATAGGATTTGTTTGTGGACAGAGGACAGCATTTGAAATTCTGGTTTTTTACAAGTTTTCCCTGGTTTTATTTCCAGTAGCCCACTTGAATTTCCTCTGCACCTGTTCCTAGGCTGTTCTGGCCAGGAACACATCGGTGGCCTGGGCCCACTCTGTTCTCTGCTGTGCATGTCCACAGCCTCCAGTCAACCTGGGATATGTGGGGAATTTATCAAGCTCCCACTACTGTCTTATCTCTCAAAACTCTCTATTAAACTCAACTAGTCCATTAGCCTACTGCTGGCCTCAAACTGGACTACAATCTTAGACTAATAAAGTTGTTGGCCCTCTCTGTTTACTTGCCACAAAGATCACTATTTTAACCTACAATGCTCCAAAGCAAGTTATTTCTCTACAACAGTGGAAGCAAAGCTGCTGGTTTTCATCCTGATTGAAATGCTATGCAACAGAGCTAAGGAGAAGGAAAAGGAGAAAAGGAGTAGCACCAGATCACGAATTTGTGCTATTCTTACCCTATGTTTATTAATTTTCATGAATAAAGCTTCTTAGTTTGTTTGGTAAAGTACTCAAACAGTTGTTTTGACAGTTTTGTCCAGCTTTATGGTTGCCTTCTGTGGAAAACAAATGTTCTCACTGAATCAGTCATTCCTTTTAAATAGTGTATGTCATCTATTACTGAAATCCAGTTATCATTCAATTAAAAACCCAACAAAAGAGTCATTAAAAACTCTTTCATATTTACCCACATATTTACTATTCCCAGTACTCTTCAATTCTTCCTATGGATTCAAATTACTATCTGGCATTACTTCCATTCAGTCTAATGATTAGTAAATCTTGGTGATAACACTAAGATTGTATTTAATTCTGAGATAAAAATACAAGTTCACTTTTTTGTTATTCATATGCTATACACAGATATGTAGTTACAGTAAGCTAGAGATATTAGACTTAGTTTCATTTATTTTTTGTTGCTGCTGCAGAAAACTGATTTTTTTGCATACATGTATGGTAGGCAGAAGGAGCTGAGTAGGTCTCTACATCCATACTATAAAGAAGCTGCTAAAATGTAATACAATCATAAGTAAAATCATGCTAATAAACTATATCTATGCAGTCCAGATACCACAGTATATAAGGGGCACTGATAACCTATAGTATATAAAAATTATACAAAGAGGCCTGGAAACTGGTATATGAAAAAAATTTTGAGAGAAATGTAAATGTTTACTCTGGAGAAAAAAAATGACTTACTGTTGGCCTTTAAAAGACTTAGACTTACTCAATATTGATCCAGAGGGCAAAGTCAAAACTAAGTTACCTAAGTTCAATACATAAGAGAACATATTTAACAACTTAAAACAATTAAACTGGCTCTTTTTATAAAGTAATGAATTTCCCTCACTAAGAATGATCATGGCCTGGTGTGATGGCTCATGCTTGTAATCCCAGCACGTTGGCAGGCCGAGGTGGGCGGATTGCTTGAGGTCAGGGGTTTGAGACTAGCCTGGCCAATATGGGAAAACCCCATCTCTACTAAAAATGCAAAAATTAGCTGGGCATGGTGGCACATATCTGTAATCCCAGCTACTCGGGTGGCTGAGGCAGGAGAATCACTTGAACCCGGGAGGCAGAAGCTGCAGTGAGCCAAGACTGTGCCACTGTACTCCAGCCTGGGTGACAGAGTGAGATTCCACCTTGAAACAAAATAAAAAAAACAAAAAAAAGAATAACAGAGATTTGACGACCATCTTTTAAAGAGCATTTATGTAGAAGACAGACTAGATGACCTTTCAATTCTAACTTTCTGTAATTTATAAAAAGAAATAGAAAAGAATTTAGGTGAATAAAACTATCAGGAAAAATAATCCAAAATATACATAAAGATATGACACCTCAGGTTATTCATAATAAATAAGGAAATGGGTCATAGAAACTAAGTTTCTCAGAAGCATGGATTACTGTTGGGTTCCAAAGGGCAACAATATACTGGATATCATTAAAAAGCTATTAGATCGCGCCTGTAATCCCAGCACTTTGGGAGGCCGAGGAGGGCGGATCACAAGGTCAGGAGATCACGACCATCCTGGCTAACATGGTGAAACCCCGTCTCTACTAAAAATACAAAAAATTAGCCAGGGGTGGTGGTGGGTGCCTATAGTCCCAGCTACTTGGGAGGCTGAGGCAGGAGAATGGCATGAACCTGGGAGGTGGAGCTTGCAGTAAGCCGAGATCGCGCCACTGCATTCCAGCCTGGGCGACAAAGCAAGACTCTGTCTCAAAAAAAAAAAGCGATTAGAAACAGAAAACACTATCCTACCATTGTACAAAGCTATATAGCCTATAGCTCTGGTTGCTACAACTCAAAAACAAGCAAGCTGAAGAGAGAACAAAAGATAACTAAAATGAACAAGATAGAGAGTATTACATAAAATTAGACTTCACTCTGGAAAGGCTAAAGCTGACTGAGGGTATAACAAATATTTAGAAATGACACAAAATACACAAATAAGGTAAATTTAGACTTGTTCACCAAAATGTAGAATGAAACCTACCTAACTAGAATTTCTACTAACCTTACAAAAACCTGCCTAGAATTTATCCTAACCTTACCCTAGAATTTGTCCTAACCTTACTGAAAGAGGTACGGTTAGGATAAATTTTAAAAGTGTCATTATATGCAGGAAATACCAAGGTAATCTCCTAGGACCAAAACAGTTTACAGACGGAAAACAAAAATAACTTACCTCTTTTAGTTGATCAGCACTCCCCCATGACGCAGAACGCTGATGTGACCTCTTTTCTGCACCCTCTTCTGCCCAACAGCTAGGTGTCTTAAAAAAAAAAATATATATATATATATATATATGAAATTTTATCTCTACTTCCTAATCTCAAGCAACTGAAACATATTTCAAATTCTTAGCACATACCGGTTAGATAACTATACTGAAATCCTTTAAATGCTAAGAGTTTCGTGACCCTGTGAAATGTTTAAAATATTCTGCCATATTCTGAATTATATATGCTCAAAGATGTCTCTGAGTCATCTTACTTAAAACATTTGATATCTTCACATCAAAAACATTAATAACTTAATTATAAAATTCAAAGGGAATTGTAAAGATATGTGTATTGGTGTTTTTAAAGAGAATAGCCAAACTAAATATGAAATGGTATTTCCACTAAATTTGATAGAGGTAAAATGAATGAAAGTATCTCAAAAACAGTAGTATTAAGAATGACCTATATTCAAATATTTAGCTAGAGGGCTGACTGTACTACTTTTTCTGTTCTTGGGGAAGAGTAAGTATTAGTATCTTTTTTGAAAAATATCAGGCATCTTTACATAAAAAACAAAGTTACTATAAAGGTGAAAAAGATTTAAAATAGTAAAATATAAGCTAAATAAACAGAATATAAACTAAAATAATACATCTTCTAAAAAACCTGAACTGTATGTCAGAAAACATAATCATTTTTATCTAAAATATGATTTTCAGTTATTTAGCCATTAATATATACCTCAAATGCAAGACAAACCACTAAATCCCAAATAATGCCATACAGTGGTTAAGACCATTTAATAGTTGTATTAAAAAATTAAACAATAGGCTGGGCACGGTGGCTCACGCCTGTAATCCCAGCATTTGGGAGGCCAAGGCGGGTGGATCACCTGAGGTCAGGAGTTTGAGACCAGCCTGACCAACATGGTGAAACCCCATCTCTAAAAAATTAGTTGGGCCTGGTGGCAGGCGCCTATAATCTCAGCTACTTGGGAGGCTGAGACAGGAGAATCACTTGAACCCGGGAGGCAGAGGCTGCAGTGAGCCAAGATGACACCATTGCACTCCAGCCCAGGCGACGAGAGTGAAACTCTGTCTCAAAAAAAAAAAAAAAAAAAAAAAAAAAAAATTAAACAATATTAAAATATCATCTTTTAATATATGAGAAGACTCTCGTGTAATGTAAATTAGAAAGGATTAAAAACCACTACTTAAAGGGCAATGATTGTCACAGTAAATATATACAGCTTTAAAAATTATTTTTCATTACATACTTTTTCATTACATGCTGAAAAAGATATCATTTATATTAAGGCCATACTTGTGACTACATAACATATAAGTTCTTATGAAGAAGTCATCAGTTCTGTTTTATACAGTTCAAAGTGCTTGTGGAAAACTTTTAAAATAATCACCACATCTTAAAAGTGATGATATTAAAAAAAAACCACTAACAAACGAATGCTAGCTGAATAAATACAAAAATAAACTGCTTGGGCAGTTCACAAGTAAAATGAAGCTGTTAAGTCAATTGACAGAGTAAAATATTTTATTCAATCAGCAAGTCCATGGATAAGAGGTATCAATATATTAAATAAGTTGCTTATAAAACACTTACTTATTAGAATTTCCTGTTCCGTCCTAGATGACCTACTCTGAAAATAATTCAGCCTCCAAATAATTGTATCCTTAATAATAAATTTATTCCAAAAGGATTCAATTGTTTAGTCACTTTTATTTTGATAATTTATATAACTTAATGTTTTTACCTGTCTACCAACTGAGCATTACTCTTATCAAAAATGAAAAGATTAAGGATCATAATCTTTATAACTCAAAGTACATTCACAGAAAGTGAGTCAAGTTTTTAGCATTTTCCATAATTATTCAAAATCAACATTTATAATGTGAATTATGTTCATTTTGTACAGCTGTTTTTTCAATGGACATTTACATATACTGTATCTCCAACTTACAGATACATTAATAGCCACAAAAATTCTGCAACTGCTTCAATACTGGCAAGCATGCCAATGGCAAAAGGAACTAAATCTGAGTTCTCTTATCTCACAGATTATCTTCTTTCTTCCTATTATACTTTTCTTAAAAATGAATGTGAAAACCTATTCAATTATTTCAGAGTGTATTATTATTTACACAAAAGAATTACTTACAAAAGAAGTTAGTAGTATATGTACATTTATGTGCACATAACAATGTTTTGGTCAATGATGGATGGCATACATAACAGTGGTCCCAAAAAATTATAATGAAGCTGAAAAATTCCTATTACCTAGTGATGTCTTGATGATCCTCATCTTGTGTGGGCCTAGGCTAATGTGTATATTTGTCTAAGCTTTTAAAAAAAAGTCTAAAAAGCAAAAACAAAAACAAAAACAAAAAAGTTAATAAAAGCTTATAGAGTAAGAATAGTTTGGTACGGTTGTACAATATGTTTGTGTTTTACGCTAAGCGTTATTATGAAAAGATCAAAAAGCTAAAAAAATTAAGTTTATGAAGTAAAAATGTTATGGTAAGCTAAGGTTAACATTATTGAAGGAAGAAAAATATTTGTTATAAACTTAGTGTAACCCAAATGTGCAGTGCTTAGAAAGTCTACAGTAGTTCATGGTAATAGCCTAAGCCTTCACATTCACTCACGACTCACTGACCCAATCAGAGCAGGTTCCAGTCCTGCAAACTCCATTCCATGGTATATGCCCTATACAGGTATACCATCTTCTACTTTTATATGTTATATTTTTACTGTACCTTTTCTATGTTTAGATATACAAATACCACTATGTAACAAATGCCTACAGTCTGCAGTACAGTCACACGCTGTACAGTTTTGTAGGCCAGGAGCAATGGGCTATGCTGCATAGCCTGTGTGTAGTAGGCTACACCATCTAGGTTTGTGTAAGTACACCCTATGATGTTCGCACAGCGATGAATGCCTAATGATGGCTTTCTCAGAACATATTTCCTTCTTTAAGTGAAAATGACTATAGTTTTTAAAAGAGAAAAATGACTGAAAGAGTTCTCTCAATCATGTGACTATAGAATGCATATAATTTAAGTATAGTCATCAGAGTCTTAACTTTCCAAAAATATCCCCAAAGTAGTTTTAATTTCATCAATTTAAACGTATGAAAAATATTCTATTCTACAAATATATTCTATAGATTGCATTGTCTAATACAACAGCTACTAGCCACATGTGCCTATTTAGATTTAAATTAATGAGGACTTAAAAAAACTAAAGTTCCTTAGTCACACTTAGCACATTTTAAAAGCTCAATAACCATCTGTGGCTACTGGCTGTCATATAGGACAACACAGATATGGAACATTTCCAATACTGAAGAAAGTTCAATTGGAGAGTAGTGTTCTATACACTAATCACCGATTTTTAATGAGTTATTTTAGCCAAAACAAAACCAAAAGATGGCTACCAAAATCAAATCTATTTAAAGCTGATGGTTAAGAAGTCACAGAAGGTGAACTAACTTGAATCCAATTTATTAAACCTGCGTATTTGAGAAATGTTTTACCATTTCAATCAGGAAAATAACACAAAGTAGCAAAAGTTCTTTCCTTTCACATCACTAAGCAGCCCCTTCCAACTGGTCTGTTATCCTGTCTGTTAATCTAGACTAGAATTTTTTAAATAGTGCTACATATAACCATGCCCTTGGTGTTAACAAGAGTAGACAAAAAGGGTACCACAGTCAAATAAATTTAGGAAAAATTGTAATATCATACCATCATTTAAAAGAAATGAAACTTCTGTACACTTGAACAATGCAGAACTAAAACCTATCTGTAAGACTGTTAACAAAAAAGGTAGTTAAAAAAAAAAAAAAAAAAAAAAAAGGCCTCTATGTGAAAAGGATACCTATAGGTAGAAGGGGTCCTTTTCTATTCTCACTCCCTGGAAGTCACCAAAGTCCAGAACATGAAATTTCTTTCCAAACTCTAGGGCCATCCTCCCTTCCAACCTGTGTGAGAACCATTTTTTCTCTAAGTAAAATACAAAGAGAACAATCCCACTGCACAGGACTAAGGAGGCTTCAAACTGAATACCATTAGAAAAATTATTTTTGGTAGATCAACCAAGAAGCTTAAATACTGGGTGCTTTTGTTATATGTATCTTTATTCACTAACTAGCAAGGACCAATATGCTTTTTAGTTTTATCAACTTCAAACCAGCTCAAACTAACTCCTAGCAAAAAACATTCTTTGTCAACATGCAAAAGTCTAAAGCCATTTAAAAAAAAAAAAATCCATAAACAAAAACATCACAAAATTCTTTAATCTTGTTTAAATGTTAAAAAATATATTTTTATGTGGTTCATCACTGGTCTTAAATTTTATTGTAGTTTATAATCGATTACAGAAATATGAGTACTGACTGCTAATTATTTTATAGTACTTATAGCAATGATAAACCTAGTAAGAAATGAAATGGAATTAGCTGAAAAATCAATGATACTTAAATTAAGAATTAATTACGACCACAGACTAATCTTAAATTATAAAAAACATTTAGAATAGGTAATGACAACCCTTCATTATTTACAAATATTTGTTTTTGTTTACAAAAATTTGTTTCTCTTTTGACTAATAAAAAACTTTTAACTTCTTTTAAAACTTTTTTTAAAATATTATTTTGAAAAGTCTATCCTGATGAAGTATTACAAAGCAGCACAAAAGACTGTGGTTCTAGTATAATTATCCTTTGCCTTTCTGGGAACAGTGGTAACCAGATATAGTAAATAGCTGCTTTGGTTAGCAAAGAGTGTAGAAAAAGGCAGAATTCAGCTCAAGCAAAACACTGTGAAAGTTAAGACTGCATTTTTATTTTATGTAAAGTTAGAGGTTTTTGTTTAAGCTTTAGGAACTGAGTAATAGCAGCAGTTATATATTCAAATTTTTTTTATCAAGCTCCGACTCTATGCTAAGTTTTGTGCTCATTATGTTAGACCAGTTTCAAAGTGCAGTCCCCAGATGAGGAGCAGCATCATCACATGTTAGAAAAGCAAATTATCAGGCTCATCCTCAGACTACTAGATTTGGAACTCTTAGATAAGGCCCAGAAATATACTTCTTACTTTTTAAGCAAGCTTTTCAGATGATTCTGATGGATTCTAAAGTTTGAAAACCAGCGTTAGACTAAAAAATTGAAAGCAGTAAGATACGGATTCTGCACTCAAGATGTCATGTTAACCATATACCCACTCATTTTTCTTGCTAGCTTTGAACATGTTATTGTTTCAAAATCTCTTACATCTGACAGCAAATCAGCAACACAGGTGATTACTACATACCACCAAAAATATTTTTCACACCATTCTAAAAAACACCCCCTAAAGTCATAAAAACTAATAGTGCTAAGATGATGACATGAATATCACCAATAGGATAACTAAGTAATGGAGGAGGGAGTGGTTTTCATAAGAATGTAAATACACTCTCCTGCACCTGAAGCTATAGATTTGAAGCACCATTTCATATTTGTAAGACAGCAAACACACAATAACTACTTCTGACTGAATGAATCCTGACCTACCAGGGATTGTTTATTGAATTTTAGAGCCGTCACATGCTCTGGGGTCATTTGTATCATTTCTATGCCATTTCCTACCAGTCCAGACTTAATGTTCATAATTGTATAATCAATAGTTGATACTAGTAATAATGACTTTTCCTGTCCACTTAATTCAATATTATTATATTTAAACCTGGTAACAGTAAAATACTATCTATTCTAATCAAAGGCAACTAATATGTATCAGTGTCTATTATGTCATAGATACTGTGCTAGAAGCTTAACATGGATTATTTCACATAATCCTCATTGCAACAGGCTATGTTAATAATAATAGTTGTCCCCCAAAAGCTGTTAGAATTCTAATAGCATGGAAAAGTTTTCCCTTGGTTTATACTGGTTCCTAACAATATGGTATCTCCCATATCAATCATTCACTTATTCATTCATTTATACAAAATAATATACCTTGAGAGGCATACTGCTTTCTCATACCATACCATAAACTATGACCTAATTTTAAACTATGATAACTCTATGATCTTAACTTTTTTTTTTTGAGATGGAGTCTCACTCTGTCACCCAGGCTGGAATGCAGTGGCGCGATCTCGACTCACTGCAAGCTCCGCCTTCCGGGTTCACGCCATTCTTCTGCCTCAGCCTCCCGAATAGCTGCGACTACATGAGCCTGCCACCACATCAGGCTAATTTTTTTTTCTTGTATTTTTCGTAGAGACAGGGTTTCACCATGTTAGCCAGGATGGTCTTGATCTCCTGACCTCGTGATCTGCCCGCGTCAGCCTCCCAAAGTGCTGGGATTAGAGGCATGAGCCACCGCATCTAGCCAATCTTAATTGTTAAGGCATAATGTCTCTAACATAAAAATGTCTTTCTCAGTAAATTTTGTTTAATAATATCACACGAATTTTTCATAGAAAATTGATACAAGTTATAACAGGTTGAGAACCAACGTATAGGTCAATGTACAGAACCAACACAGGTCAGAGGACCAGAGTAAAAGTGTTAGTCCTAATAAATACAACCTATTTCACAATTTTACCTAGAGGGGCAAAGGCATAAGAAAGCAAAGAAGAAAAACAGGTTAATTTTGTTTCCAGCTAAATGTTTCTTATAAAGAGAAGAAAACTGAGTATTGGGGTAATGGGGGTATGGGAAAGACCTTTCACGATATACTTTCTACTTTTGAAACAAATGAACACATAACCTATTAATTTTAATAAGTACAATTTTGACTTTGGTGATTTTAGAGATGATTTGAAACTAATGAATAAAATGTTAAGTATTTTAGTTATGGGTTAAAATCTTTCATCAATATAGCTGAGTATATCCCTTTAGCAACCAAACAAATTACTCCCCAAACCAGGAACATAACTAATTTGGTGTGAACTATTCAACTCTAGGATTCTACAATCCTCTGTCTCATAATTAGATGATGGCTGAGAGAAAAAGTAAAGGTGATCTCAACAGCTGTCAGCTCCACAAAAATAATTTAGACCCCTAGAATGCAATCTAAAGGGCAAAAACAGTTAAATCTTCAGGCTTGCTTCCATTTCATGAAGAAGTCCCCCAGCCCCTAAAATGTTTCAGCAACTGCTGTTTCTTAAATACATTTCAACAGCAAGCCCTTGACAAGGGCACAGGAAACTCAGACAGCTGTATAAAGTGTGACTTTTGGTCAGGAAATGAATTTCTGATCAGAGAGAAAAAACAAAAGTTTTTTTTTTTTTTTTTTTTTTTATCAGTAAGTATTTGAGGTACATCACCTATTCCTTTGACTAAAGTCCTCTCCAACCAAGCTCCTTTCAGGTATGGAGGAAAAGGCTAGGTACTTTAAATATGACATCAACAGAAAAGAATATATATGTTTTAGTTCAGAGTTAGTTAATTTTATTGAATGTTGCCTAAAGCCAAATGCTAAGTACTTAGTCTGGATCTGTTTCTTACAAACAAATAAAAACAAATAGATTTCTAGGGAAAGATGCTGGCACAGAGGCAGGATCATAAAACTCCATACACTGAAGTCTTACGAGATTAAGAGAAACTGCTTTATGTGCTTTTGGCATGTCTCATGTTTCACAGTTTAACTTTTAAATATTAATTTAAAACAATAAAATATCAAATATAATAACGACATCACCTGGAGAAAGGGAAGTACCAGTATACATAATTTTATTTAAGATTTAACCACCTCATCTCTCACCCCTCAAAGAATACAAGTTTTGAAATCTCTCCCTGATACCAACCAAGAGACCAAGCGCCGTGGAAGAAATTAAGAAAATTTTCTAAAGTGCTACAATCCAAAAACATACTAGGCTAGTAAGTTACTTAGGTAAAATCCTTTCAGATCCAAGTGACAGATAATTCAGATGATATTTATACTGTGTTATGCTAGAGCACAGAGGAAGGAAATCTTGCAAAACCTTTTTATGAAGCAAGTGTGAAAACACTCTAAGGCTCATAAAAAAAAAAGTAAGAACTCATTGCTGAATAAAAAACAAATATAAAATTAACAAACATATTCACTGATGAAATGGCATTTTCCACATAAAGAATTATTCCTGATTAAAACAAGAAAAACCATTAGTAAAATAAGCATGCATACTTATGTATAAAAAGCACACATGCCTCACAGCAAATGTCAGTATATCTTGTCCAGTGAGTAAACTAGATACATTGCCATTAGAGTCAAGAAAGAGGCCAAGGCAGCTGGGTGCGGTGGCTCACACCTGTAATCTCAGCACTTTGGGAGGCCGAGATGGGTGGATCACCTGAGGTCAGGAATTTGAGACCAGCCTGACCAACATGGTGAAACCCTGTCTCTACTAAAAAATTAAAAAATTAGCTGGGCATGGTGGCGGGCACCTGTAATTCCAGCTACTCAGGAGGCTGAGGCAGGAGAATCACTTGAACCCAGAAGGTGGAGGCTGCAGTGAGCCAAGATAATGCCATTGCACTCCAGCCTGGGCAACAGAGCAAGACTCCGTCCCCCCCAAAAAAAAGAGTCAAGGCATTCAGTACCATAACTGTTAGTTTACCTGGTTCTGGGAGTGGTAACAAATTCAACTCCAAAAGAGGATGCATAGCAAAAAATAAATAACAAAAAGGATGTAGAATTACTATTTGGATGATCGTATACCTGAAAAACCAAAGAAAATTACCTAAAAAATTACTAGAAACAAGAAAAGTCAAGTTGAAGATGTCCCGTACATAAATTAGATATTAAATATCCTAATTACAACAGCAACCAAAGAAGACAAAATATTTAGATATAAGTTTAACAAGAAATGTGTTGTTCCAATAATTAGCTATAAAATATTCTGAAAGGCAAACATAACACTTGAATGAATAAGAAGATATACCCCTTTCTTGGATAAGATTCAATATGGTAATAAATTCCCCTGAATTCATATTTAATTGTAATATAAAACATTTTGAGGAATTTGACAAATTACAAAACTGAGAAAAATATGCAAGACTAGCCACACAATTAAAATGAATTACTAAGCAATACAATTAAAATAATTCAGTATTTAAAAAGATATTAATGGTATATACTATAGCATAGAGATCCAAATAAGAATGGAAACTTATGATATAACAATGGTATCTCAAATCAGCAGGGAAAAGATAAACTCTTGAAAAATAAATAAAGCTGGATATCACCTCATGCCTTCCATCAAAATAAACTCCAGAAATATCAAAGAAACAAATATTTTAAAAGAAGCATAAAACTATTAAAAGAAAATATAGTTTAAATGAAATTTCTTTTTTTTTTTGAGACGGAGTCTCGCTCTGTCGCCCAGGCTGGAGTGCAGTGGCCGGATCTCAGCTCACTGCAAGCTCCGCCTCCTGGGTTTACGCCATTCTCCTGCCTCAGCCTCCCGAGTAGCTGAGACTACAAGCGCCTGCCACCTCGCCCGGCTAGTTTTTTGTATTTTTTAGTAGACATGGGGTTTCACCGTGTTAGCCAGGATGGTCTCGATCTCCTGACCTCGTGATCCGCCCGTCTCGGCCTCCCAAAGTGCTGGGATTACAGGCTTGAGCCACCGCGCCTGGCCCAAATGAAATTTCTTAACTGATAGTGGAAAAAATCTTTCCCAATTATGGTGTAACGCAAAGGGCCACAAGGTACAGACCACTGTAATCAACACAGCAGCCAGAAAAAAACCCTCACATATACGGTCAATTAATTGATTTTTGACAAGGGTGTCAAGGCCATTCAAAGGGAAAAGGACAGCCTTTTCAACAAGTGGTGCTGCGAGAACCGGATATTCACATCCAAAAGGACAAAGTTGGACTCTTACCTTATACAAAAATGGACTCAAATGGATTAAAGACCTAAACTTAAAGGCTAAAATTCTTAGAAGAAAGGAAGAAGAAAGCTTCCTGACACTGGATTTGGCAATGGTTTCTTGAATATGCCAACAAAAGTACAGGCAACAAATGGAAAAATAGAGAAACTGGACTTTATCAAAATTTAAAACTAGTACACTATCAAAAGAATAAAAAGGAAACTGGCTGGGCGTGGTGGCTCACACCTGTAATCCCAGTACTTTGGGAGGTTGAGGCGGGTGGATCACGAGGTCAGGAGATCAAGACCATCCTGGCTAACACAGTGAAACCCCGTCTCTACTACAAAATACAAAAAATTAGCCAAGCGTGGTGGTGGGTGCCTGTAGTCTCAGCTACTAGGGAGGCTGAGGCAGGAGAATGGCATGAACCCGGGAGGTGGAGCTTGCAGTGAGCCAAGATTGCACCACTGCACTCCAGCATGGGCAACAGAGCGAGACTCCATCTCAAAAAAATAAATAAATAAATAAAAAGGCAACTCACAGAATGGGAGAAAATATTTGCAAACCATGTATCTGATAAGAGATTGGTATCCAGTATATATAAAGAACTCCTAAGACTCAACAACAAAAAACCCAATTCAAAAATGGACAAAGGACTTGAATAGACATTTCTCCAAAAAAGAAATATAGATTGCCAAAAAGCAGATGAAGTGATGCTCAGCATCATTAATCATTTAGGAAACACAAATCAAAAATCACAGTAAGATACCAGGTGTCAATTATTTTTTAAAAAGGGAAAAAAGAAAATAACTATTGGCAAAGATGCAGAAAAACTGGACCCTTGGTTGGGCGTGGTGACTCACGCCTGTAATCTCAGCACTTTGGGAGGCCGAGGTGGGCAGATCACAAGGTCAGGAGATCGAGACCATCCTGGCTAACACAGTGAAACCCCGTCTCTACTAAAAGTACAAAAAATCAGCCAGGCGTGGCAGTGTGCGCCTGTGGTCCCAGCTGCTGGGGAGGCTGAGGCAGGAGAATGGTGTGAACCCGGGAGGCAGAGCTTGCAATGCGCCGAGATCATGCCACTGCATTCCAGCCTGGGCAAAACAGCGAGACTCCGTCTCCAAAAAACAAAAACAAAAACAAAACAAAAAACTGGGACCCCTGTGTGTTGCTGACGGGAGTATAAAATAGTATAGCCATAGTGGAAAACAGTATGTCAGTTCATCAAAAATTTAAACACAGAATTACCCTATGATCTAGCAGTTCTAGTTCTGGATATATATATATATATATATATATATATATATATATATGAACGGAAAGCAGAGACTCAAAAAGATATCCATACACTAATATTGCTAGCAGTAGTATTCACAACTGTCAAAAAGCAGAAACAACCTAAATGCCCACAGATGAATGGATAAAGAAAATGTGGTATGTATTTCTAAAGGAGTATCACTCTGCCTTAAAAAGGAAGGAAATTTTGACACATGGCTACATGAAATCATTATACTAAGTAAAATAAACCAGACAAAAAAGGAAAATACTGTATGATTTTTCTCATATGAGGTTCCTAGAGTATATTCACAGAGACAGAAAGTAGAATGATGGCTACCAGAGGCTGGGGTGTGGTGGGGAGGATGGAGAGCTAGTATTTAATAAATACAGAGCTTCAGTTGGAAAAAGTGAAAAAGTATTACACATGCATGGTGGTAATGGTTGTACAATAATGTGAATGCACTTAATGCCATGGAACTGTACATTTAAAAAAATGGTTAATTCATTTTCATTCATGGTAAATTTCTTTTTTTCTTTTACTTTCTTTTTTTTTTTTTTTTGTTGGGGGGAGACAGAGTCTCGCTCTGTTGCCCAGGCTGGAGTGTAGTGACGTGATCTTGGCTCACTGCAACCTCTGCCTCCCGGGTTCAAGCGATTCTCTTGCCTCAGCCTCCTGGGTAGCTGGGATTACAGGCACAGGCCACCATGCCTGGCTAGCATGTTATATATATTTTACCACAACTTAAATAATAGAAAAAAAAATGAGGTAGGGATTTACATTTTATAAAGAGAGACGCCCATGATCCATCAAATGGAAAAAGCAACTCAGTAACATGGTATAAAGTATGATTCCATCTCTATGTGTATATGTTTAAACAATATATTTCTATAGTACAGAAAATTTCTCAAAATATGTACCCCCCAAAAAACACCTGTTAATAATACTTTAAGTAGTAGGTCTAGGGAGTTAGTGACTACTATTCATGTCCTTCTATATTACATGGATTATTTTACCATCAGAAAGCATTATTTTTAAAACAAAATTAGACAAAACCCAAAAATACATAACCTGAAATATTTATTTCTTTTAATTTAGCTGAATTAAAAACATTCTGGGATAATTATAGAATGTCTATAAATGTATCACTAAGCATCCCTGCAAGAACTGAGAAGCACAGAGATTTTATAAGATATTATGATAGGATGTTGACCTTGGCAGGGAGCATATTCCTAAAGTGGAAATTCTATGTTGACGCAAGTAACTTTTTTCTTTTACAAGTTACATATAAAAAGCATTAAATCCATCATTTTATTAAAATATAAATCGAATCAGAAGCATTTTAAATCCTCATTTAAAAAGAAGAAGAAGACAGTGGTGGTTTCTCCTCTTAAGACTGAATACATTCACTTGTAGAAAGCTTGTTAATGAAAATCAACTCTGTAGATTAACACCATCATGTCTTCTAGTTTAATGGACATTTCAAGAGAGGTGACATTTTGAGGCTGAGGTAGCCTGTTTCCAGGGGCTGTTTTGGATGGACTACTCATACAAAGAAAATCGCATCTAATTGTATCAGAAAAAGTTTTAAGGTCCATAAAACTCAAAGAAAGGTATAACAGGAAAATAAACTATTAAGATACAATTTTTTTAAAGTTTAAATAAGATTAAGAAAACAATTAAGCAAATGGCAAAACTCTAAGAAAAAAACACTTCTAGCGCTCACTTTTTTTCATTCTATTTTGATACTGATTTTATGCCCACAATGAATCTTTTGAAAAGCTTTTAATTAAGAAAAATAACATACTATGCTCTGAAAGGCCTACAAAAATTTCTTTAAAGGGGTTATACATTGCATAGTAGTCAGTAAAGACTAGATTATAGGATAGTAACCACACAATCATCAAATCCAAATGACTTAAAACAGCAAATGTTAATTTATTGCTCATACTACATGTATGGATCATTAAGAAGGTTATGCTTGTCACTGTCAGTGACCCAGATGGACAGAGTAGGAGAGAACAGTTACTTCCCCATCAGAGAGAATGTACCAGTTCTTTAAAGCTTCTTCCCAAATCAAGTCTCATGGCCACACTTAACTTCAAGTGGGCAGAGAAGTAGAATCCTACCATGTGCCCAGGAGAGAGAATGCCAATATCTATGAACAGCTCTAATCACTACTATACCTGGGAAGTTGTAGGAAATACCTCTGATTATTGCTGTATATGTTATTTTTATCACTTGGCCACTTTACAAAGAATATATATTACTTTCACGTTTAAAAACACACTCAAACACAGAATTTAAAATTTGTCCAGATACTATACCTAAACTATGGGGTGAAGACTGAAGAACAATTACTTTCTTATTACAGTAACCTTAATTGCAAGTTCAATTTTAAGAGTTGGTAATACATTTTTTGTTTTAAAAAGGTTGTATCTGCAAGGCTACAGTAATAAAGTATTAAATTTCACAAATGGATTTTAGTTTTTCTTTCTACAAGGCTAAACAGATGACTCTAAATAACTGGCAGTGATCCATTTCTTCAGAGGTCTTAAAAATGTAAAGCTGTATCTTTTAATCCTTAGAATAAATGTGTGAATGTGCACATCGGGTATTAGTAACTTCAATTTACAGGAAAGAAAGCTTAAGACTGGGTCACAAAGCAGTTAAGTCGGTGGGCCATGAATTTTTTATTTAGCATTTTACTAATAAAAATTTCAAACAGAACAGTTAAAAAAAAAAAAAACTGTTCAGTGAAGGCCTATAAAGCCAATACTCAGCTTCTCCAAATAACATTTTGCTCTATTTGCTCCACTAGGTATCTATCTAGGTATCCACCCATCAATTGATCTTATTTTTTATTCATTTCAAAGTTGCAGACGGCAGTATACTTCATCTCTAAACATCTGAGTTCAGTATTTGTTTTCTGTTCATATTCTGTATTTTTAAAGTTATACAGCAAAATGCACAAGTGTACACTTGGGTAAGTTCCGATAAATGAATTCATCAACATAACTCAAACTTCTATTAAGACATATAACAACTGGACAGGCATGGTGGTTCCGGCCTGTAATCTCACCACTCTGGGAGGCCAAGGCTAGTGGATCACTTGAGGCCAAGAGTTCAAGACCAGCCTCTACTGGCGAAACTCCACCTCTACTAAAAATACAAACATTAGCTGGGCGTGGTAGCGGGGGCCTGTTGTCCCAGCTACTTCCCAGCTACTTGGGAGGCTGAGACCTGAGAATTGCTTGAATCTGAGAGGCAGAGGTTGAAGTGAGCCGAGATCACACCACTGCACTCCAACCTGGACAACAGAACAAGACCCTGTCTCAAAAAAAAAAAAAAAAAGATATACAACATTTAACTTACAGAAATAGAGAGTAGAATAGTGGTTACCAGAGGCTAGGGGTCCTTGGGAGATGCTGGGCAAAGGACACAAAATTTCAGTTATGAGAAACAGCTTCAAGCGATCTACTGTGTATCTTGATGACTACAGTGAAATATATTGTATATTTGAAAATTGCTGAGAGTAGATTTTAAGTGTTCTCACCACACATAAAAAAATGCATATGTTAAATAGACTGATATAATCATTTCAAATGTGTGTGCCTATCAAAGCATCGTGTTGTACACCACTAATACATAATTTTTACTTAATTAAAATTAACTAATTTTTAAATAAAATTAACATTTCCATAATCCCAGAAAGTTCCCTCACTGGGCCTTGATTTGAATACATGATCTGCTTCCAAAGTCTACAATCTTTTCACAACACTATGCTACTTCTTTTTAATATATAAACATACTAAACATATTAAATTTTTTATGTCAAGCTCTCAATAATTAAGGGAGCTGAAACATAGAAATATAAAAGGAAGAACACCCTGGAGACACCCTCCACTAAGGCCAAACAACCCAGGTGTTTAATGTCTGTAGCAAGTTGAGTATACCACGTTCCTTCCATCAATGTCCACTACATAATTCCACTACATAAATAAAACTACTTCTTCCCACCCTAAGAGTTCAACAGTTAATCCAGGAGGAACGGATGACGCCATAAAAAGTCTCATATGTTCATCTCTTGTATCTCCAATTAAACTAACAGATGGTTAAGGCAAGACCATTTCTTATGCTTGTGAGGCAAGAAGTAGGTTAGTGGTTAGTAGTTGCCATAAAAGGCAACAGACAGCTGAAGAAAAAAAAGGAAACACTTTAGAATCAGCCAGGTCTGGGTTCACTGTCCTCACACTTAATATGTACTACGTACATATTACATAACGATTATGTACATCCATGTATATATTATGTAACGATATAATATATAATATGTATGTTACATTGTTTACGACGTTACGTAATATGTACATCGATGTATATATTATGTAACGATGTAATATATATGTATGTTACATCGTTACATAATATGTACATGGTACATATTAATGTACAGCTATGTAATGATGTATAAATTACTTAACTTCTCTAAGCCTCGGGTTCCTTATCTGTAAAATGAGTCCTATATTTTACCTTCTTTTCAATGTCAAGCTTCTCAAATAAATGACCTACATCCAGATAGATGCAAGCCAGACAAGCCCTTATCCTGGACCTCAAAATTTAGGGGAAATTGCTCTAGCCTTCTAGCAGCCATGCCCCTTCCCATGGGATAAGAGACTTTGGGAGCAAAAAGCATGGACATTACGAGCCCATCCTGGCTGTAAACTGTACTCCAGGTAATCTAAAACCAGGAACTTCCTGACCAAACAGCAGTAGGCCTGGCTTCTAAGGTCTGCAGACCTGTTCCCTGGTTCTTGCTTGAGGATGGCACTTGAATGTGAGGACTGGTGGGTCCAAGTATATGTGTAAAGCCAGCTTAAAATACAGAATAGATTGTAGGGTAGGAAGAGAATGGGACTTAGGCTCAGACGAGGTGGGCCCAGTGGGCCTGGCCCATGTGGACATATACTGGCACGTAACTCTGAAGAATCTGAGAATTCTTAGTTTAAACCTCATCTTCCAGGTCCATATGAAGATTGTCATTGGTGGGGGGGAGGACAAAGTATATTTTACTCAATAATTTGTTAATTTAACCTACATACATATAGTATATTGGCCTTTATATTTGCTGCAGACCCTGCAAATGTTACAAGTGGGCATGTCTACATATACTACTCACAACTTAAATGTGTATATAGTGTTTGCCAAATTTGCCTTCAATACTATCATACTTAATCACATAGTAATATCATAGGTTAGGTTTTATTAACCCCACTGCACAGATAAAAAAACAGACTTGTGTAAGAAACATATCCAGTGTTATTTTCTTCTATCTCCACATCACTCTCTTAACTCCCAAATATCTGGGTCTCCTACTCTACCATTATCTCCAATACTGCACTCTCCAAGACAATGTGCCTCTGATCCCCAAATCTGGTCCTTAATCACCATGATCTCTCTTTAGCATCTGATACTGTCAACAATTTTTCCTTTCTTAGAATAGCTTTCTCTCTGATTTCTAAGGCTTCACTATTCCAGTTTTTCACTTAGCTTTTCGATCTTTCTCTGGCTTATCTTCTTTTTCAGAGTTTTTGTGAAGAGCGAATAAGACAATGTTTCTGGGTGGGGCGCGGTGGCGCATGCCTGTAATCTCAGCACTTTGGGAGGCTAAGACGGGTGGGTCACCTGAGGTCAGGAGTTTGAGACCAGCTTGACTAACATGGTGAAACTCTGTCTCTACTAAATACAAAAACTTAGCTGGGCATGGTGGCGGGCACCTGTAATCCTAGCTACTTGGGAAGCTGAGGTAGGAGAATCGCTTGAACCTGGGAGGCAGAGGGTGCAGTGAGCCGAGATCATGATAGGCATGATCCAGCCTGGGCAACAAGAGTGAAACTCTGTCTCAAAAAAAAAAAAAAAAGCAAGATGTTTCCCTCTGGACACTGTCAGCACATAGCTACATTTCATATGTTGGTTTTTTTGTGAGTGTTTTTGGTAATCTAAAAACAATAGCTACCATTTTTTAGTGCAATGTTACAGCACTAGGTACATATATACATAACATACATATGTATGTATGTATTATCCTATAATCCTATTTTAATAAAAATGGAGCTCATATTGGTTAATAGATTAGCCTGTGTTAGAAATCTGACTCCAACACTTTCTAGCGTTATACTCCCAGATAAATCATTTAAGTTCCCTGAGTGACTGCTTTTCCATCTGTGTAATGTTGCAATGGTCTTGTGAGAATTAAATGAAACAAGTTATAAAACAAACAGTATACCATACATAGTTAATAAATATTAACTACCTCCTCCTCTTGCTGCTTTCAGATGAATACATTAGTTTTGTTGTGTGTGCGTGTACCTTTCCAAAAACTAAGTCCTCTATCACTTGACCTTCTTCCTTCATACTCTATAACTACATTTTTAAAATTTTTCTTTTTTTAATTATTTTTAAATTTTATTTTCTATACCTACATTTTATCATATTTGTGAATCTAACTCCTCTGGAAGGATGGTTCTGAATTAATTATCTGTGTCCAGATCTCTAATTGTCCAAGCCCACACCTCTAAGTTTTGCTAGTTATTTCTATTTGGAAATTCCACTGCCTGCCATATTAAACTCATCGTCTTCCTCACTAAATGAAGAATGGAAAGCAAAAGAGTACGGCAGCATAAAATATTATAAGGACAGAATTGATGAGCTAGATGATAAAGAAGCAGCCAATTTCACAGCTTCAAGCTTGCCTGAGAAAGAAAATGACAAAAACTGAGAAGCAGAGTTCTATAGAT
Source organism: Rhinopithecus roxellana (assembly GCF_007565055.1). Taxonomy (NCBI): domain Eukaryota; kingdom Metazoa; phylum Chordata; class Mammalia; order Primates; family Cercopithecidae; genus Rhinopithecus; species Rhinopithecus roxellana. The sequence goes on along the minus strand of NC_044554.1, from coordinate 128,739,632 downwards.
CATGTCCAAAATGTTCTTTTTCCTCAGTCTTCAGACATGAAACTCTAATTATTCTACTTCCCTAACCTACAAAGCCCAAAATGTTCTTTCCTTTGAATGCCCTCACATTTACCTACTCCATTCATCTAACATCTAATTACATACTGTCTTCTTTTACCAATTTTTATAAATGTGTATCTTATCTACCTAACTGTGCTCCAGGTTTTTTTAAAGCCTATGACTAACTCTTATGTTTTTAGTATTCTTCTTTATGCCAATAAATGCTGATTGACTACAGTTATGAAGGTATGGTCAAGAACTCAGATAATCATGAATAAAGATGTTTTCAGATTTTTTCCTGACATGGAGGAAAAGCTTTTCAAATCAAAAGCTTGGAGATCCTTCCAAAAATAGGGAAAATGTGACAGTTAATTTATATTTCCCTCTGAAGGCTTTTAGTCTTGGTTTTAAACAGAAAAAAATAAATTCTCCAACACAGATTTCATTAAGCATGTGTTACTACTTTATAAATTATTTTCAAGAATTGTGCAAACTCTTCTTTAAAAAATTATATTTTTCTAAAATGGTTACTAGTCATTTTAATTGCTATTGCAAAGCAATTCTTAAAATTAATGTCTATTAATTTTAGACATTAATAAATGTAAATATCTAAAACTATGTAATATAGACTGATGTGCTATTTAAGTGTTAAAGAATTTCAAAACTTCTAAAATCCAGATGACAAAAAACAATTCTTGCAAAGTTTATTTAAAACAATGGATTTTTCCTTTCTTCTTGGTTGGATTTATTTCAAATTTGGGAAAATTTGATTATATTACATTTTCTTTACTGTGATCAAAACAGAAGAAGTGCAGGGTAATAAACTGATTTTGATTTGCTTTTTTTACCTGAGTAGCTTTGTCTTTCATGCATGAAGGGTAGTGAACATGAGGATCCCGTGGCCACTGTCCTGTGAGGTAAGGTCCTGTTATTGTATCCAAAGAGGAGGTTCGCCTTATTGTACTAGAGGTTCGAACTTGCTGAGATTTTGCCCTGTCCGCTACAAAAAGTGAAGAAAAAAAAAAAGAGAAGTCATTAGTGAAGAAAATAAAATTTAAAGTTCTTTAACTTCATAGTTTGTAGAATGTCATCCTGTCAATTTTCCCCATTATATGTATATTTACACTAATAGCCCTGTTGTATGATCAGATGAAATGTATGAACCATGTCCCAAGGAAAATACATTCATGTCAAATCTTACATACATTTCCAGGGCTTCCACAGACCCTATGAAGCCTATCCATTTTATAAAAATCTGCATATCATCTCATTGCCATTATTTTAATTAAGACTCATTCATGTCTCACCTGAACTGCCAGTTTTCTAACTGCTATCCCTGTATCCATTTCAACTAAATTTTACAGTGTCATGCCCAAATAGAAAACATTTCCATGGTTAGTCATTGTCTTTAATTTAAAACCCGTATTATTTAGTATGACATAATAAGCTTTCACGATTTGTGTGCGATATACCTCAATGTTTAATATCTTGCTATTCCATAATCCCATGCTAAGCATCATATGAATGGCCTGTGTTTTTCCAAAGGTAAAATACACTCTTTCTGCCTCTGTACATTCTACTTCCTAAGCCTAGAACTCTCTTTCTTGTTTACTTGACAAATTCATTTATCTTCAAGACCAGCTCAGATGTCACACTGACTCTGTGAAAATTTCCCCAATGCCCTTTCCTCTCCCCTTCCAAGATATACTTGCCTGTCTCTGCTTTCATGGCACCCTAAGCCTGTTTCTCTCCCCCATCAGAGCATAAGTTTAAACCCTACAGACTAAATAGGAGTCAACATTCAGTATTCACTTAATAAATTTATTCACAGCTATATAAAAATAACATGTATAAATAACTTCATATTTTAATCCAACTTCCTCATTCACAGACGAAGAATTTGAGGCCTAGAGGAACACTGAACAAGAGATGCAAACAAGGGACAGAGGTAAAAAGAACCCAAAATCTCTAGACATTATACATAGTTCAATCAATCTGTCATAACTTCTCCTTCCCATAGGGGTATCACAAGTATCTCTGTTAAAAATTAATCACACTGAATACCGCATCTATAAGGAAACTATAGAGGATTTTCCATATATCCATCCTAAATAATTTACTACTAATGTGCATTCTATGATAGAATCCAGCAGATTTACAGGTTCCCAAGGCTAAGAGTCTTTTCAGAGTTATATCTCACATCAAAAATGCCTTCCTTTTTACAGAGGGTGAAGAAACACTTATTATTGAATGCTGTCCTTTACCTTTCTGAAATCAGAATAATTAGTTTACCAGAAAAACAGAACAAAATGCATGTTATCACATTATGCAGATAATAGCTTAGAACTGCAGTTTTTATTTTTTCCTTTGACCCAAGAATTGTAAGAAAAGATCTGAAAATTACCAGAGTTCCTCTTTATCTGTATTACTTTAGCTCCAATTGTATTGTACTGAAGGCAGAGAATCCAGTGGAACCCATTTCTACTCTTTGGAATTACCTGAAATTTTCTCTGTGACCAAAAACATGGTAATTTCTTATAAACATTTCATACATCGAAGAGAAGGTATTTTGTTTTCAGAATATATAGTTCCTTGTCTTATATATCAATTGAATTAAATTACAGAATATAGGAATAATTATCAGTTTTATCTGTTACAGACTCAGAAGAGTATTCTAAAATCTTTAAACTACTATTGAGTTCTAAAAATTCTCTTTATTCTTTGCATGTTTTTGACCTTTATATTTTAGTTCTATATTATTTATCACATATAGATTCTTTTTTTTTCTTCTTTTATTATACTTTAAGTTTTAGGGTACATATGCACAATGTGCAGGTTTGTTACATAGGTATACATGTGCCATGTTGGTTTGCTGCACCCATTAACTCGTCATTTACATTGAGTATTTTTCCTAATGCTCTCTCTCCCCCAGCTCCCCCAACCCTACGAGAGGCCCCGGTGTGTGATGTTCCCCACTCTGTGTCCACGTGTTCTCATTGTTCAATTCCCACCTATGAGTGAGAACACACAGTGTTTTCTGTCCTTGTGATAGTTTGCTGAGAATGATGGTTTCCAGCTGCATCCATGTCCCTGCAAAGGACATGAACTCATCCTTTTTATGGCTGCATAGTATTCCATGGTGTATATGTGCCACATTTTCTTAATCCAGTCTATCATTGATGGACATTTGGGTTGGTTCCAAGTCTTTGCTGTTGTGAATAGTGCCACAGTAAACACACATGTGCATGTGTCTTTACAGTAGCATGATTTATAATCCTTTGGGTATACACCCAGTAATGGGATCGCTGGGTCAAATGATATTTCCAGCTCTAGACACTTGAGGAATTGCCACACTGTCTTCCACAATAGTTGAACTAGTTTACACTCCCACCAACAGTGTAAAAGCATTCCCGTTTCTCCACATCCTCTCCAGCATCTGTTGTTTCCTGACTTTTTAATGATTGCCATTCTAACTGGTGTGAGATGGTATCTCATTGTGGTTTTGATTTGCAGCCAGAAGAGAGTGGGGGCCAATATTCAACATTCTTAAAGAACTTTCAACCCAGAATTTCATATCCAGCCAAACAAAGCTTCATAAGTGAAGAAGAAATAAAATTCTTTACAGACAAGTAAATGCTGAGAGATGCTGTCACCACAAGGCCTGTCTTACAAGAGCTCCCGAAGGAGTCACTAAACATGGAAAGGAACAACCAGTACCAGCCACTGCAAAAACATGCCAAATTGTAAAGATCATCGATGCTAGGAAGAAACTGCATCAAATATCCATGTCAGGATCAAATTCACACATAACAATATTAACCTTAAATATAAATGGGCTAAATACCCCAATTAAAAGACACAGACTGGCAAATTGAATTAAGATTCAAGACCCATCAGTGTGCTGTATTCAGGAGACCCATCTCATGTGCAGAGAGACACACATAGGCTCAAAATAAAGGGATGGAGGAAGATCTACCAAGCAAACGGAAAGCGAAAAAAAAGCAGGGGTTGCAATCCTAGTCTCTGATAAAACAGATTTTAAACCAACAAAGATCAAAAGAGACAAAGAAGGCCATTACGTAATGGCAAAGGGTACATATAGATTATTGACATCAACATTATAGCTTATATGCATCACTATTATAATTTGTCCCATTAATTATTTTTTAAATTTTATCATACTGAATATTATGACCCCCTTCTGCTTTCTTTCTGTTAATTTGCATGGTATGCCATCCTTTCATTTACAAGTTCTTAAAAGATTTTTTTTATGTGTATCATAAAACAAAGTATGTTTTTATACTTTTTGAAAAAAACATTGCAGCAAGCCTTCTGATTGTAAAAGGTGAGCTTATCCCACTTATATTTATTGTTATAACAAGTCTGGTTTAACTTGTCATGTAATTTTTTCCTATTTTGGAATGTTTCCTTGCTACTTGCTTTCTGTTTTATTGCTTGTTTCTTCTCCTTTTATCTTTACCTCCTCCCCATGTCATAGGTAACTTGGAAGACATATAAACTGTTTCTAGTTCTATTAACATGACTAGAAGTTATTTATATTAATTTTTTGAATATTTTTCCTGGTGATAAATACCTACTAATTTTAGCAACACTGGGAAACAGAAAAGTAACATCTCCCATTATCCAATTTATAATAATTTGTTTAAAATTTTAAAGTTTACTTTAAATTCCTTCCACCATGAAGAAACAAAAGACAACAAATTGTTGAGAGGCAAAGCCAACATTTATCAGTTGACCTCTAAATTTAAAAGGCCTATATAAAGGTCAGCTATAACCAGATAAGGAAACACCATTCTAAGTGAATAACTTGCGCCTCTACTTAAATTGCTCCAAACAATTTGAAAAGTTGTATGTAGTCCATTTAATTATTAAAACTCCTTTTAGTTTAGTAAATAAACAATAGGAACCATTTTTAATGGTTTTTTTGAGGGGGTGGCGTTAAATTTATTTTATTTATGTTTTCTATAGACGGTCTCGTTCTGTCACCCAAGGCTAGAAGACAGTGGCATGATCACAGTTCACTGCAGCCTCAAACTCCCAGACTTAAGTGATCCTCCTGCCTCAGTCTCTTGAGTAGCTGGGACCACAGGTGCGAATCACTACACCCAGCTAATTTTTTAAACTTATAGAGATGAGGTCTCACTATGTTAACGAGGCTGGTCTCAAACTCCTGGGCTCAATCGATCCTCCCACCTTGGCCTCCCAAAATGCTAGGAATACAGGTATAAGTCACCACTCCCAGCCTTGTTCTTTTTAGACACAGGGTATTGCTCTGTCGCCTGCCCAGGCTGGAGTGTACCAGTGTGATCATAGCTCACTGCAGCCTGGAACTCCTGGGCTCAAGCTCTACAGTAGTTAGGACTACAGGTGTGCACCACCACATCGGGCTAATTTTTAAATTTTTTGTGGGGATGGGGGTCTCGTTGTGTTGTTCAAGATGATTTCAAACTCCTGGCCTCAAGCAATCCTTTCCCCTTAGGCTCCCAAAGCACTGCGATTACAGGTATGAGTCACAATACTCAGCCCATTTTAATGTTTTATAATGAGTTAAATACATAAATAATCTATAAATGAGTCCCTTGGTCTGTATAATAATACTCTAATCTATATTTACTTTCAATTATTTACTCTATATTTCCTTAATTTTTATTATATATATATATATTTTTTTTTGAGATGGACTGTCGCCCAGGCTGGAGTGCAGTGGCGCGATCTCGACTCACTGCAAGCTCTGCCTCCCGGGTTCACGCCATTTTCCTCCCTCAGCCTCCTGTGTAGCTGGGACTACAGGCGCCCACCACTGCGCCCAGCTAATTTTTTGTATTTTTAGTAGAGACGGGGTTTCACCGTGTTAACCAGGATGGTCTCGATCTCCTGACCTCGTGATCTGCCCGTCTCGGCCTCCCAAAGTACTGGGATTACAGGCATGAGCCACCGCGCCCAGCCTATTATATTTTTAATCATTGAATCTTTACCTATCTCTTTAAAAAGATCACACGCTCTACCCTTAGTGTTCACTTTCTGTAACTACTCTGTCAGAACTGTGGTCTTCAAATTATTTTGACTAAGTGTTCCTATTAGTAAATATATAGGCATGCAGTAATGTGTAGCTGCTTCTTTATGAACTGGATATCTATGATATTGCTAATATGTTATATATTATAAAACAGAAAAATATAAATGTATATGTAGGAAATAAAAAATAAAAATACAGAAATATTTTCTTTCTGTACCTCAAAAAATAAATTTTGGGGGGCAATAACCTATTTAGAGACATTAAAAGTTTGACTATACACTCTAGAAAATATCCTCCTGCAAAAAAGTCAACCAATTCTTTGAAATCTGTGACTAGCAGCTAAACTTTTCGATCTAATAAATTTAAACATGCAGTCAGCTCCTTCAAAAGGTCATTATCTATTAATAAATTAAGTTCTGGCCATGGCAATAAGAACCTTAAAACCTAAATACAAAACACTCTAAGGTAGAATGCTTAGGAACACTGGAAAGTAAGAAAGATAAAGTACAGTATAGCTTCTTCGGAAAAAGACCCAACCACGCAAACAAGGCATTTTGCATGCAAACAAAAGTTGAAAGTAGTTACAATAAAAGCTACCTCCTGAGCCAGCACGGTGGCTCACGCCTGTAATCCCAGCACTTTGGGAGGCTGAGGTGGGCGGATCACCTGAGGTCAGGAGTTTGAGACCAGCGTGGCCAAAATGGCAAAACCCCGTCTCTACTACAAGTACAAAAATTAGCCGGGCGTGGTGGTGGGCACCTGTAATCCCAGCTACTCAGGAGGCTGAGACAGGTGAATCGCTTGAACCCAAGAGGCAGAGGTTGCAGAGGTTGCAGAGGTTGCAGAGGTTGCTCACTAGCCGAGATCACACCACTGCACTACAGCCTGGGCGACAAGAGCGAGACTCTGTCTCAAAAAAAATAAAACTAAAAATAAAAAAAAAATAAAATAAACTGAAACCAAAAAAACTACCTCCTCAAAAATGTAAGTCTGAAAAAAACAAAGTAGGTTATCTTACAAAACGAAAGTACCAGAGTAAAAGTAAACCAGACTGCTCTAATACATAAGTGAAATTTAGATTTTAATAATTTAATTTCATTAAATAATTTAACCCTGAGTCTGAAAATTTTATAAACTAGCTATAATATTCTATAGCTACTTTATTTATTTATTTATTTATTTATTTATTTATTTATTTATTTATTTATTTGAGACAGTCTCACTCTGTCACCCAGGCTGGAGTGCAGTGGTGTGATCTCGGCTCACTGTAATAATCTCTGCCTCCCAGGTTCAAGTGATTCGCATGTCTCAGCCTCCCGAGTAGCTGGGATTACAAGTATGAAACAACATGTCTGGCTAGTTTTTGTATTTTTTGTAGAGACAGGGTTTCACTATGTTGGTCAGGCTGGTCTTGAATTCCTGGCCTCAAGTGATCTGCCCGCCTAGGCCTCCCAAAGTGCTGGGATTACAGGTGTGAGCCATCACACCCAGCCTCTATAGCTACTTTATAAAATCTTTAACAGGTAGTCAGTGAGGTTTTAATGATGTTTAACTTCACTTACTCATATTAATTCAATCTTCATTGAAATCAAAATACCAAATTCATCAAGAACAGACTGAATACAAGATATTAAGTTGCTTTTCTTCAACTTTAAAATATCTGGAAATGATATAGTTCTTAATCTACCCGAGATCAAAAATAGCGAATAAATAAATACAGGTGGGGAATTTTCCTGTTATTGGTTCACTAAGGCTAAGCATAAATTTGCTAAAGCTCAATTTTATTAACAGAAATTTACTTCATTAATTCTGTAATGAGAAGTAGTATCTTGAAAGCTACAGTTTTTAATGTATTATCACTACTAACATTAATTTTCTCCTTGTCTCGCAGTTATAGAGAATGATTTTCAAAATAAATTTCAAAAAAAAAGGTAACAAAATGAGAATACATGTGGAAAGGTGACTTGTATGTTTTTCTACCCAATCTGTACCCAATATGTACATTAATATTTATCATCCAATAGAATTATTACTAGATTTCGTTTTCCTAAATTAGCATAATCTAAGCACTTCAACAGTCATTAACAGTCTTCCTTCTTGGCATATAAAATGATGAAACATTAGCCAAATACGTGGGCCACATAAAATAAAATCACCAAATTCAAATGAACTTCACATAAGTGACAGAAAGGATACTAGTTGTGAATATGCTATCTGAAATAAAACTAAAGAGCAAAACTGAAGTTTTCTCAATGTGGGCAGAATCTGAAACACTAATCAACCAAACCTGGAACCCTGCCACACATGCAATCTAGAAAACATGCAGAAATGACCACATGGCTGCCCTGCAGAATCTGGAAAGAAACCAATCAAGAAGCTGACAAGAAAAACAAACATGCTTCTGACCAAATGAGGCCTGACAAAACTCTGTAACCTGAGGTCCATCAGGAATAACAAACCAAAAAATGTAGTCAGGCAGCTATTTAGGCACGATTCTCTAGGTTATAGCTTACCCAATAAACTTATGTCAAATGACACACAAGTTAAGACATTTAGAAGGAGGTCTTCAATCTATTTTCAAAGAAAACTCAAGGGAGTATCTTTGCATCAAGGTTGAAAAGAAAACTTCACTAATATGGCTACAAGAAGCCTGGTAACAAGCACTGAAAAAGTACACAACAAATTAAGATGGAGCTCTGATATTTGGAATATATTTTTTTTAATTACATATATGGCAAAAGATATTTTTTAAGTTCATTTTTTTGGGGGGTGGCAGAATGATAGTCCTTTAAGGAACTTTAGCAAAGTAGTAATTAGTAGAAGGAGATTCATCAGCCTTATAAATTTCAAATGAATTCTGTTAATTCCAAACATCTAAAATCCACTGTGACTCATGAGTTCATATACTAAAGTAATCACAAAGTATTAGCAACTACAAAAACAATTAAAATAACTGACCAAAGGTGGAAAGTCATATTGTAAGCAAAAGGAACACAAATATTCCTCATCAGAAAACAACATTTCACAAAATTCTGTGAATTTAACTTCTAGTTAAAGCACAGAAGTTTGGAAAATTTTTTATCAAACGAGACAGACTCACTATTACATCTCAACTTATAAAGAAAAACTGTTTTTAACAAAAGCACAACAACAAAGGTTATAAAATGGGCTCTGTCTCCTTTCTTCTGGAGACAGAATCTTGCCCTGTCACCCAGGGTGGAGTGCAGTGGCACGATCTCGGCTCACTGCAGCCTTGATCTCCCAGGCTCAGAAGAACCTCCCGCCTTAGCTTCCTGAGTATTTGGGGCTACGGGCAATTGCTACCATGCCCAGCTAATTTTTATATTTTTTGTAGAGAACAGGGTTTTGCCATATTGCTCAGGACGGTCTGGAACTCCTGGGCTCAAGTGATTTGCCTACCTCGGCCTCCCAAAGTGCTAATATTACTGGTCAAACACCTTGATAATTAAGTAGGGAATAATTTCCTCAATATATGACATATAGGAAAAAGCATTTTCCCTCAAAATTTGCTTTTTATTTAATGAGAAATAGAGGTAACGAATAGAAAAATATTAACTCTTCTAGCAGAGGATACTACTAAAATTTTTCACCTGCTTTTACTTGGGATTGATGTCCATACATACAGAAATACACAGACATACATAAAACACAAACACACATACTCACATACTCTCCATATTTGTTCACATAACAGTTTCACTTCAAACACTGATACAGAAACACAAACACTGTTAGAGTTTGAAGTGAAACCATTACCTTGACAAATATGGAGAGTGTGTATGTGTGTGTTTGTGTGTATCTCTATGTATATCTATGCAATATATGTAGCATTTTCTGTCCATTAAAGAGTAGTAAGTCAATATTCAAGACAGTTCCTTACATAAAAGTTTTGTCAAAGTATTCCAACAATATGAAGATGCTGACAGAATAGATTTTAACGACAGACAGACAGCAATGAAGAAAGCTGCTACACTTGAATGTCCCCTCCAAAACTCATGATGAAATTTAATTGCCACTCTAAGAGGTGGGACCATTAAGAGGCAATTAGGCCATGAGAGCTCTGCCTTCATGAATGCATTAATATTATGACAAGAGCAGGTTGTTATAAGAGCTAGGTCAACCCTCTATTGCTCTCTTGCCTTTCTACCTCTGTCATGGGATGACACAGTATGAAAGCCCGCACCAAATGCCAGTACTTTGATACTGTACTTCCCAGTCTCTGCAACTGTGAAAAATGAATTTCTTTTTTGTGAAAGTGCCGGAGTAAAATTAAATCAGACTGCTCTAATATATAAGTGAAATTTAGATTTTAATAATTTAATTTCATTAAATAATTTAACCCTGAGTCTGAAAATTTTATAAACTAGCTATAATATTCTATAGCTACTCTATTTATTTATTTGAGACAGAGTCTCACTCTGTCACCCAGGCTGGAGTGCAGTGGTGTGATTTCAGCTCATTGTAATCTCCGCCTCCCAGGTTCAAGTGATTCTCATGTCTCAGCCTCCCGAGTAGCTGGGATTACAAGTATGAACCAACATGTCTGGCTAATTTTTGTACTTTTTGTAGAGACAGGGTTTCACCATGTTGGCTAGGCTGGTCTGTGACACTCTGTTATAGCAATGCAAAACAGGCTAAGACAACAGCCAAAAGTTCAAGGACAATACAGATGGTTCCACATTTACGATATTTCAACTTAGAATTTTTTGACTTTCTGATGTGTTTATCAGGATATAACCCCATAGTACCTAAGTCAAGAAGCATTTGGACTTATGATAGTTTGACTCACAATTTTTTTACTTTACAATGGGTTTACAGGGGTATTAAATGCATATTTGACTTAAAAATTTTTTTTTTCAGGATGTAACCCCATTGTAGTCAAGGAGTACTGGCATCTACAACATAATAATGTCACAAAATATCTCCATAAAACACCAAATGTAAGTGAGTTGGGAGAAAGCATAAAAAAGTATTGGGCCATAGTGGTATCAGCATCTGCGTGAGAGACAGCAAAGGAATGTACCCAGGCTTCTGATGGTCCAGAGAACAAATTCACTAATAGGTAAATGTAAAGGGCCAATCTAGAATAGTAGCTAAATTAGGAGGAGATTCCACACAATCTGATTTGCAAGTGAAGGCAAGATGACATCAACTCAATAAAGTCTGAGATACTAGAGCAATATGACTATGCTCATATCTAACAAAAAAGAACTGCTTCCAACATGGAATCCAACAGTGAAGAGAAATTACTGGGAATCTAATCAAAATTGAGCAGACAGAAACAAAGAAAAGAGAAGGTTGAGAAAAAGTTGGACAATGGAGTCAGGGAGACAGCAGAATCGAGAATTTTTTTAAAAGTCATTTTACAAAAACAATAAAAGTGGGAGCACTACAGCCTTGAAGACAGAAATGGTATCATGAACTATCCACCCTATTAAAAAGTACAAAAAAATCATTTTACTTAAAAAAAAAAAAGAACAATAGAAAAGAATAGCAGATTCTTCCTAAAGTTATCATAAGGGAATAAAAGCATACAAAGAATAAAAGATGTCCCTATGAAGAATGAAAGCATGCCAGAAAGACATACCCATATAAGATGAAAATTGTGACCTAACATTTCAAAGTAAGCTAAAAATCCTTTTTTAAATGACAACAGTGATGAAAAACCTCAGTACTTAAAAAATACTCAGAAATGATGTGTTTGACAGCAAGGAAGATATGAAAACAGGTGATCAAACTGAGGAAAAACTTAGAAGAGATATCAAAACTTATTTTAGGGATGAAGTCTAAGTTACAAGAAACACAAGAATGAATAAACACAATGGGTAATGCCTTAACAGAAATAGGAAATGGTAAAAAACAAAACAAAACAAAAAAAAACTATAGAATTAAAAAAATGAGGAGACAAGATTTCAAGAGAAATTAATATGTAACACAGGCAAAGAAGGTCCAACATATGTGTATAACAGGAGTCCCTCAAGAAATCACCAAAGGAACAAAACAAAAAATACTAAAAACTGTAATTTTAAAAACTCTCCTAAAATAAAAGATAACTTGAAAGACATACTGAAAGGACATACTTATACCTGGGGAAAATAATCAACATACCAAATATATTTGATAAAGCTAAAGTAATCTTCAAGTATAAAGGTCACAGATTAAAAAACCTTTATCTGAGTTCTTGCTATAGAACTAGCAAGGACTTATGGAATATTATTCCTATGAGTCTTTCCTGAAAATCTATTAGAGAATGCTCTTCAGTCAAAAGCCTGGAAAGGAATTAACCTAAGAACTGGTGGAAGGTGTGAGTCATTCAGTTAGCACCTTTGATGGAGAAGAGAGTAGCGGTATGTTCAGTATCTCTATGGGCAAGTCTTCCACCACTAAATGGAAGAAATGACCATAGAAGGATAGTAAAATTATACTATTTCCCTCTCAACACACTTGAATTTAAGACTATAGATTTCCAGAATGTCTGATAACTAAATGTGAGTTATTAAATTCTTTCTAGAGTCAGATATATATATATATATATACACACACACGCACACACACATATATATGAGAGAGAGAGAAGAGAGAAGACAGACAGAGAGAGAGAGAAAAATAAATAAATAAATTTTCATATTCCTCCAACGTCATTGAATTGGCTAACCTTAGAGAGATAAGTTTTCTTCCTAAATAACCTAGTAAAGAAATCAGCTCCCACTCAATCTAGAGGGGAAAGTAACTAAAATTGGAGGATTCACACTAAAACCATCAATAGATTTTTGCCTATTCTCTCCCTCCAAGCCTGACACTCACAAAGTTCCAAGTGCATCCTATGGAAGTCTATAGCAAGAACCAGGAAGGGATTAAGAAATAGTAGTTCCTTTTATGGAGAAAGATATTTACCATGAGAAATCATGGGATAATGGGCTAAGGAGGTTGAAGAAAGGGCCATATAGAAAAGATAAAAGCCTTCAGGAAGATCTTCTCCTTGCAATGGGGTAAATCTAGAAGGGCCTCTTAAGGAACAAAGAGAATAACCAGGCTCCTTTCACACCACCGTACCCTCTACTGGACATGTCAATAAAGAATAAAGTATCCCTAAAATTATTTTCAAGGCCAAGAAAAAGCTGATTATGACTATTAATATTATGGAATCTCTACAAAAGGACAGTCAAATTATGCCATGTAAAATAATGTATTTAGATAGCTATATGCCTATAATTTCTCTATTCTGAAAAGTAACATTCAGAATTAGAATGTTATTTTCTAATTGGCAAATTATCAGCATTGTTATCTCCTATTTGAATAAACAGCAACATCTAAATATAATACAGAAAACACAACAGTATCCTAGACAAGTGAATAGCCCTTCTCATGATATCTAAACTGAAAAGTTGTAGAATTCCAAATCCAAATATATTTTAATACACAATTTATAAACAAAAGATTCAAGCACTTAAAACACTTTGATTATGTAATAATTACAGATTAGCTTGTAACTGCCTAGTAATAGGGTGAAGAGTTAAATCCATGGTTAAATGTAGAAGAGATTAACGGGAAAGGCTTAGGAAAAAGAATAACTACTTAACCTAAGGTATGACTGCCAGTCAAGCTAATCTACTGCTGCAAAACAAATGATAAATAGAAATCTGTACTGAAATATGTCTGGATACCACTGATTTGCTTAATGCAATATAGCCTACAAGCTGTATTCTCCCCACGCCCACACTGTGTCCCCAAATCCAGCAATGGTGAATATGTTGTTTACTAGGAAACACAACTAGCTACACTTTTCTAGAGTAAACCCAGAATAACTAGATTTAACAGAACAAAGGCTTCAGAAATACAGAAACACAGATGTTTATTCTACCATTTACCTTCATATATATTGACACCAAAGAATCAAATATGTAGCTGTGAAGCAGTAGTTTATCCAAAATTAAATGCTTCATAAAGTTGGAAATGGTCAAAAGCTGCAGAAAATATCCTGAAGGAAAATGTCTTACACAAATCACAGTTTTGCAGAGTTCACGAGTAAAACAGAATACAGTAAAACACCAGTCTATGTCTGCATACACAGAACACCTTCCACCTCAACAATTCTACAAATATTGTGTGTAAAAGATTGCCAGAAAGTGTTGCCAAGGACTGAGAGCAACTGAAGAAATAGAACAACCAGCAACATGAACAGGTGTAGAGCAAAGTGTCATAAAATATTGGAGGATAGCATTATACTTTATTTCTCTAAAATAGCCACAAAACTGGGCATTATTATCTTAGTCAAAAAGAGTCAATTGATATTACCGATTGAATTGTGCTTCAGTCAAAATGGCACTGTCCAGGAGATACAAACAGACTACAGTCACAAAGTTTGAGTGTTTACTGTATTTAAATTTTTCTCCTCAACGAACAATTAAAGAGCACTATTCACCCTAAGTGACCCAGAAATGAGTGAATTAATCTCAGATGATAGTTTTAGATACAGTCTGAACCATTAACAATACCTAGAATAGCTGGGGCATTTGGAATACAAAACCGAATAATACCTCCAGATGTACTGGACTCATCTCAAAGTAGGAGGAAAACAAAACCACACCAAGTCAGATAGCTCCAGTGGATTTTTTCCTCTCCTTTCTCTCTCCCTTCACTTCTGATTACATTTTTAAAATCCTTTCAATGTATGTAGTATCACCAGGTGACAAGAACTGGACTATGCATGTTAGGAGCATTATAAATAATGTAGCTCACTTATTTCTCATGGAAATGTCCCATCACACACTTGTATCTCTCTTTTCACCTATACCTCAACTATTTTACTTTCACTTTAGAATGAGAGAGGAGAGGAAAAAAACTAACATTCAAAATCTGTTTACTTTGCACTTAAATGATTAATGCAAGACTTATCTACCAGGAGGTATGCTCCTAAAAAGCAAGAATGTTGTCATATTTTCATTTATCTGACACCTAGTATATCTACTTACAAAACATTTGTTAAACTTGTGGATATCACAAGTGGTCTCCTTAGCCTTTACTATGAAATAAATATTCAAAAATTTAAAATCGCCTATTCTGGACCTCTATGCCAAAGCAGACTTTTGGGAAGAGCCTCAAGTAGAATAGCTCCATATTTCTTGTTAATATTCTTTATGTGAGGCTCATCTAAAACCACTGTGAATAAAGTACAAGACAGTGAAAAAAACAACCTGAATTCAGGTCCAATTGTCATTCTATTTTCCTCATTTATATAAAAGACTACGATTTCTATGCTCTGACATTTTACAAACACAAACATAGAATGGGTTGATGGAGTGTCTCTTGTACTGACAGAGGCACTGCCAACACAAAATTAACCACACTTGTCAATGTGACAGATTAGATAAGGAATTCAGGAACGCCCAAGGTTAATTTTCAAAGTGGCTCCAATAGCAGCAGCTAGTGGACTACCTCCTTCAAACTCTAAAGTACAGTAAGGGTGGTAATGCTAGCAGCTACAATTTAAAATTATAGCTTTATTTTTATAAAAAGTTAGTGCCTTATCACAATAAAAGCCCAATATGCATTTTCTGACCGACAGACTGCTTTTCACATGATCATTTAGGAATTCAGACTTCATTCATCTTATGGCTCCACCATTCCATTTGGGCCTTGGTCAGAGTCCTTTGCTAGATTCTCTGCATCCAGTTGGCAGATGAGGGAAAAGAAAGAATGAGGAGGACCAAATGAGAATTTTTAAATTTAACAAGAATGAAACTGTTCTTTATCATTTAGCCTTATCTAACTGCAGCAGAGGTCAGCAAAGAAAAAAATACATAACTGCAAAGGGGGCCAGAAATTACAGCCTAGAAGTAGGCTCAAGAGGGAGAGAAAAGAGGATTAGGTGAACAAATAGCAGTCTACTATAGAAGACTTTTTGTATTATTAATAACTCTACTTGTCTAAATTACTCTTGGAGACAGTCTGAACTAAATTTTAAAGTGACTCCCACTGCATAACCATCATAATCTGTCACCATAAATAAGAAAATCTAACTTAATCACCTACTTTACTCTCCACATTAGGTTTTTAATGACATTTGGTTATTTTCAAAAGTCACATCTACCCCTAAAAGACAGATTCACTCCAAGAGTATTCTAAACAAAATTCTCCAAAGACATTAAAAAAAAAAAAGAAGGACTTCAACAAGACTAGAAAACATATGTAATTCCCCAAGGTGATCTCTTGGAATAGGTTTGAAGAGCAGTGCACTGTTTTTCTTAAAGGGTGGTCAGGACTCTGATAACTTATTCAAAAGTTCTTAAGATTTGTCAAAGCAAGGTGGTATGTAATTTCAAACCGATGATAGTAAGTGTGTATTAATAACAACACACCCGATAGAAAAAAAAACTCTTGGCTCATCAACATTAAAATATGTAACACCAGTTGAACTTTCTGGATCCTTTTAACATTATAACCACAAAAACCTTATTGTAAACTGTAAACTCTTGTCAACAGAGACTCCAGTGCTGCCTTAGTTATAAGTTATGGGATTTGGGGCCAAATGGAGATGAAAAACTATATTCTCATATACCAAACATCATCTTACTGAACGACTACTACTTTCTCTCCAAAAAGCATTATGTCTATCATTCCCATCTCATCTCCAAGAAGACTCTCATTCTCTTGGTACTGTTGTTCTCAATTTAATATCATGAGGAAAATAATCTAATTGAAATAATTCATACAAAGATAGTGAGTTTCAAAGATGTCTTTTCAGAGATATGCATTTTAAAAAATAAAATGGTGGCTCACTCCTGCAACCCCAGCTCTTTGAAAGGCCAAAGCGGAAGGATCACTTGAGGCCGGGAGTTTAAGAACAGCCTGAACAACATAGTGGAACCCCATTTCTTTAAAAACAAACAAACAAACAAAAAAAAATTAGCCAGGCATGGCAGCATGCACCTGTAGTCTTAGCTACTCGGGAGGCTGAAGTGGAAGGATCACCTGAGCCCAGGAGTCTGAGGTTACAATGAACTATGATTATGCCATTACACTCAAGTCTGGGCAACAAAGCGAGACTCTGACAATAATCAATCAATAAGTGACTGTCAACGTAAAAGGATCTCTAAGTAGTAAAATGTCAGGCAATGTGTTAGAGTGAAATAGAAACATTCAAGTAGAGAAATATATTTGGTGGGCAATGAGATCCCAAACAGTCCAGAATTCCTTCCCTCAAGAAACCGACATTTCAGATGCGATGACAAGTGTCTTAAATAGTGACAGTACAATGTAAAGGTGTAAATATAGTGCTTTGAATATTCAAAGAAAGTCACACTTGTCTTTACCTGGAAACGTTAGGAATATTTTGCAGAAAAGCATGATATTTGAAAGCTGTTTGCAAAGAACAGTTAGGGGTTTTCAGGCAAAAAGCATGTATATTAGAGGCACAAGTATTCCTGACAGGAAAAATATACCCAAAGAAAGTGAGTTCAGTTTGGCAGGAACACAAGGTACACAGTGGAGGATAGTGAGATGAGTCTTTTACCCCCAATTCACCAAGGAACCAACAGAAATTTGTCATCAAAATCAGTGTGTGTGTGTTTTTTTTTTTTTTTTTTTTTTTTTTTTTTTAAGAAAAACTGTGCTTATAGCAGTATAATGATTACATTAAAGATGCAAGACAACTGGCAAGGGAAAAGACTTAAGAGGTGACAATTCCAAAAGTCCAAGCAAGAAGTAATAATTAGGACATGGAATGAAAAAAAAAAAAACAAAACACCATGTTCAGGAAATAATTCTGAGGAGGTAAGACAAGATATAGTGACCACAAGGATGGGAGAAATGAGGGAGGAGAAAAAGTCAAAGATTATGCTAGTAGGAAGTAAGAACTCAATCCAATGACATTCTAGGTCTGAATATCTCTTAACCATAAAGGCTGTGTTCCATCGTGCCAACAAAAGAAGAAACCAACTCCATTTCTGTACCAAGTCTCTGAGTGTAAATTTAAGTCATTCAATACTCTTATCTTGATAACTATGCTTCTAATCATATCTTATTACATATGAATCTTTAAAACACATGACTCAAACTTGCAATTAAAATCTGTTGAATTTTACTAGTTTCTCAGTAACACAGAAAAATACACTAGGTCACTTTTTCTTTTTTCCTTTTTTTGAGACGGAGTCTTGCACTGTCACCCAGGCTGGAGTGTAGTGGTGTGATCTCGGCTCACTGCAAGCTCCGCCTCCCAGGTTCATGCCATTCTCCTGCCTCAGCGTCCCAAGTAGCTGGGACTACAGGTGCCCGCCACCCCACCGGCTAATTTTTTGTGTTTTCAGTAGAGACAGGGTTTCACCGTGTTAGCCATGATGGTCTTGATCTTCTGACCTCGTGATACGCCCGTCTCAGCCTCCCAAAGTGCTAGGATTACAGGCGTGAGCCACTGCGCCCAGCCACACTAGGTCACTTTTTCAAAGCATGTAAATTGAATACGAATTCCTGTACTAAGAGGATATGATATATTCTGTTTTGTGAAAAATAGGTTGAATACACTTTAAAACTTTTTATGCAGATGGTAACAGGATCAAGAAGAAGATAAAAACCATGAGCAAAACATCTAAAGACAGTTATAATGATACTTTAAAAAATTCAGATTTGTAAACTTTTAGAATGTGTAAGGATCATGTCTGTTTTTACTTGCCATACAGAGGTACCAATTATAAAAATACCCATTTCCAGCCAATAGAAATGCAGTAATTACACTTTTCAATGCTTGTTTCAAGTTTGAATTTAAATACCAACATAATCTTCCACTCAAAAATTACAAAGCCAACTCCAGCAGAGAAAATTATGATGCATTTGTTAAGAAAATTAAACTGCAGATAACAGGATTGCCATTCTAAAATTATATTAAATGATTCAGAAGAAAGGATTTACATCTAAACTGATTTATTTTTCTTCAAACCCACACACAACAAACTTATATCTTACCAAATAACTCTGAGGTAAACAGTTTAGTCAGTGTTCAGCATTGAAGAAATGCTTCCAGGAAGGAAATATAACACTATAAATAGTAAACTTCCCCTAAATCACAAGGAAGACATTCAGGAATATGTCTAGTTGGGTGTTCACTGGTTTTTTTAAATTCAAAGTTTCGGGATAGATGTGCAGGAAGGACGTGCAGGTTTGTTACAAAGGTAAATGTGTGCCTGTCATTGGTTTTATCTTATACAAAGTGAGCAAATCCTAAGTCACTAACCCTCAGTATATTAAAATTACCTAAAGTATCATGCAAAGGTGATAATGAACCGCTACTCTGTATGGAGAAAATGTCAGGAGCCAGGGATTATCCAGTGATTGCTGAAAAAGGAATGTGAACTTTAGGGTGCGCATGCTATTGCTCTCTTTCTCTTTCTCCCTCTCCTTCCTTCCCTCTCTGTATCTCTCATACACATACATACACCATTTCTCTTGGTCCTTAAGTATACACAGAAACAATAAATTAAAATCAGCCTGTAGAAATATACAATTATACATAAAATCATAATCTACAGCATTAATCATATTTGGAGTCTAATTATGCTTATTGCTCTGTCCCCTTGACAGTGACAAGAGTAGAATGTTTTGTCAAAGTTTTTCTTGGAAGAAGGAGAGAAATATGAAGCTGGTTAGGAATAATTTCCTAGGGAATTATAAATGAAGTAATACTTTTTTTAAATAAGGACAAAATATTCCAGAAAAAGTCTTGGAATATTTATCCAATATAAGCATATCTTTTCAGAGAAATGTGAGAAAATCATTAGTATATATGAGTTATTTCCCTTTTAGGGGTTATTTGAATACCACATTCCTCAGAATTGTAAAACTCAAGACTAGAAAGGGAACGGAAAAGATGTATTCATGTTCGTTTATAATAGCTTCTTAGGATATTAATTTTGCTAAATTTCAGTAGAACATTTTATTCAGCAACGAGAAATTACACTATTCAGTTAATATGTTTTTACAACCTCAGATGAACC